>NC_080033.1:9880157-10180157 GCF_030020395.1 Manis pentadactyla | reverse complement strand
CTGGTTTGCTCCTTCTGTTTTGCTTTGTTTTTGTATTTCACAAAGAAGTGAAAGCACGTGGTTTTTGGTTTCTCCACCTGGCTTTTTTCACTGAACATAATACCCTCTAGATCCATCCATGCTGTTGAAAATGGCAGGATTTCTTTTTTATGGCTGAACAACATTCCATTGTGTATATGTACCACCTCTTCTTTATCCATTCATCTATTGATGGACACTTAGGTTGCTTTCATACCTTGGCTATTGCAGATATCATGGTGATAAACCTAAGGGTGCATATATCTTTTTGAGTCAGTCTTTGGGTAAATTCCTAGGAGTACTAACAATTGGCCTTTGCAAACCAGGGCAAAGCAGCTCTAGCTCACTGGGTAGGGGAGAGACAGGGCAGGATCCGGGGCACTTGTCAGTGACGGCAAAGGCTGGATGTGGGGGTTGCAGGAAGACAGGGAGAGGAAAGGGAGAAGAGCGAGGGGGGAGAACAGTAGTAGAGTAAATAGTAATGAACAGGTATTGAAATCATGTGTTTTTTTGACAACTCCATGCTTTCTATTTTTATTTGTGTTTGCAAGTTTAAAATTTGCCACATAAAAACATGTTTCTCTTCTCCACTGTATCTATACTACTAACCCATGTGAATTTAGTGCAGTCAGTAACTATATATTGAATGAATGAATGAATGCGGAGGAAAAGACGACCACAGAGCCCTCAGTAAGTCTGTACACTGTTGCTGTGTGAATGGCGCCCTCCAGAGGTCTGGGTGGCCTTGAGCTTGTCCCTGGTGGAGGAAGGGAAAGGATGGGAACATAGGCACATAGGGTCCTAGGCAGTCAATGAAGCATCTTGTTTTAGTCAACAAATGTTCCCTGAAGCTGGACTTTGTGCCAGGCACTGTCCTAGGTGCAGAGATACAGGAAGACCCTCAAGAATGAGGCCACTGCTTCTGTTGAGCTCACAGCGTAGTGAGAGAGACCAACACTAATCAAATACATGAGCAAAAAATACAGCGCTGGGTTCTGGGTGGACAGTAGAACCAGCTGATGGGACAGTAAGTGACTGAGCTGGGATCATGGAGGGTCTCCCTCAGGAGGTGACATTTGAGCTGAGTGAAGAATGAAGACTGCCCTGGAAAGATATGTGGAAAGAGCATTCTAGGTAGAAGGAAGAGAAGGTACAGAGACCATGTAGTAAGACCAAGTTTGGCTTCTGTGAGGATTAGAAAGAAAGCAGTTAGCTAGACTGTAGTGGAGAAGAGGATACTGATAGATGATGAGAGTGGAAAGGCAGGCCGGGGCCCAGCAGTCAGGACATTAACTTCCCCTCCTTGAACTCCATCATCGTCTTCTGTAAAGTAGGTGTGATGATTATCCACAACTCATCAGCTGTGAGGAGGATTAAGATCTGTAATGCAAAGTGTGTTCTCATTGAATGAGAAAAACAGTGAATATTCTCAGCCCTTAAAATGTTCTAACCCTAACAGGAGCCTCACAATTGGACGGAAGCGTCCCAGCACAATCAGCCCAGAAGCTGGGAATCCCGGGGAACTCCGGGAGCCCTAAATCCCTGGGTGGCAGCGCAGCTCTGAGGCACCTCAGGGCGATAAACAGCCTCCCGCCCACTCCCCACAGATGCAGCGCAGCTCCGCTATAGTGGAGCAGCAGCCTGAGAGCGGCCACGCCCACAGCAGCAGGCCTCATCTCTGTGCAGCTGCCCAGCACAAGTGGTTAGGTGTTGCCATTCTCCCAGGAGAGGAAGGCCACAAACTAGCAAGGAGGGACGTTCTCCCAGCTGACACATGTGCCAGCTCCCCACAACTACCTCCCGCTATTGCCATGAAAAGGCAGAAGAATTTGATCCAGACCAGACTAACAGAGACAACCCCTGAGAAGGAGCTACGGGAGATAGACCTAACCAATCTTCCTGAAAAAGAATTCAAAATAAAGATCATAACCATGCTGATGGAGCTGCAGAGAAAAATGCAAGAGCTAACGGACAAAGTAGGGAAGTAGATTACAGAAATAAAAATCTCTGGAAGGACTTAAAAGCAGAATGGACAAGATGCAAGAGGCCGTTAATGGAAAAGAAACCAAAGAACAGGAATGCAGAGAAGCTGACGCAGAGATAAAAGGATCTCCAGAAATGAAACAATTTTAAGAGAACGGTGTGACCGATCAAAATGGAATAATATGCACATTATAGGGGTACCAGAAGAAGAAAGAGAAAAAGGGGTAGAAAGTGTATTTGAAGAAATAATTGCTGAAAACTTGCCCAAACTGGGGGAGGAAATAGTCACTCAGACCACGGAAGCACACAGAACTCCCAACAGAAGGGACCCAAGGAGGACAACACCAAGACACATAATAATTAAAATGGCAAAGATCAAGGACAAGTTTTAAAGGCAGCTATAGAGAGGAAAAAGGTCACCTACAAAGGAAAACCCATCAGGCTATCATCAGACTTCTCAACAGAAACCTCACAGGCCAGAAGAGAATGGCATGATATGTTTAATGCAATGAAACAGAAGGGCCTTGAACCAAGAATACTGTATCTAGCACAATTATCATTTAAATATGAAGGAGGGATTAAACAATTCCCAGACAAGCAAAAGTTGAGGGAATTTGCCTCCCACAAACCACCTCTACAGGGTATTTTAGAGGGACTGCTCTAGATGGGAGCACTCATAAATAGATGTCACCAGAGAAAATAAAATCACAGCAAAGAAAGCAGACCAAATACTAACTAAAGGCAAAAAATTAAATCAACAACCCACAAAAGCAGTCAAAGGAAACACAAAAGAGTACAGAATAAAACACCCAATATATAAAGAATGGAGGAGGAGGAATAACAAGGGAGAGAAATAAAGAACCATCAGGCAGTGTTTATAATAGCTCAATAAGCGAGTTAAGTTAGACAGTAAGATAGTATAGAAGCTAACCTTGAACCTTTGGTAACCAGAAATGTATAGCCTGCAATGGCAATAAGTACATATCTTTCAATAATCACCCTAAATGTAAATGGACTGAATGCACCAATCAAGACACAGAGTAACAGAATGGTTAAAAAAGCAAGACCCATCTATATGCTGCTTACAAGAGACTCACCTCAAACCCAAAGACATGCACAGACTAAAAGTCAAGGGATGGAAAAACATATTTCACACAAACAACAGGGAGAAAAAAGCAGGTGTTGCAGTACTAGTATCAGACAAAATAGACTTCAAAACAAAGAAAGTAACAAGAGATAAAGAAGGACATTACACAATGATAAAGGGGTCAGTCCAACAAGAGGATATAACCATTCTAAATATATATGCACCCAACACAGGAGCACCAGCATATGTGAAATAAATACTAATAGAATTAAAGGAGGAAATAGAATGCAATGCATTCATTTTAGGAGACTTCAACACACCACTCATTCCAAAGGATAGATCCACCAGACAGAAAATAAGTAAGGACACAGAGGCACTGAACAACACACTACAACAGATGGACCTAATAGACATTTATAGAACTCTACATCCAAAAGCAACAGGATACACATTCTTCTCAAGTGCACATGGAACATTCTCCAGAATAGACCACATACTAGGCCACAAAAAGAGCCTCAGTAAATTCAAAAAGATTGAAATTCTACCAACCAACTTTTCAGACCACAAAGGTACAGAACTAGAAATAAATTGTACAAAGAAAGCAAAAAGGCTCACAAACACATGGAGGCTTAACAACATGCTCCTAAATAATCAATGGATCAGTGACCAAATAAAAATGGAGATCCAGCAATATATGGAAATAAATAACAACAACAACACAAACCCCAACTTCTGTGGGATGCAGCGAAAGCAGTCTTAAGAGGAAAGTATACGGCAATCCAGGCATATTTAAAGAAGGAAGAACAATCCCAAATGAGTAGCCTAACGTCACAATTACTGAAATTGGAAAAAGATGAACAAATGAGGCCTAAAGTCAGCAGAAGGGGTACATAATAAAGATCAGAGAATAAATAAATAAAATTGAGAAGAATAAGACAATAGAAAAAAAATCAATGAAACCAAGAGCTGGTTCTTTGAGAAAATAAACAAAATAGAAAAGCCTCTAGCCAGAATTATTAAGAGAAAAAGAGAATCAACACACACAACAGAATCAGAAATGAGAAAGGAAAAATCACAATGGACCCCACAGAAATACAAAGAATTATTAGAGAATACTATGAAAACCTATATGCTAATAAGCTGGAAAACGTAGAAGAAATGGACAACTTCCTAGAAAAATACAACCTTCCAAGACTGAACAAGGAAGAAACAGAAAATCTGAACAGACCAACTACCAGCAACGAAATTGAATCAGTCAAAAAACTACCCAAGAACAAAACCCCCGGGCCAGATGGATTTACCTCGGAATTTTATCAGACATACAGAGAAGACATAATATCCATTCTCCTTAAAGTTTTCCAAAAAATAGAAGACGAGGGAATACTCCCAAACTCATTCTATGAAGCCAACATCACCCTAATACCAAAACCAGGCAAAGGCCCCACCAAAAAAGAAAATTACAGACCAATATCCCTGATGAATGTAAATACAAAAATGCTCAACAAAGTATTAGCAAAGCGAATTCAAAAATACATCAAAAGGATCACACACCATGACCAAGTGGGATTCATCCCAGGGATGCAAGGATGGTACAACACTTGAAAACCCATCAACATCATCCACCACATAAACAAAAAGGACAAAAACCACATGATCATCTCCATAGATGCTGAAAAAGCATCTGACAAAATTCAACATCCATTCATGATAAAAACTCTCAACAAAATGGGCATAGAGGGGAAGTACCTCAACATAATAAAGGCCATATATGATAAACCCACAGCCAACAACATACTAAACAGCGAGAAGCTGAAAGCCTTTCCTCTGAGATCGGGAACAAGACAGGGATGCCCACTCTCCCCACTGTTATTCAACATAGTACTGGAGGTCCTAGCCACGGCAATCAGACAAAACAAAGAAATACAAGGAATCCAGATTGGTAAAGAAGAAGTCAAACTGTCACTATTTGCAGATGATATGATATCGTACATAAAAAACCCTGAAGACTCCACTCCAAAACCACTAGAATATCGGAATTCAGCAAAGTTGCAGGATACAAAATTAACACACAGAAATCTGTGGTTTTCCTATACCTATAACAATGAACTAATAGAAAGAGAAATTAGGAAGACAATTCCATTCACAACTGCATCAAAAAGAATAAAATATCTAGGAATAAACCTAACTAAGGAAGTGAAAGACCTATACCCTGAAAACTATAAAACACTCTTAAGAGAAATTAAAGAGGACACTAAAAAATGGAAACTCATCCCATGCTCTTGGCTAGGAAGAATTAATATCATCAAAATGGCCATCCTGCCCAAAGCAATATACCGATTTGATGCAATCCCTATCAAATTACCAACAGCATTCTTCAGTGAACTGGAGCAAATAGTGGAAAAATTTATAAGGAAACACCAAAGACCCCAAATAGCCAAAGCAATCCTGAGAAGGAAGAATGAAGTGGGGGGTAGCTTGCTCTCCAACCTCAAGTTCTACTACAAAGCCACAGTAATCAAGACAATTTGGTACTGGCACAAGAACAGGGCCACAGACCAGTGGAACAGAATAGAGACTCCAAACATTAACCCAAACATATATGGTCAATTAATATATGATAAAGGAGCCATGGACATACAATGGGGAAATGACAGTCTCTTCAACAGATGATGCCAGCAAAACTGGACAGCTACATGTAAGAGAATGAAACTGGATCACTGTCTAACCCCATACAAACAAAAGTAAATTTGAAATGGATCAAAGACTGGAATGTAAGTCATGAAACCATAAAACTCTTAGAAAAAAACATAGGCAAAAATCTCTTGGACATAAACATGAGTGACTTCTGCTTGAACATACTTCCCGGGCAAGGGAAACAAAAGCAAAAATGAACAAGTGGGACTATATCAAGCTGAGAAGCTTCAGTACAACAAAGGACACCATCAATAGAACAAAAAGGCATCCTACAGTATGGGAGAATATATTCATAAACGACAGATCCGATAAAGGGTTGACATCCAAAATATATAAAGAGCTCATGCACCTCAACAAACAAAAAGCAAATAATCCAATTAAAAAATGGGCAGAGGAGCTGAACAGACAGTTCTCCAAAGAAGAAATTCAGATGACCAACAGACACATGAAAAGATGCTCCACATCGCTAGTTATCAGAGAAATGCAAATTAAAACCACAATGAGATATCACCTCACACCAGTAAGAATCACCACCATCCAAAAGACAAACAAATGTTGGCCAGGTTGTGGAGAAAGGGGAACTCTCCTACACTGCTGGTGGGAATGTAAATTAGTTCAACCAGTATGGAAAGCAGTATGGAGGTTCCTCAAAAAACTCGAAATAGAAATACCATTTGACCCAGGAATCCCACTTACAGGGATCTACCCTAAGAATGCAGCACTCCAGTTTGAAAAAAACAGATGCACCCCTATGTTTATAGCTGCACTATTTACAATAGCCAAGAAATGGAGGCAACCTAGGTGTCCATCAGTAGATGAATGGATAAAGAAGATGTGGTATACATACACAATGGAATATTACTTAGCCATAAGAAGAAAACAAATCCTACCGTTTGCAACAACATGGATGGAGCTAGAGGGTATTATGCTCAGTGAAATAAGCCAGGCGGAGAAAGGTAAGTACCAAATGATTTCACTCATATGTGGAATATAAGAACAAAGGAAAAACTGAAGGAACAAAACAGCAGCAGAAACAGAGAACCCAAGAAAGGTCTAACAGTTCCCAAAGGGAAAGGGACTGGGGAGGATAGGTGGGGAGGGAGGGAGAGGTGGGGGGAAGAACAGAGTGCATTACAATTAGCATGTATAATGTGGGGTGGGGCATGGGGAGGGCTGTGCAACACAGAGAAGACAAGTAGTGAACCTACAGCATCTTACCATGCTGATGGACAGTGACTAATGGGGTATGTGGGGGGGACTTGGTGAAGGGGGTAGTAAACACAATGTTCTTCATGTAATTGTAGATTAATGATGCCAAAAAAAGAAAAGTAGGAACCTAAACATTGTGATGACAGCAAGAGCAGAGGCTTAAAGGCTTTAACACATCTATCATGCTGGGTGTTACCCAATGCTTTACATGTACTAACATGTTATCAGCATTAATAGTTCATCTGAGGAAGTTCTGTGCCCATCTTATGTTACAGAGGGAAAACAGTGTCACAGACACTGTAAGAAACTGGTCTCTGGTCCAACAGCTAAGAAACAACACAGCAAGTGCCTGAACTCAGATGGTCGACCTTTACAATTAAACAAAGAATCAAACAGCTAAGTAACAGAGCACTAAAGTACACGGACAGAGGGTCCTCTACAAGGAAACTGGAAATAACTTCAAGGTTAACTACTTGGGACTGCATAAAAGGATATTATACATGCACACATACGCATTCAAAAAGTACATTAACAGGACAGTGGAAGAAATAGGTAGAAGGCCAAGGAACATACTGAAGATATAATTTCCATTGCTAAAAATATAAACTTGTTTACCATAAGATGTCTTTTAAAACAACAATGGTCTTACACATCTATGTTCTTGTACATGTACCTACAAATACACCAATTACCTGCTGTGGGAAAAGATGTCTCTCGACTAATTTTTGAATTGTTTTTTTTTCATCATCATTTTTATGTGTATGTATTTCACCATCTTTGGGACAATGAAAATAAACCATTGGTACTTATTTCAGTTTGTCAGCATCATTCAATAGGAGGACAAGGGGAAAGTACAAGGAAAAAAATCGACAATACTTCATTCCCTATAAAATACCCATATACAAAAATATAATTTTATCCACTCAAATTTAAATATGTAGCCATTAAACAAAGCCAAATAGACTGTTTACTGCACTAATAATGACTCGAGCTTTGGAAGTTATCAGCTTTACACATTACATTACAGCTCATTACTAAAAAAAAAAAAGACCACAAAAATGAACACTAGAAACAACTACTGAATAATTGAAAAATCATGAAGAAAGGATATTGGGGAAAAAAACTGTTATTACACTAGAAATTTCAACAAACGCCGTGATCACTACAACACTGGATGCATTTCTTCTGAAATTATGGTGGAGAAAAGGGCACTGCCTAGGGCTCCTGCCATTCACCCCTGTCCAGGCAAACTATAGATGCACGAATCTCAGGACAGGGAGAGACTCAAAAGGAAAGAGGGAAAGATCCTCGATGCCACCGGGATGCTCCAGACAGCAGCAGCAGTAGCTATATCAGAACACAGGAAAGAGGCCAGACAGGAAATGTCACAAGAGACAAAGGACAGTATAATGGCAAGAGGGACAATTCCTAGGAAGATGCAGCCACTATAAACGTGCCTGCACTCTCACACCGATGAAGCAAACACTGAAGGAAGGGACAGAGAAACAGACAGCATCACAGAAATAGTATGAGAGTCAACACCCCAGTGTTAATATGGACAGAACAACCAGCCAGACGAGCAAGGAGGAGCCCAAGGACTCACACAGCTCCACAGCCCGACGGGCCCGACAGCCGGGAAGGACACCCCCCCGCAGCCGCAGGGCACCTTCTACGCAAGCACACGTGGGACATTCTGCAGGACAGGCCACATGTTATGACACAAAACAAACCAGAAATGTCTAAAGATTGAAATAACAGTATGTATTTTCTCTATCCACAGTGAAGCTAGAAACAAATAGCAGAGGGAAAACAAGACAACTCGACAACATGTGGAAATAATACACCTCATGTTTAGACAATAAATGGGTCAAAGAAGAAATCACATGGATTTTTAAAACTATCACGATTAAAAACGGAAATACAACACAGCAAACTTGGGGGATGTAATGACGGCAGCACTGAGGAGGATGCCTGCAGTGGTTAAGTCTTACATTACAGAAAAGGAGTGGTCTCCAATCAGAAATAGGATTTATACCTCAAGAAATCAGAAAAATTACAAACTGCACCAAAATTTAGCAGAAGGAATAAGATCAGAGCAGGGAGAAATGAAACAGAATAGGAAAACTACCTAAAAATCAAGAGACCAAGAACAGGTTTTCTGAAAGATTTAGAAATTGACAAACATTTAGCTAGACTGAGAGAGAGACAGAGAGAGAAAACGAGCCCTCAAATCAAAAATGAAAGGGGGACACTGCAACAGGTGTCACAGAAATGTTGCAAATGGTCTATAAGAAAGTACTATGAACAATTATATGCCAAGAAATTACATATCCTAGAAAATACAGGTACATTCAGAGAACATACAACCTTGCAGACCGCATCACCAAGTAATAAAGAAAATGTGAACAGTTACCACGAGAGAGAGTCAAGCAGTCATCAGAAACCTCCAACACACACCCAGGACCAGAAGGCTTCCCCAGGAGCCTATCAAATACTTACAGAAGAATAAACATGAATCCTGCTATAAATCTTCAGGAACACTTGTATGGAATCGCATGATTCTGACACCAAACCCAGAAAAAGACACAGGAAGAAAAGTAGAGACCGATATTCCTGAAGAACATCAATGCAGAAATCCTTAACATACGAGCAAATGAAACTCAACAGCACATTAAAACCAGTACAGACCACCGCAAGTAGAATTATTCCTGTACGGCTAGGAATATTCAACAGACAAAAACCACTCAATGTTAATGCACTCCATTAACAGGAAGGAAGGGAAAAGAAACACACAATCATCTCAGTTAATGGGAAAAAGTCGTTGACAACGTTTGACAAACTCTGAAAATAAATAAACACTGAAGGAACCAGGAATAGTAAACACAAGGCCCCTATATGAAAGGCACACACAGAATGGCACACGCAACAGTGAGACCGGAAGCTTTCCTTCAGGCTCGGGGAGCGGCCCAGGATGCACCTGGCCTGGAGTACCAGACAAAGTGCTGAACTACCCGAAGTCTCAGCCAGGTCATTACCACGCACACGACCAGGAGCCATCTGTGCTGGAAAGGTGTACGCCATAGTTTAAAATGCATGATAGAATCCCACACCCTCTATCTCTGATGGTGTTTCCCAATCATTAAGATTTTGAGCCAGTGACTCACGTGTCCAGCTTCAAATATATTAAAAATCAGGCAGAAAAGATTGCCCCTCTTTGGTCTCCTTTCCCACAACTTACCACATATTTATGAACATTAGTACGCGGCTTCCCCCTGCAGCCTCTTTCATCTGGGCTAGAGAGAGCTGACGGTGCATCCAGGTGCAGCCCCGGACGCGTCCCTGCTGCCCACCCAACCTGACGCCCCGTCCCCCGCACAAGCCCCATGTCACTGGGTCAGCTGACATGGAACCGAAGTGGGGATGAGAGGTGCTGAGGGGTGAGTGGAGTGACCAGGGGTCACACCGTCAGGGTCAGAGCTCAGGGAGACCCAGGAAGGGCCCTTCAGGAAGGACAGACAGAAGGTCACCCAAAGGGTAGGGGCTTTACCTGAGGAACAGCCATTCCCAGCTCCTTCTCTGCCGTCCTCCTCCTCTTTTTCCAGACTTTGGCCTCAGGGAACGTGAGTCTTTCTTAGAAGCCAATCCTGAATGCGGAAAACATGCCGTTTAATGCTTAAGAGTCATCATCGCATTCCCTTCCTTTGCCACAACCACATGGGGGGACCTCCCAGTGTGGTAAGGACGGTCCCTGCTGCCCACTGCTCAGGAGGGACTCACGGACAATAACCTCCTTAGGCCACCCAGTGAGTTCCTCCACCAGCTCTTCAGATCCCGCCTTCCTGGGAAGCCCTCGCACACTCTGCACCAAAAACCTACACATCAATAAAGGTGAAATTAAAAAGAAATCTGCTCAGAGATTACAACTGACTCTCTTTCAATATTTTGCACACATATAGCTATGTTTTTGCAATTCTGTATTTTAAAAATATTTTACAATTATTTCCTGGAAACGGAGTTACATGTTACTATCGGTGTGAAAACCTTTATATAGTGTCACCTGACCAGAGGTTCTCCTTCTTCTCCTTCCAGGAGGTGAGACGGGACCAGCCTTAATGTACATCATCTGTGTGCAGCAGTGAGCACCAGGGCGCTGAGCCTCCTCTCCTGAGTCTGGGGGTGGCTGCAGGGAGAGCTGTCAGGCCTCCATGGGGTGTGATCAAGACCGGGTCTGTGACCTGAAGAGGGGTGTGGGGACAGCCAGGGTCCCCACTGTGCAGTGTGTGCAATAATGTTTGCTTTTAAAGATGGGAGAATACAGGGCATAGAAGACCTGTGTTTGTTTTGGAGGCACATACCACCATTTGTGGCTGCTGACCAAGTAACTTACCACAAGTCAGGATTACACATCCAGGTTCTCACCCTGATACCAACACTTAATTCCTTTCCAGAAAGTCATTGTGAAATGTTTTTAAAATGCAGAATTGTGAAAAAGCGACTACAGGTGTGCACAACACTGAATGAGTAAGTTGTAGAAATAAGTTCTGAGCATACTTCCTTTCCATTTCAGCTTTACACACGGGCGCGGTTTTGTTTTGTTTTTGGTTTTGTTTTGAGAATATTGCTGCACCAGACATAGTTGGGCTCTGTTGCACAGAGCTTCCAAGTCAATCTGGCACATCTTCAACACTGCAGAAAAAAGACGAGAGACCAGAGGGGAACAACTACTCTGAGGTCACAGCTCACTATGCTAAGAAATCACATAAAAGGGATGAAAACTGAGTATTACAAAACTGGTTAAATTAGTCTTTGACTCTTAAAACATCACTGACATCCCTACCAACTACATCAAACAGTCTAAAATTATTAACTGGTCACCAAAGAACACGTCCAAGACAGAAGATACAGGGGACAAGGCCTGCAGGCCTGACTTAAACCACAAACAAGTTTAAAAAGGAAACGATGTCTAAGTTTTTCAAGTCTAAGTCATTTTGATGTCAAAAGTAAATGTTAGAATATATCATCCTGATAAAAGAATGACATGAGTTCATTAAAGGCCACCAAAACTTAATTTGAGAATCATAAGGAAGTAGAAAATGAAAGAACTAACATTTATCTCAAACTACCAAATTATGAATTAAATGTTAAGTGTCTATATATAGATGCACATATATAAAATTCCACTATAGAGAAACTAAAAAACAAAGCAGTCATTTTACTGTACCCTTAAAAAGAGCACCGTACAGTGACAGTCGTTTCGTCCACACTTGTCTTTCCCAACCTCTAACCCACACCAGGAAAACGGAAGGGGGTGACCCACCACTGACCAAGTCAGGTCACTGCCCTCAGGCTAAAAGTTGCAAATTTAAGCTATTTTCTGACATACAATATAAATTGCCCAAGCCTATTAGAAGTTTTGCAATTCTCAGTCTCATCTCTACCACTGAAACGAATTTCAGATGTATTTTTAAAGCCACCAATGTATCACAACTGAATCACTGAGCAATCACCAGATCCAGAGCGTCACCACCACCGCCCCGTCAGCCTCCACCCCTGCCTCTCTAATGTTGTGTTACCATCTTTTATTTTGTATATCCACCTCCCTATTTCTTTTTCTCTTTGATTTTGTGTTTTTCCGCTGGGTTGCTTCTCATTCAGTTGCCCTCCCCTTTGCTGCCGTCTCTCCCTTCGGTGCCTTCTCTCACGCCTGTTCCGCCCCCACTGCAACTGGTCCCCCTCCTGCTGCCCCTTCTCCCCAGCCTTCCTCACGGTCACCACTCTTCCCGCATTCCCACCTTCCTGCCACCCTCCGCCCGCCCTCTTACACTCTCTGTGCAGTCACACTCCTGCCCTCCCGCCCGGTCACGCGCCCTCCGTCCCCTCCGTCCCCTCCGGCGGCTCGGCTTCCCTCCTCCGCCCTCCGGGCCGCCCCGGTCCTCTCGGGCCCTGCACCACGCCGCCCTGGGCCATGGCTCCCAGCCCGCACCCTCCCCGGACTCCCGCCCCGAGCGCCTCCCTCCCCGGGGACTCACCTCCACCCGGAGGTCCCGCTGGCCTGTAAGCCTCCCCGGCTCCGCCGCCTGCTCCTTCCCGGGCTCGCCCGTCCTCTCCATGCGCCTGCTCTCTCGCAGCCTCCCGGCCTCCGCACTCGTCCCGCTTCTGTCCCCGCCGCTCCCCAGCGCCGTCGCCCGCGAGCCCAGGGGCGCGGAGGCACTGGGTGCCGGCCTCCCGGGAGAGCAGGTTCGCCCGTCGGCGGAATCCGGGGGTCGAGCCCGGACGTCCCAGGCGTCCCGGCTCGCCTCCCGCATCGCGCTCCGGGGAAGAGGCGCCTCGCAGGGGCGGCCTGGGGGGCAGAGGGCCCGGCCTGAGGCCGCGGGGAGGCGGTTAGGGGCGGCAGGCGGCCGGAGGGGCCAGCAGGGAACCGGTGGGCGTGGTGAGCCTCCTCCTGGAGCTGGGCGGCCGGCGCTGCGCTTCGGGGGCCGCACAGCCCGTGGTGGAGCGTCACCAGGCGCGGGAGGCCCGAGACGACAAGGAAGGGCTTCAGGCAGGGAAACGACAGAAAAGGTGCTCGAAGCGAGGCCAGGGGCGGGGCCCAGCCTCACGGGGACTGTGAACCGCGAGGGGTGCGCGAGGGGTGCGCGCGGACGCTCGCAGCGACGTCGGAGGTAGCACGGTGGTGGGCGGGGAACAGACCGGAGGGACCCCGGACCGCGCGTGGCGGACGGAGGGCGGGGGGACTCACGCTCTTCCGGGCCTCCGCCGCCTCGCGCTAGGAGCTTGCAAGTCTGAGGCGACCTGCGCGCGGCAGGAAGAGGCGGGCGACCTGGGGGCGGGGCGTGCGCGGGGACGGACTGCGCATGACGGCGGGCGGGTGAGGTCGAGCCCTGAGCTGGGCTGGGTCAGCCCCGCCCCCTGCTGGCAGGTCCCTTGTTCACTAGCTTTTTCTCCTTTTTCCGTGAAGGGCTGCATCCTACCTATCTCGATGTTTCAGACAGTTCAAGATAAAATGTTGCAGAGTTGTGAGGACCATTGTCGCTGGGAAAGATGTTTCCTTCCTCACAGTGAAAACAGTTGAAGTGAAAAGCTTTTTCCAGCGGGATGGACCCAAGTTCTACCAGTGAAGCTGAAGCAACTGACAATCCGGGAACCAGGACCTTGGGGTGGGGGGGGCGTAGAGGACCGTGGGGCCATGGTTGGATCCAGGAACCTCCCTGCAATTAAAATCAATTTAAGCAATGCAATTAAACCCTGGAATTGTGTGTGGGGGGCATGCAAACTAGAATGTGAAACGAAAAGTCTACCTGGGGGGAATGGGGTTCTTCACACTGACACCCCAGTAACCACATTTGCACTTCTCCATTCGTCCTGGAGTCAGAGCTCAACCCTCCGCTGAGTTCAAAGACTTTCCCAGACAGGAGACCTGGCGAGGAGGGCGGAGGCATGTGCTGATGCAGATCGCCAGGCCTTGTGAGACAGGGAGCGTGGGTGTAGTCAGAGTAGGGGGAGGGCCTCCGGAAAAAGCAAGGCGGGATGTTGGCAGTCAGAGCAGTGTAACTGACAGGGAACGCCTTACAAGGACAGCGGTCGGGCCCCAGGTGGCTCTCTTCTGCTGCTCTTCTTCGCAAAGACAACAGAAACTCCCTTAACTTCCCCAGAGCTTCACTCCCGGCTCTGCCAGACACTTACTCCCCCTTGCTTGCTCTTTGCTGTGCGCGTAGAAATGTTGCAGAAATGTTGCAGCTACGAAAGCAGAAAGATATGTATTGTTCCCCTTGCCTTTGTTCAGGGCTCAGACCTTGGGGGATTACTCCCCTCTGAGCCCGCAGGTGTATGAGCCCGCAGGTGTAAAATAAACCCTGAACACCAAGATATCCCAGGGCCGCTTGGTTCTTCCGTTGGTGATCCAGTCCAGGTTTCTCCAGGCCCAGCTTAATTCATCTTTACCTATATGCTTTTTTTTCCTCCTTCCGTCCCTAATTAAGTAGTTCTGTAACCTAGGCAACTAATTTAGCATGCAGGCCCAGCCTTAAACAACATAGTAAAAGGCAGGAAAGATTCCATCTTAAAGATTGTATTTTAATACCCAGGAAGTTAAAACTGTAGGATTCTTAACTTACTCTTTAGCAAACAGAGAACACCTCATCCCACCTTGGGGGCTGGGAAGGAAGCTGTTTACTCTGCTCCCAGACCCAGACACCGGTATTCCAGGGAGAAATCAGAGCAGGAAATTCCGTGTTAAGTTAATTCTAAGTATTCACAGACCACTTAACAAGTCTGCACCCCTATCCCTTAGTCACCCCGGGCTCCTTCCGGCTGGGTCTCAGGCCCAGAGGCTGAGCACTCTGGCTCCGAAAGTTGAGCCCCCTCCGCTCCCCACAACCTGGCCTGTTGGATTCTTGGATCCCACCTCTGCAGAGTCCCAGATAATGGTGATTTCTTAACTTGCCCTCTCATGAGGCAGTGTGATCCATCTGGAAGACCAATCTGAGGGGTAGAAAAATCTTCCATGATTCATGCATACCGGAGACAGTTACTGAGTGTCTGTGAGCCCAGCAGTGAGCCTGCAGAGTCCTGGTACCCAGGGCCTTAGGTTCTGGAGATTTGAGATCAGTTTTCCTTGCTTCCTGGACCCCAAGCTGTCTCTGTCCCAGATAGGATCTTCTGCAGACAGCCATTCCTCTGCAAGACAGAAGCAATCTGCTCCTTCCTTCACAAGCTGGCCCTCGGGACATTTGAAGACCTCCACTCTGCCACCTGCACACCCCCAGTCTGGTCCTCAGGTGACATGACTTGTTAAAATACCTTTTATCACTTTACCAAGGGACACAGAAAGCATGGAGACATATTCCAGTACAGAAGAAGAAAATAAAATTGGCTCATAATCCTATCAGTCTATTCAATTCTCTCTGTTCTCTTTAAAATTTATTTTTCTTTTTTAAAGACTAGGATAATTTTGTTTGGTAACAGGCTGCTCTTTTCTCAGTATTAAGGCATGAATGTCCTTTCATGTCATCAGATAGTTTTCTACAGTTTTACCTTAAATGCTTATGTCTTAGACCATTTAAACCATGAAGGTGTTACCTACATGCTCTCTGATCAGGTAGCAGGCTGTTCTAACAGGAAAGGGAATGATGCGGGTAATTCCTTGCAGTTAACTCCTCATAAAAGTGTACATTATTTCCTTTAAAAACCCAAAGGTAAAAGTGGCTGGGAGAAAGGATTTATACTTCTGTAAGTTTGGATGATGTATTTCTGGATTGCCCTTGTGAGAGAGCCATGATGTCATAAGGCCCCTGCAGCCACGGCAACCTGGTTCTTAGAATCCTTCCAGGCCACAACTGACCACAGTTTGGCCTCTGACTGGGCACTGTACTGCACTGTGGCCAGACCAGGGTCCTTTCTCTCCCCACCCCCGGTCTACGTCTTGTTTTCTCTGTGAATTAAGGTACTGGAGATGGAGAAAGTGTTCCTGGGCCTCTCTTCCCGCGTCTGCTGTGGTTCTAAGAGTCGGGGAGCGCTTTAGCCGAGCTCTTCCATGTCCCCAGGTGTCTCTAACCTGGGCTTTCTCCTTCTGTTTGTTTAGACCTGAGGCTGGCCATGCTTCAGGTGCCTAGAGATGGTGATGAAGGAGGCAGGGCCACCTCCGGGAGCGCAGGGAAAGAAGAGCAGCATCACACTTCGCCTCAGAAGCTGCTTCTGGATTGTAGCCTCTGCGGGAAGGTGTTCAGCCGCACCAGCTCTCTTAGCAAGCACTACCTGACGCACAGCCAGGATCGGAAACACGTTTGCGGAATCTGCAGCAAGGCCTTTAAGCGCAAGGACCACCTGTATGTAGGAGTCTGGTCACCAACATCTGTGCAGGGGCCTGGGGAGGAGGGGGCATGTTCCTAGGTCATTCTCATCACCTCCCAGATGAGCCTGACACACCCTGTTGGTGTTGGGTCCCTGTGACCCGTGTTTAGACGAGGACTCCGTGTCTGGGGACAGGTCTGCCACTGCCCTGAACAGGTCACCCTTGCCAGCTCCCAAAGTCACACCAATGAGAAAATCATTGCCTTGATTTGCAGACAGGACGTCCCAAGGCAATTTTGTCATGGAGGGAATCGGGTTAACTTTATAGAGAAATATTTGGAGACAGTGATAGGTGCCTGAGGAGAACCAGCCCGTGTTTATTTGAGGAACATGTACTGGGACTCCACAGGGCATGAGAGATTCCAAAATCCCTGTGCCTAGAATGGGGCAATGGCACATTAACTCTTGTCTCTCTTTTTTAACTCCTGATTTTTTTTTTTTTAACTCTTGATTTTAAAAGAAAGCCCACTAGGAGTCTGGAGCAGAATTCCTTTTGTTCCTAATGTCTGGTAAATGATAAGTTTTTCTTGCTAGTGAGGAAGGACAGACAGACTTCCTCAAACCAAGAGACTGGCAAGTGGGAGTCGGCAGTCCATTGCATTTTATATGCTCCTGGCCTTCCCAGAGGGCTTTGACTGACCCACCTTCCCACTTATCCTCTCGCCAAGCCCCCCCGCCAGGGAAAGGCAGCGATTTGCTCATGTCACAGACCGATTAACAGGGGAGCTGGAGATTGGGTCTCTGCCACTCTCCTCCGATGGAGGCCAGGGCCGCCCTTTGGAGAAGGGCTCTGTCATTTATCAGACATGCCCCCATGTGCCGCATTATTAGGACTGTCCAGAGTAGGGCTGCTGGGAACGCGGAGGGTATTTACTCATCTGTTTATGTTATTAATGTAGATATAAGTATGACATAAACATAGGACATATTTGTATTCATTTATTTTATAGGAGGCACATTTGACTGTTTTCTAGAATGTTTTGATTGGGCATCTGTAAATTGTATTTTTCCTGTGGGGGGTTTCACTCAGCTGTCTCCTTATAGGAATTCTATGGTAGGGGAAAGACTCCTTTGTTAAAGGCAGGATGCTCCCCAAATGAGTTTTCCTCAAATGTATTCTGCAAAATTGGTTCTTGAGGGCACTAAGAGGAACTATTTCAAATAACAGTTCTGTGGGCAACTATGTTTCAGAGACATGGCAGGTTAAGCAGATGACCCTCTGTCTATCTACCTGCTATGTGGCTGTTACATTTGCTCCCGTGAACCTCCAAGAAGCACATGGTGCTCTGTTGGGACTGACTTGCCAGCGGAGCCCACGTCCTCGGGGAGCCACTCTGGAGGGCTGGTGTTCCTGGGGAACCCATTCTGGGGAACTCTGGCCTGGCTTCTGTTGATTTTTCTGTCAGATAAGGGGCTTGCTTAATGGTGAGGGAGAGGGGCACCCCTTCCAGATGCTTTGACCGTAGCTGGGGGCTGAGTACAGGCTCTGAACTGTGGTTCTGAGCTCCACTGCCTCTTGGGAGCACTGTTGAGGGAGTCAGGCTCAGGACCCTGCAGTGGGAGGCTGAGCCCCAGTGACCTCTGACTCCCTTCTCGTGTGTGACTCCAGGACTAGGCACATGCTCACCCACCAGAAGACCAAGCCCTTTGCGTGCAGGGAGCAGGGCTGCAGCAAGAGCTACTGTGATGACCGCTCCCTGCGCCGGCACTACGAGGTCCAGCACGGCTTGTGCGTCCTGAAGGAGGCCCCCCCTGAGGAAGAAGCCTGTGGGGACTCCTCTCCTGCCCACGAGGTGGCCGGCCAGCCTGCTGCGGATGGCCTGTGGTCCCTGGTGCCTCCAGAAGCCAGGTCCCCACGCCCCCTTTTGCTCAACCGAGAGCCCCTGCGCTCTATTGTAAGCAGCATGGTCCACCAGGAGATCTCTTCTCTTGGCCCAGTCCTGGCCGGGCCCTCAGATGACAGGGAAGGGAAAAACACAGCCTGTCCCTCCCCACCCTCACTGGGGCCCTACCCCTGCACCCCAGCGGCCCCAGGGACCCTGGGCACTGATGTTCCTGAGGAGTGTCATCCCCTGTGGAAGGAGCCCGCCACTGGGTTCACAGCCATTCACTCCAGGGTAGCAGAGGATGGTGGTCCACACCCAGCTGAGCTGGAGCGGCCACCCCAGCAACTGCCCACCCTGGAGAGCTGGCAGGAGGGTGGGACCCTGCCGGCTGGCCTGCCTCTGTTCCAAGGCCAGGCAGCACCTGCCAGTGTTGAGCCTTCAAACCACAACTTCCAGTGGCTCCAGAACCTGCCAGGCTGCCCCGAGAGCGAAGGGAATGATGCGTTTGCCATCCAGAAGCCCACTTCCGTGTCCCCTCAGGAGGGCTCCGAGTCTGGGCCCAGGCCCAGCAGCACCTCCCTGATGGGGGAGCCCTCGCCCAGCGGTGGCCCCAGTCTGGAGGATGCACTGCCCCTCCCCCCCACAGACCTGAAGCCACCTGGGGAGGCCTCAGATGGCCCTGGATATGCCAGTGAGGAAGGGGACACCAGGGCTTCCAAGAAGAGCAATTCTGACAGCCACTCCTGCTCACAGCAGCACGTGGAGGAGCCCGGCCTCCAGGAGGCCCTGAAGCCGAGTGAGCTGTCGTCTGACAACATGACGCCGCTCTTTGGGCAGTTGTTCCTGAAGTCGCAGGAGTGTCTGGTGAGTCAAGGGCAGATGCAGGTATTCCAGATGATCACCAAGTCCCAGGTGTTCATCTCTGGCTCCCAGGTGGCTGTGGCCTCCTCCCAGCAAGCTGTGCCTGAGGGCAAGCAGGCTGCGCTGAAGCCACTGCAGGGGCCGCGGCCACACCAGCCCCCACCACTGGCACCCACAGTTGACTCCTTCCATCCTGGCCCTGCAAACCCAGAGCCAGAGGGATCCCCGCCCCACAAGAGAAAAACCACGCCCGTCTTCCCCAGAGAGGCCTTGCCCGGCAGCAATAGATGGGACACGAAGGGAGGACCAAAAGTGGCCCCTGTACCATGGGAAACCCCTGGGAATGCAGATGTCTCCTCTCTGGCCAAGCAGCTGAGATCTGGCCCTTAGACCTGGGGGACATCCTCCCCACAGGGGGCCCATGGCAGACCCAGCTAGGTGGGGACAATCCTTGCTGGAGCCCAGCTCCCAGGGAAGCAGGCCCAGGTGGAGAATGGCCTGGCCTTGGGGGCCATGAAAGGTGCAAAGGGCCCAGCCTGCTCCCAGGGCAGAGGCCGCAGGCTCTTCTCTGGCAACATGTGGGCCCAGTATTTCTTGGACTTCCAGAAGGAGAAGGTGAAAATGGATACGCGCTGTGAGGCCTCTCCCAGCCAGGTGGCCATGACCTCCTTCTCATCGGCCGGGCCTTCAGTGGACATCCCACAGGACTCAAAGTCCAAGCTGACGATATCCAACAGGATCCAGGTACCTGATTTTATGCTGTGAGATGAGAGACTCACTCATCACTTGTTTCCGAATTTCTGAGTGTCTAGACATTTTATTTAGTGCCCGTGAGTCCTCAGACCCAGTTTTACAGAGGGGAAGTGAAGGTTCAGAGACATCATGACCCCCCACCAACCTTCCCCGTAAAAAAGCCAGGATGAAGGCTTTGCAAAGTCGCTGGGACGCCCCGTGTCACCTTTCCTCACTGAGTTTTTTCTGCTTGTTTTCCTCTTGTCCTTCTCTTCCTTCTGGGTTTGCCCCTCAAACTCTTCAGAGGATATAAAGGTAGAGTTCCTTCCCCCTCAGTATTCCTGCATGAGATGCCATTTATGGCTGAGGGGAAGGGGTGCCCGCATGTGTCAGCACTTGTGCAGCATTAGCCTGGTTCCTTCCCAGGTGGTGGCCACGAGGACCTGGGCACCAGGCGGTCAGCCGCTTCTCTTTGCGATGTGCTCAGGTCTAGCACCCGACAGCTGTATCCTCTTCGTTTTTAAGCAGCTTTAATATTCATATGCCATCTAATTGACCATTTTAAATCACACCATCTGGTGATCTTTAGTAGTACTAACAAAGGTTGTGCACCATTACCACTTTTTTTTTTTTTTTTTTTAGATAATTATTTTTTATTGAAGGGTAGTTGACACACAGTATTACATTACATTAGTTTCAGGTGTACAACACAGTGATTCAACATTTATATACATGATAATTCTAAGTACCAGCTATCACCATAACAAGTTGTTACAATATTTTGACTATATTCCTTATGCTATACATTACATCCCGGTTGCTTATTTATTTTACAATTGGAAGTGTGTACTTTTTCTTGGTTGTTGTTGTTAGGGCATCTCTCATATTTATTGATCAAATGGTTGTTAACAACAATAAAATTCTGTATAGGGGAGTCAATGCTCAATGCACAATCATTAATCCACCCCAAGCCTAATTTTCGTCAGTCTCCAATCTTCTGAAGCATAACGAACAAGTTCTTACATGGAGAACAAATTCTTACATAGTGAATAAGTTACATGGTGAACAGTACAAGGGCAGTCATCACAGAAACTTTTGGTTTTGCTCATGCATTATGAACTATAAACAGTCAGTTCAAATATGAATACACATTTGATTTTTATACTTGATTTATATGTGGATACCACATTTCTCTCTTTATTATTTTTAATAAGATGCTGAAGTGGTAGGTAGATACAACATAAAGGTAGAAAACATAGTTTAGTGTTGTAAGAGAGCAAATGTAGATGATCAGGTGTGTGCCTGTAGACTATGTGTTAATCCAAGCTAGACAAGGGCAATAAAACATCCACATATGCAGAAGATTTCTCTCAGAACAGGGGGGGTGAGGTTCTAAGCCTCACCTCTGTTGATCCCCAATTTCTCACCTGATGACCCCCCTGCGACTGTGCCTGTCTTAGGTTGTTCCTCCCTTGAGGAATCTTACCCGTCTCTGGCTAACCAGTCATCTTCCGGGGCCATACAGGGAAATGTTAAGTTGGTAAGTGAGAGAGAAGCCTTATTGTTTGAAATGGTTAGCTTTTTATTTCTTTGCATATTTATGCCCTGTGGCTTCTATGCCCAGCATTTGTCTTGAGGTATCTTTACCACTTGGAGGAGTTATGATACTCGGTAAATTTGATATGAGGCACGAATTCTATTTAAGAATTCGTTGTAATTAGGAAGAAAGAAGAAAAGCTATAGAAGTAGCAGGCGGGAGAAAACATGGGAAGATTGATTATTTCTTTGACATATCTTATTGTAGAGTAACTTCAGCATGTATAGATTTTAAGCTACTACTTAAATTGCACACACACATTAACATAATAGGAGTATAGTTACATAACCAAAGCATACCTGTAATTACCAGCCATCTCCAGTGAAACCAAGAAAACCAGTTAGGCACCCTAGGCATTTGTGAAAACTTATCAATGATATGATGGTTATTATCTAACTGAATTTGAATAGTTTGAGAAAAATCAGACAAATTAAAACAACCCATTCCTGGGCACTGTTCACATCCCATATGTTCTTTTAACAGTAAATAGTCTGTAGTTGTAAGATTTTGGAGCGCTACAATTTGCACTTCTCCTAATTCTTGGTTGAGTTCCAACAGTATAGATCCAATCAAATTTGTATTTTTTTTTTTTTTTTAATAATTATTTTTTATTGAAGGGTAGTTGACATACAGTATTACATTACATGAGTTTCAAGTGTACAACACAGTGGTAGAACATTTATATACATAATTCTAGGTTCCAGCTATCACCCTACCAGGCTGTTACAATATCTTGACTATATTCCTTATGCTATACATTACATCCCGGTTACTAATTTATTTTACCATTGGAAGTCTGTCCTTTTTTTTTTTTTTTTTTTTTGTGAGGGCATCTCTCATATTTATTGATCAAATGGTTGTTAACGACAATAAAATTCTGTATAGGGGAGTCAATGCTCAATGCACAATCATTATTCCACCCCAAGCCTAATTTTTGTCAGTCTCCAATCTTCTGAGGCATAACAAACAAGTTTTTACATGTAGAACAAATTCTTACATAATGAATAAGTTACATAGTGAACAGTACAAGGGCAGTCATCACAGAAACTTTCGGTTTTGCTCATGCATTATGAACTATAAACAGTCAGTTCAAATATGAATACTCATTTGGTTTTTATACTTGATTTATATGTGGATACCACATTTCTCTCTTTATTATTATTATTTTTAATAAAATGCTGAAGTGGTAGGTAGATACAAGATAAAGGTAGAAAACATAGTTTAGTGTTGTAAGAGAGCACATGTAGATGATCAGGTGTGTGCCTGTAGACTATGTGTTAATCCAAGCTAGACCAGGGCAATAAAACATCCACGTATGCAGAAGATTTCTCTCAGAACGGGGGGGTGAGGTTCTAAGCCTCACCTCTGTTGATCCCCAATTTCTCACCTGATGGCCCCCCTGCAACTGTGCCTGTCTTAGGTTGTTCCTCCCTTGAGGAATCTTACCCGTCTCTGGCTAACCAGTCATCTTCCGGGGCCATACAGGGAAATGTGAAGTTGGTAAGTGAGAGAGAAGCCTTATTGTTTGAAAAAGTTAGCTTTTTACTTCTTTGCATATTTATGCCCTGTGGCTTCTATGCCCAGCATTTGTCTTGAGGTATCTTTACCACTTGGAAGAATTATGATACTCGGTAAATTTGATATGAGGCACGAATTCTATTTAAGGGTTGTAATTAGGAAGGAAGAAGAAAACCTATAGAAGTAGCAGGCGGAAGAAAACATGGGAAGATTGATTATTTCTTTGATATATCTTCTTGTAGAGTAACTTCAGCATGTATAGGTTTTAAGCTACTACTTAAATTGCACACACACATTAACATAATAGGAGTATAGTTACATAACCAAAGCATATCTGTAATTACTAGCCATCTGCAGTGAAACCAAGAAAACCAGTTAGGCACCTTAGGCATTTGTGAAAACTTATCTATGATATGGTGGATATTGTCCAAATGAACTTGAACAGTCTGAGAGAAATCAGACAAATTAAAACAACCCATTCCTGGGGACTGTTCACATGCCATATGTTCTTTTAACAATAAATAGTTTGTAGTTGTAAGACTTTGGAGCGCTACAATTTGCACTTCTCCAAATTCTTGGTTGAGTTCCAACAGTATAGATCCAGTCCAATTTTGTTGTTTTACTGTATGCACAGGCCAGCTTAGATATCTCCTTCCTCATTCCCATGGCAAGTCCAGGAACTGGTGGGATGAGTGCATCTACAGCTGTAGCAGTGCGTGGATCTTTGTTGGGGTTTTTTGATGATCATCTTCTGGCATGAGTCTTCCAGAGAGTGCAGATGTTGGAAGTTCTTTTTCATATCGTATCTTAGTTCATTTTCGGGGTAGCCCAATTAGGCTTTGATCCTCTGTATAAACACAAACAGACCCTTTGCCTACACTTTTATATGCCCTTTATACCCTTGTGTAGAACTCGTTGGAGGTTACCACACAGGAACTGCCCTTTTTTTTTTGCTATCACTAATCTACACTTACATGATGAATATTATGTTTACTAGGCTCTCCCCTGTACCAGGTCTCCCCTATAAACCCCTTTACAGTCACTGTCCATCAGCATAGCAAAATGTTGTAGAATCACTACTTGCCTTCTCTGTGTTGTACAGCCCTCCCTTTTCTCCTACCCCCCCATGCATGTTAATCTTAATACCCCCCTACTTCTCCCCCCCTTATCCCTCCCTACCCACCCATCCTCTCCAGTCCCTTTCCCTTTGGTACCTGTTAGTCCATTATTGAGTTCTGTGATTCTGCTGCTGTTTTGTTCCTTCAGTTTTTCCTTTGTTCTTATATTCCACAGATAAGTGAAATCATTTGGTATTTCTCTTTCTCCGCTTGGCTTGTTTCACTGAGCATAATACCCTCCAGCTCCATCCATGTTGCTGCAAATGATTGGATTTGCCCTTTTCTTATAGCTGAGTAGTATTCCATTGTGTATATGTACCACATCTTCTTTATCCATTCATCTATCGATGGACATTTAGGTTGCTTCCAATTCTTGGCTATTGTAAATAGTGCTGCAATAAACATAGGGGTGCATCTGTCTTTCTCAAACTTGATTGCTGCATTCTTAGGGTAAATTCCTAGGAGTGCAATTCCTGGGTCAAATGGTAAGTCTGTTTTGAGCATTTTGATGTACCTCCATACTGCTTTCCACAATGGTTAAACTAACTTACATTCCCACCAGCAGTGTAGGAGGGTTCCCCTTTCTCCACAGCCTCGCCAACATTTGTTGTTGTTTGTCTTTTGGATGGCAGCCATCCTTACTGGTGTGAGGTGATACCTCATTGTAGTTTTAATTTGCATTTCTCTGATAATTAGCGATGTGGAGCATCTTTTCATGTGTCTGTTGGCCATCTGTATTTCTTTTTTGGAGAACTGTCTGTTCAGTTCCTCTGCCCATTTTTTAATTGGGTTATTTGTTTTTTGTTTGTTGAGGCGTGAGAGCTCCTTATATATTCTGGACGTCAAGCCTTTATCGGATGTGTCATTTTCAAATATATTCTCCCATACTGTAGGGATCCTTCTTGTTCTATTGATGGTGTCTTTTGCTGTACAGAAGCTTTTCAGCTTAATATAGTCCCACTTACTCATTTTTGCTGTTGTTTTCCTTGCCCGGGGAGATATGTTCAAGAAGAGGTCACTCATGTTTATGTCTAAGAGGTTTTCGCCTATGTTTTCTTCCAAGAGTTTAATGGTTTCATGGCTTACATTCAGGTCTTTGATCCATTTTGAGTTTACTTTTGTATATGGGGTTAGACAATGGTCCAGTTTCATTCTCCTACATGTAGCTGTCCAGTTTTGCCAGCACCACCTGTTGAAGAGACTGTCATTTCGCCATTGTATGTCCATGGCTCCTTTATCAAATATTAATTGACCATATATGTCTGGGTTAATGTCTGGATTCTCTAGTCTGTTCCATTGGTCTGTGGCTCTGCTCTTGTGCCAGTACCAAATTGTCTTGATTACTATGGCTTTATAGTAGAGCTTGAAGTTGGGGAGTGAGATCCCCCCTACTTTATTCTTCTTTCTCAGGATTGCTTTGGCTATTCGGGGTCTTTGATGTTTCCATATGAATTTTTGAATTATTTGTTCCAGTTCATTGAAGAATGTTGCTGGTAGTTTCATGGGATTGCATCAAATCTGTATATTGCTTTGGGCAGGATGGCCATTTTGACGATATTAATTCTTCCTAGCCACGAGCATGGGATGAGTTTCCATCTGTTAGTGTCCCCTTTAATTTCTCTTAAGAGTGACTTGTAGTTTTCAGAGTATAAGTCTTTCACTTCTTTGGTTAGGTTTATTCCTAGGTATTTTATTTTTTTTGATGCAATTGTGAATGGAGTTGTTTTCCTGATTTCTCTTTCTGTTGGTTCATTGTTAGTATATAGGAAAGCCACAGATTTCTGTGTGTTGATTTTGTATCCTGCAACTTTGCTGTATTCCGATATCAGTTCTAGTAGTTTTGGGGTGGAGTCTTTAGGGTTTTTTATGTACAGTATCATGTCATCTGCAAATAGTGACAGTTTAACTTCTTCTTTACCAATCTGGATTCCTTGTATTTCTTTATTTTGTCTGATTGCCGTGGCTAGGACCTCCAGTACTATGTTAAATAACAGTGGAGAGAGTGGGCATCCCTGTCTAGTTCCCGATCTCAGAGGAAATGCTTTCAGCTTCTCGCTGTTCAATATAATGTTGGCTGTGGGTTTATCATAGATGGCCTTTATTATGTTGAGGTACTTGCCCTCTATTCCCATTTTGCTGAGAGTTTTTAACATGAATGGATGTTGAACTTTGTCAAATGCTTTTTCAGCATCTATGGAGATGATCATGTGGTTTTTGTCTTTCTTTTTGTTGATGTGGTGGATGATGTTGATGGACTTTCGAATGTTGTACCATCCTTGCATCCCTGGAATGAATCCCACTTGGTCATGGTGTATGATCCTTTTGATGTATTTTTGAATTCGGTTTGCTAATATTTTGTTGAGTATTTTTGCATCTACGTTCATCAGGGATATTGGTCTGTAGTTTTCTTTTTTGGTGGGGTCTTTGCCTGGTTTTGGTATTAGGGTGATGTTAGCTTCATAGAATGAGTTTGGGAGTATCCCCTCCTCCTCTATTTTTTGGAAAACTTTAAGGAGAATGGGTATTATGTCTTCCCTGTATGTCTGATAAAATTCCGAGGTAAATCCATCTGGCCCGGGGGTTTTGTTCTTTGGTAGTTTTTTGATTACCTCTTCAATTTCGTTGCTGGTAATTGGTCTGTTTAGATTTTCTGTTTCTTCCTGGGTCAATCTTGGAAGGTTATATTTTTCTAGGAAGTTGTCCATTTCTCCTAGGTTTCCCAGCTTGTTAGCATATAGGTTTTCATAGTATTCTCCAATAATTCTTTGCATTTCCGTGGGGTCCGTCGTGATTTTTCCTTTCTCGTTTCTGATACTGTTGATTTGTGTTGATTCTCTTTTCTTCTTAATAAGTCTGGCTAGAGGCTTATCTATTTTGTTTATTTTCTCGAAGAACCAGCTCTTGGTTTCATTGATTTTTGCTATTGTTTTATTCTTCTCAATTTTATTTATTTCTTCTCTGATCTTTATTATGTCCCTCCTTCTGCTGACCTTAGGCCTCATCTGTTCTTCTTTTTCCAATTTCGATAATTGTGACATTAGACCATTCATTTGGGATTGCTCTTCCTTTTTTAAATATGCTTGGATTGCTATATACTTTCCTCTTAAGACTGCTTTTGCTGTGTCCCACAGAAGTTGGGGCTTAGTGTTGTTGTTGTCATTTGTTTCCATATATTGCTGGATCTCCATTTTGATTTGGTCATTGATCCATTGATTATTTAGGAGCGTGTTGTTAAGCCTCCATGTGTTTGTGAGCCTCTTTGCTTTCTTTGTACAGTTTATTTCTAGTTTTATGCCTTTGTGGTCTGAAAAGTTGGTTGGTAGGATTTCAATCTTTTGGAATTTTCTGAGGCTCTTTTTGTGGCCTAGTATGTGGTCTATTCTGGAGAATGTTCCATGTGCACTTGAGAAGAATGTATATCCCGCTGCTTTTGGATGTAGAGTTCTATAGATGTCTATTAGGTCCATCTGCTCTACTGTGTTGTTCAGTGCTTCCGTGTCCTTACTTATTTTCTGCCCAGTGGATCTATCCTTTGGGGTGAGTGGTGTGTTGAAGTCTCCTAGAATGAATGCATTGCAGTCTATATCCCCCTTTAGTTCTGTTAGTATTTGTTTCACATATGCTGGTGCTCCTGTGTTGGGTGCATATATATTTAGAATGGTTATATCCTCTTGTTTGACTGAGCCCTTTATCATTATGTAGTGTCCTTCTTTATCTCTTGTTACTTTCTTTGTTTTGAAGTCTATTTTGTCTGATATTAGTACTGCAACCCCTGCTTTCTTCTCACTGTTGTTTGCTTGAAATATGTTTTTCCATCCCTTGACTTTTAGTCTGTACATGTCTTTGGGTTTGAGGTGAGTTTCTTGTAAGCAGCATATAGATGGGTCTTGCTTTTTTATCCATTCTGTTACTCTGTGTCTTTTTTTTTTTTTTTTTTTTTTTTTTAATAATTATTTTTTATTGAAGGGTAGTTGACACACAGTATTACATTACATGAGTTTCAAGTGTACAACACAGTGGTAGAACATTTATATACATAATTCTAGGTTCCAGCTATCACCCTACCAGGCTGTTACAATATCTTGACTATATTCCTTATGCTATACATTACATCCCGGTTACTTATTTATTTTACCATTGGAAGTCTGTCCTTTTTTTTTTTTTTTTTTTGTGAGGGCATCTCTCATATTTATTGATCAAATGGTTGTTAACGACAATAAAATTCTGCATAGGGGAGTCAATGCTCAATGCACAATCATTATTCCACCCCAAGCCTAATTTTTGTCAGTCTCCAATCTTCTGAGGCATAACAAACAAGTTTTTACATGTAGAACAAATTCTTACATAATGAATAAGTTACATAGTGAACAGTACAAGGGCAGTCATCACAGAAACTTTCGGTTTTGCTCATGCATTATGAACTATAAACAGTCAGTTCAAATATGAATACTCATTTGGTTTTTATACTTGATTTATATGTGGATACCACATTTCTCTCTTTATTATTATTATTTTTAATAAAATGCTGAAGTGGTAGGTAGATACAAGATAAAGGTAGAAAACATAGTTTAGTGTTGTAAGAGAGCACATGTAGATGATCAGGTGTGTGCCTGTAGACTAAGTGTTAATCCAAGCTAGACCAGGGCAATAAAACATCCACGTATGCAGAAGATTTCTCTCAGAACGGGGGGGTGAGGTTCTAAGCCTCACCTCTGTTGATCCCCAATTTCTCACCTGATGGCCCCCCTGCGACTGTGCCTGTCTTAGGTTGTTCCTCCCTTGAGGAATCTTACCCGTCTCTGGCTAACCAGTCATCTTCCGGGGCCATACAGGGAAATGTGAAGTTGGTAAGTGAGAGAGAAGCCTTATTGTTTGAAAAAGTTAGCTTTTTACTTCTTTGCATATTTATGCCCTGTGGCTTCTATGCCCAGCATTTGTCTTGAGGTATCTTTACCACTTGGAAGAATTATGATACTCGGTAAATTTGATATGAGGCACGAATTCTATTTAAGGGTTGTAATTAGGAAGGAAGAAGAAAAGCTATAGAAGTAGCAGGCGGAAGAAAACATGGGAAGATTGATTATTTCTTTGATATATCTTCTTGTAGAGTAACTTCAGCATGTATAGGTTTTAAGCTACTACTTAAATTGCACACACACATTAACATAATAGGAGTATAGTTACCTAACCAAAGCATATCTGTAATTACCAGCCATCTGCAGTGAAACCAAGAAAACCAGTTAGGCACCTTAGGCATTTGTGAAAACTTATCTATGTTATGGTGGATATTGTCCAAATGAACTTGAACAGTCTGAGAGAAATCAGACAAATTAAAACAACCCATTCCTGGGGACTGTTCACATGCCATATGTTCTTTTAACAATAAATAGTTTGTAGTTGTAAGACTTTGGAGCGCTACAATTTGCACTTCTCCAAATTCTTGGTTGAGTTCCAACAGTATAGATCCAGTCCAATTTTGTTGTTTTACTGTATGCACAGGCCAGCTTAGATATCTCCTTCCTCATTCCCATGGCAAGTCCAGGAACTGGTGGGATGAGTGCATCTACAGCTGTAGCAGTGCGTGGATCTTTGTTGGGGTTTTTTGCTGATCATCTTCTGGCATGAGTCTTCCAGAGGGTGCAGATGTTGGAAGTTCTTTTTCATATCGTATCTTAGTTCATTTTCGGGGTAGCCCAATTAGGCTTTGATCCTCTGTATAAACACAAACAGACCCTTTGCCTACACTTTTATATGCCCTTTATACCCTTGTGTAGAACTCGTTGGAGGTTACCACACAGGAACTGCCCGTTTTTTTTTTTTTTTTTTTTCTATCACTAATCTACACTTACATGACGAATATTATGTTTACTAGGCTCTCCCCTATACCAGGTCTCCCCTATAAACCCCTTTACAGTCACTGTCCATCAGCATAGCAAAATGTTGTAGAATCACTACTTGCCTTCTCTGTGTTGTACAGCCCTCCCTTTTCTCCTACCCCCCCATGCATGTTAATCTTAATACCCCCCTACTTCTCCCCCCCTTATCCCTCCCTACCCACCCATCCTCCCCAGTCCCTTTCCCTTTGGTACCTGTTAGTCCATTCTTGAGTTCTGTGATTCTGCTGCTGTTTTGTTCCTTCAGTTTTTCCTTTCTTCTTATATTCCACAGATAAGTGAAATCATTTGGTATTTCTCTTTCTCCGCTTGGCTTGTTTCACTGAGCATAATACCCTCCAGCTCCATCCATGTTGCTGCAAATGATTGGATTTGCCCTTTTCTTATAGCTGAGTAGTATTCCATTGTGTATATGTACCACATCTTCTTTATCCATTCATCTATTGATGGACATTTAGGTTGCTTCCAATTCTTGGCTATTGTAAATAGTGCTGCAATAAACATAGGGGTGCATCTGTCTTTCTCAAACTTGATTGCTGCATTCTTAGGGTAAATTCCTAGGAGTGCAATTCCTGGGTCAAATGGTAAGTCTGTTTTGAGCATTTTGATGTACCTCCATACTGCTTTCCACAATGGTTGAACTAACTTACATTCCCACCAGCAGTGTAGGAGGGTTCCCCTTTCTCCACAGCCTCGCCAACATTTGTTGTTGTTTGTCTTTTGGATGGCAGCCATCCTTACTGGTGTGAGGTGATACCTCATTGTAGTTTTAATTTGCATTTCTCTGATAATTAGCGATGTGGAGCATCTTTTCATGTGTCTGTTGGCCATCTGTATTTCTTTTTTGGAGAACTGTCTTTTCAGTTCCTCTGCCCATTTTTTAATTGGGTTATTTGTTTTTTGTTTGTTGAGGCGTGAGAGCTCCTTATATATTCTGGACGTCAAGCCTTTATCGGATGTGTCATTTTCAAATATATTCTCCCATACTGTAGGGATCCTTCTTGTTCTATTGATGGTGTCTTTTGCTGTACAGAAGCTTTTCAGCTTAATATAGTCCCACTTACTCATTTTTGCTGTTGTTTTCCTTGCCCGGGGAGATATGTTCAAGAAGAGGTCACTCATGTTTATGTCTAAGAGGTTTTCGCCTATGTTTTCTTCCAAGAGTTTAATGGTTTCATGGCTTACATTCAGGTCTTTGATCCATTTTGAGTTTACTTTTGTATATGGGGTTAGACAATGGTCCAGTTTCATTCTCCTACATGTAGCTGTCCAGTTTTGCCAGCACCACCTGTTGAAGAGACTGTCATTTCGCCATTGTATGTCCATGGCTCCTTTATCAAATATTAATTGACCATATATGTCTGGGTTAATGTCTGGATTCTCTAGTCTGTTCCATTGGTCTGTGGCTCTGCTCTTGTGCCAGTACCAAATTGTCTTGATTACTATGGCTTTATAGTAGAGCTTGAAGTTGGGGAGTGAGATCCCCCCTACTTTATTCTTTTTTCTCAGGATTGCTTTGGCTATTCGGGGTCTTTGGTGTTTCCATATGAATTTTTGAATTATTTGTTCCAGTTCATTGAAGAATGTTGCTGGTAGTTTCATAGGGATTGCATCAAATCTGTATATTGCTTTGGGCAGGATGGCCATTTTGACGATATTAATTCTTCCTAGCCACGAGCATGGGATGAGTTTCCATCTGTTAGTGTCACCTTTAATTTCTCTTAAGAGTGACTTGTAGTTTTCAGAGTATAAATCTTTCACTTCTTTGGTTAGGTTTATTCCTAGGTATTTTATTTTTTTGGATGCAATTGTGAATGGAGTTGTTTTCCTGATTTCTCTCTCTGTTGGTTCATTGTTAGTATATAGGAAAGCCACAGATTTCTGTGTGTTGATTTTGTATCCTGCAACTTTGCTGTATTCCGATATCAGTTCTAGTAGTTTTGGGGTGGAGTCTTTAGGGTTTTTTATGTACAGTATCATGTCATCTGCAAATAGTGACAGTTTAACTTCTTCTTTACCAATCTGGATTCCTTGTATTTCTTTATTTTGTCTGATTGCCGTGGCTAGGACCTCCAGTACTATGTTAAATAACAGTGGAGAGAGTGGGCATCCCTGTCTAGTTCCCGATCTCAGAGGAAATGCTTTCAGCTTCTCGCTGTTCAATATAATGTTGGCTGTGGGTTTATCATAGATGGCCTTTATTATGTTGAGGTACTTGCCCTCTATTCCCATTTTGCTGAGAGTTTTTAACATGAATGGATGTTGAACTTTGTCAAATGCTTTTTCAGCATCTATTGAGATGATCATGTGGTTTTTGTCTTTCTTTTTGTTGATGTGGTGGATGATGTTGATGGACTTTCGAATGTTGTACCATCCTTGCATCCCTGGAATGAATCCCACTTGGTCATGGTGTATGATCCTTTTGATGTATTTTTGAATTCGGTTTGCTAATATTTTGTTGAGTATTTTTGCATCTACGTTCATCAGGGATATTGGTCTGTAGTTTTCTTTTTTGGTGGGGTCTTTGCCTGGTTTTGGTATTAGGGTGATGTTAGCTTCATAGAATGAGTTTGGGAGTATCCCCTCCTCCTCTATTTTTTGGAAGACTTTAAGGAGAATGGGTATTATGTCTTCCCTGTATGTCTGATAAAATTCCGAGGTAAATCCATCTGGCCCGGGGGTTTTGTTCTTTGGTAGTTTTTTGATTACCTCTTCAGTTTCGTTGCTGGTAATTGGTCTGTTTAGATTTTCTGTTTCTTCCTGGGTCAATCTTGGAAGGTTATATTTTTCTAGGAAGTTGTCCATTTCTCCTAGGTTTCCCAGCTTGTTAGCATATAGGTTTTCATAGTATTCTCCAATAATTCTTTGCATTTCCGTGGGGTCCGTCGTGATTTTTCCTTTCTCGTTTCTGATACTGTTGATTTGTGTTGACTCTCTTTTCTTCTTAATAAGTCTGGCTAGAGGCTTATCTATTTTGTTTATTTTCTCGAAGAACCAGCTCTTGGTTTCATTGATTTTTGCTATTGTTTTATTCTTCTCAATTTTATTTATTTCTTCTCTGATCTTTATTATGTCCCTCCTTCTGCTGACCTTAGGCCTCATCTGTTCTTCTTTTTCCAATTTCGATAATTGTGACATTAGACCATTCATTTGGGATTGCTCTTCTTTTTTTAAATATGCTTGGATTGCTATATACTTTCCTCTTAAGACTGCTTTTGCTGTGTCCCACAGAAGTTGGGGCTTAGTGTTGTTGTTGTCATTTGTTTCCATATATTGCTGGATCTCCATTTTGATTTGGTCATTGATCCATTGATTATTTAGGAGCATGTTGTTAAGCCTCCATGTGTTCGTGAGCCTCTTTGCTTTCTTTGTACAGTTTATTTCTAGTTTTATGCCTTTGTGGTCTGAAAAGTTGGTTGGTAGGATTTCAATCTTTTGGAATTTTCTGAGGCTCTTTTTGTGGCCTAGTATGTGGTCTATTCTGGAGAATGTTCCATGTGCACTTGAGAAGAATGTATATCCCGCTGCTTTTGGATGTAGAGTTCTATAGATGTCTATTAGGTCCATCTGCTCTACTGTGTTGTTCAGTGCTTCCATGTCCTTACTTATTTTCTGCCCAGTGGATCTATCCTTTGGGGTGAGTGGTGTGTTGAAGTCTCCTAGAATGAATGCATTGCAGTCTATATCCCCCTTTAGTTCTGTTAGTATTTGTTTCACATATGCTGGTGCTCCTGTGTTGGGTGCATATATATTTAGAATGGTTATATCCTCTTGTTTGACTGAGCCCTTTATCATTATGTAGTGTCCTTCTTTATCTCTTGTTACTTTCTTTGTTTTGAAGTCTATTTTGTCTGATATTAGTACTGCAACCCCTGCTTTCTTCTCACTGTTGTTTGCTTGAAATATGTTTTTCCATCCCTTGACTTTTAGTCTGTACATGTCTTTGGGTTTGAGGTGAGTTTCTTGTAAGCAGCATATAGATGGGTCTTGCTTTTTTATCCATTCTGTTACTCTGTGTCTTTTGATTGGTGCATTCAACCCATTAACATTTAGGGTGACTATTGAAAGATATGTACTTATTGCCATTGCAGGCTTTAAATTCGTGGTTACCAAAGGTTCAAGGTTAGCCTCTTTAGTATGTTACTGCCTAACTTAGCTCGCTTATTGAGCTGTTATATACACTGTCTGGAGATTCTTTTCTTCTCTCCCTTCTTGTTCCTCCTCCTCGATTCTTCATATGTTGGGTGTTTTGTGCTGTGCTCCTTCTAGGAGTGCTCCCATCTAGAGCAGTCCCTGTAAGATGTTCTGTAGAGGTGGTTTGTGGAAAGCAAATTCCCTCAGCTTTTGTTTGTCTGGGAATTGTTTAATCCCACCGTCATATTTGAATGATAGTCGTGCTGGATACAGTATCCTTGGTTCAAGGCCCTTCTGTTTCATTGTATTAAATATATCATGCCATTCTCTTCTGGCCTGTAGGGTTTCTGTTGAGAAATCTGACGTTAGCCTGATGGGTTTCCCTTTATAGGTGACCTTTTTCTCTCTAGCTGCCTTTAACACTCTTTCCTTGTCCTTGATCTTTGCCATTTTAATTATTATGTGTCTTGGTGTTGCCCTTCTTGGATCCTTTCTGTTGGGGGTTCTGTGTATTTCCGTGGTCTGTTTGATTACTTCCTCCCCCAGTGTGGGGAAGTTTTCAGCAATTATTTCTTCTAAGATACTTTCCATCTCTTTGCCTCTCTCTTCTTCTTCTGGGACCCCTATAATACGGATATTGCTCCTTTTAGATTGGTCACACAGTTCTCTTAATATTGTTTCATTCCTGGAGATCCTTTTGTCTCTCTCTATGTCAGCTTCCATGCGTTCCTGTTCTCTGATTTCAATTCCATCAATGGCCTCTTGCATTCTATCCATTCTGCTTATAAACCCTTCCAGAGTTTGTTTCATTTCTGCGATCTCCTTTCTGGCATCTGTGATCTCTTTCCGGACTTCATCCCATTTTTCTTGCGTATTTCTCTGCATCTCTGTCAGCATGTTTATGATTCTTATTTTGAATTCTTTGTCAGGAAGACTGGTTAGGTCTGTCTCCTTCTCTGGTGTTGTCTCTGTGATCTTTGTCTGCCTGTAGCTTTGCCTTTTCATGGTGATAGGAATAGTCTGCAGAACTGGGACGAGTGACGGCTGGAAGGACTTCCTTTCTTGTTGGTTTGTGGCCCTCCTCCCCTTCGTGAGGCGCTGGGTTCTCTCAGGTGTGGATGTGGTCTGGATATTGTCCTGTGTCCTCTGGTCTTTATTCTAGGAAGGGTTGTCTTTGTTATATTTTCATAGATATATGTTGTTTTGGGAGGAGATTTCCGCTGCTCTACTCACACCGCCATCTTCCGCCCCATCTCCCTACTCTGTGTCTTTTGATTGGTGCATTCAACCCATTAACATTTAGGGTGACTATTGAAAGATATGTACTTATTGCCATTGTAGGCTTTAAATTCGTGGTTACCAAAGGTTCAAGGTTAGCCTCTTTAGTATCTTACTGCCTAACTTAGCTCGCTTATTGAGCTGTTATATACACTGTCTGGAGATTCTTTTCTTCTCTCCCTTCTTGTTCCTCCTCCTCGATTCTTCATATGTTGGGTGTTTTGTGCTGTGCTCCTTCTAGGAGTGCTCCCATCTAGAGCAGTCCCTGTAAGATGTTCTGTAGAGGTGGTTTGTGGAAAGCAAATTCCCTCAGCTTTTGTTTGTCTGGGAATTGTTTAATCCCACCGTCATATTTGAATGATAGTCGTGCTGGATACAGTATCCTTGGTTCAAGGCCCTTCTGTTTCATTGTATTAAATATATCATGCCATTCTCTTCTGGCCTGTAGGGTTTCTGTTGAGAAATCTGACGTTAGCCTGATGGGTTTCCCTTTATAGGTGACCTTTTTCTCTCTAGCTGCCTTTAACACTCTTTCCTTGTCCTTGATCTTTGCCATTTTAATTATTATGTGTCTTGGTGTTGCCCTTCTTGGATCCTTTCTGTTGGGGGTTCTGTGTATTTCCGTGGTCTGTTTGATTACTTCCTCCCCCAGTGTGGGGAAGTTTTCAGCAATTATTTCTTCTAAGATACTTTCCATCTCTTTGTCTCTCTCTTCTTCTTCTGGGACCCCTATAATACGGATATTGCTCCTTTTAGATTGGTCACACAGTTCTCTTAATATTGTTTCATTCCTGGAGATCCTTTTGTCTCTCTCTATGTCAGCTTCTATGCGTTCCTGTTCTCTGGTTTCAATTCCATCAATGGCCTCTTGCATTCTATCCATTCTGCTTATAAACCCTTCCAGAGTTTGTTTCATTTCTGCGATCTCCTTTCTGGCATCTGTGATCTCCTTCCGGACTTCATCCCATTTCTCTTGCGTATTTCTCTGCATCTCTGTCAGCATGTTTATGATTCTTATTTTGAATTCTTTGTCAGGAAGACTGGTTAGGTCTGTCTCCTTCTCTGGTGTTGTCTCTGTGGTCTTTGTCTGCCTGTAGCTTTGCCTTTTCATGGTGATAGGAATAGTCTGCAGAACTGGGACGAGTGACGGCTGGAAGGACTTCCTTTCTTGTTGGTTTGTGGCCCTCCTCTCCTGGGAGAACCGCGGCCTCTAGTGGCTTGTGCTGCGCAGCTGCGCGCAGACAGGGTTTCTGCTTCCTGCCCGGCTGCTATGGAGTTAATCTCCGCTGTTGCTGTGGGCGTGGCCTGGCTCGAGCAGCTACTCCAAAATGGTGGAGTCGCGTTGGAGCAGGAGCTGCTGGGAGGCTATTTATCTCCGTAAGGGGCCTCCCTGCTCCCTGCAGCCCAGGGGTTAGGGTGCCCAGAGATCCCGGATTCCCTACCTCTGGATTAAGTGACCCGCCCTGCCCCTTTAAGACTTCCAAAAAGCACCCGCCAAAACAAAACAACGACCACAAAAAAAAACAAGAAAAAAAAATTTTTTTAATTAAAAAAAAAAAAATTTTTAATTAAAAAAAAAAAAAGGTGGTCGTTCGTTTTTCTTTATTCTCCGGTGCCAGCCTCAGGCCTCTGCTCACCGGTCTTTCTGCCCTGTTTCCCTAATATTGGGGTCCCTGTCCCTTTAAGACTTCCAAAAAGCGCTCGCCAAAACAAAGCAGCAAAAAAGCAAAAAAAAAAAAAAAATGGTCGCGCGCTTTTCTTATGTCCTCTGTCGCCCAGCCTCCAGTGCCTGCTCACTGTTCTTGCTGCCCTGTTTTCCCAGTATCGAGGGCCCTGCACTCTGGCCCGGATGGCTGGGGCTGGGTGTTCGGCAGCCCTGGGCTCCGTCTCCCTCCCGCTCTGCCTGCTCTTCTCCCGCCGGGAGCTCGGGGGAGGGGCGCTCGGCTCCCGCGGGGCCGGGGCTTGTATCTTACCCCCTTCGCGAGGCGCTGGGTTCTCTCAGGTGTGGATGTGGTCTGGATATTGTCCTGTGTCCTCTGGTCTTTATTCTAGGAAGGGTTGTCTTTGTTATATTTTCATAGATATATGTTGTTTTGGGAGGAGATTTCCGCTGCTCTACTCACGCCGCCATCTTCCGCCCCCTCAAATTTGTTGTTTTACTGTATGCACAGGCCAGCTTAGATATCTCCTTCATTCCCATGGCAAGTCCAGGAGCTGGTGGGATGAGTGCATCTACAGCTGTAGCAGTGCGTGGATCTTTGTTGGGGTTTTTTGATGATCATCTTCTGGCATGAGTCTTCCCGAGAGTGCTGATGTTGGAAGTTCTCTTTCATATCGTTTCTTAGTTCATTTTCGGGGTAGCCAAATTAGGCTTTGATCCTCTGTATAAACACAAACAGACCCTTTGCCTACACTTTTATATGTCCTTTATATCATTGTGTAGAACTCATTAGAGGTCCCCACATAGGAACTGCATTTTTTTTTTTTTTACCATTACCACTTTTTCCACAACATTTTTCATCACCCCAGAAATTAACCCCACACCCTAAGTTGTCCCCCCAGGTCTCCCCATAACCTCCCAGCCCCTGGCACTGTGAATCTACCTCTGTCTCTATGGATTTGCCTACTCTGGACACTTCATATAATTGAAATCATACACTGTGGCCTTTAATGTCTGCCTTCTTCCACTCAGCATAATGTTTTCAAAGTTCATTCATGTTGTAGCATATGCCACGCTTGGCTCCTTTTTATGTATGAATAATACTCCATTGTGTGGATACATCGCATTTTGTTTATTCATCAGTTGATGGCCATTTGGGTTGTTTCCACTTCTTGGCCATCGTGAATAGTGCTTCTGTGAGCATTCATACAAGTTTTTGTGGGGACATACATTTTCATTTCTCTTGGGAATGACCTAGGGGTGGGATTATCAGTTCATGGGGTAGCTCTGTGCTTAACCATCTGAGAAGCTGCCAGGCTTTTCCAAAGCAGTTGCGCCATTTCACATCCCCATCCTCGGTGGACGAGGGCTCCGATTTCTCCACAGCCTCATCAGCACTTGCTATTGTCCAATTTTTTTTTTACCATAGCCATTCTAGTGGATGTGAGGTGCTGCCTCATCATGGTCTGACTCACATGGCTCTAACGGCTGATGGTACTGAGCATCTTTTCATGTGCTTATCGGCCATTCATGTCTTCTTCGGTTTGGTGTCTGTTCATATCCTTTGCCCATTTTTGAACTGGGTTATTTGACTTTTGTTAGGCTGTAAGAGTTCTTTATGTATTGTACATACAAGGCCCTTATGAGATGTATAACGTGTAATGACTTTCTCCCATTCTGTGGGTTCTTACTTTCTTGATGGTGTCCCTTGATGCAGGGAAGTTTTAAGTTTTGATAAGTCCAGTTTGTTCTCTTTCTGTGTCATCCAAGAAAGCATGGCTTAATCCAAGGTCATGGAGTCACACCTGTGTTTTCTTCTCGGCACCTTGTAGTTTTAGTTCTTGCATTTGCCTCATTTTTGATATGTTGGCTTAGATGTATTTTCATCTTCAGGATGGAAATACCTACCAACTCCCTGATCCAGTGAAGGAGGAGAGCATGGCAGCAGGCAGATGGTAAGTTCAGAAGCCCCTCCCTGCTGGGCCTGGGGGCTCATCCCCTCGGGAGTCCTCTCGGGCCTTTTATGTGCTGGCCTTGGGCAGGTGAGCTCTGGATGCTTCAGCCCTGAAGAGGTACATGCCAGGCCACGAAGGAAGGGGGTATCGTCTCCATTTCTGGGGATTCATCAAGAGTTGTCAGTGGATCAGACTTAAAAGAAAAAAAAGAAAAAAACAGAGAATACAGGGGTGGAGTCCCTTTCCCCAGTTCTTCCCCCCTGCCGTGTCTCTCCACAGTAACCAGCAAAATGGAGGCCCTGCAGACTGGGCAGAGCCAAGGAGCATGTATGTCTGCAAGAATTGCAGCCAGATGTTTTATACAGAGGAAAGGTTGATCAGCCATTTGTGTTTTCCCAACGACCAGTGGCTGCCACCTCGAGGGAACCAGGACCAGCAGGTGAAGGGGCGCGCGCAGTAGGTTCTGTGCTCACAGGGCGCTCACAGGCTTTGGGACAGGGAGTCAGTGGCTGGGTGTCATGGTCTCAGGATGGAGGCACCCTCCCAGGGAAGCCTGGGCAGGGACCAGGGGTCAGGCTGCACTGCTCTTGGGGGGAGGCCAGTGCTTGAGCCTGGAGCAGCCTCTCTGCCGCCTGCCTACAGTTCCTCTTACGCTGCCATCTCTTCCTGTGTTTAGGTGTCAGGCACAGAGTTTTTCAAGCCTCTGAGTCAGGCGCTGAGGGTGGAGGTGGAGGCACAGAGCACCCCAGGAGCCGTGAAGCCCCCAGACGGCATGAGCACAGCTCCTCTGGGGATGCCTCTGGGCCCAGTGAGCCGGCCCCCGGGGAGCACAGCCAAGGTGGGTGCTGGTCGGTCCACTTTCTTCCCACTGCTTCCTGCACAACCTGCCAGTGGAAGCCACAGGCAGAGCCCAAACTAAGGGCCACAAAAAATCTCTCCAGAACAGCTTGGTTTGCACATTCATTCATTCATTCACCTTCTGTGCCGGCGCTGTGGGGACAGTACTGGGGACACCTTGGTGACAGGGATGGCCCCAGCCAGGCCTCCTGGGGCTCCCAGTCCATGCGAGTAGATGTACCCATGCCAGGCAGTGAGGACTCAGACTGGGCTGGGCTGGGAGGGGGAGCAGAGGGACTGAGGGGACACCAGAGACCCCACCTGAGGAGGTCAAGGGGAACTTCCTGGAGGAGGGGGTCAGAGCTGAGACCTGGAGGGTGAGGAGCAGTAAGACTGGCAGAAAGAGGGGAGATTGTGTGCAGGTGGGTAAGAGATGTAAGTTCATGGGATCAGCCATTGCAGCCTGGACTGGAGGGTCCCAACTGGAGAAGCCCCCTCCAGGCCGGGTGACAGGGTTCATAGATCCCCTTGTCCATATCATGGAGCTGCGGTCATTTTTCATTTTGTCATGCTGTTGCACTGCATCTCTGGCCCCATCTCTAAGTGCCAGTCATTGTACCAACTTGACGCTGGCCTCATACATCTCCAAAACCCTTTGTATCAGGGCCTCTCCTTGGGGGGGTGGGCACATGAGGAAGCTTCCGGCATCATCCATCCAGGCTGAGAATCCGGGGTCTGGCTCGGGCATGTTGGCCACGCTCAGCTCCCTTGCTGAGCCTGGCTCGGACAGGGGTGTTGGGTGTTACGTTTCCCTCTGGCTCCGTGGGCAGTGCCCTTGCTGGTGCTCGCACCCCCTTGAAGACTGAACTGTGCACATGTGGCCCCAAGTCACCCCCCTGTGGCTTTGAATTCTCTTCTCCAGGGACAGGACGGAGACCAGGAGGAGAGAGATGGGAAGGAGACCAGCCAGCCCAGAAAGCGTCCCCAGCCCAAGGCATCGTTTCTGCCTCTCGCCCCTTCTGCCTCTGGGGGGCTGGGCCCTGAAGAAGGCCACCAGAGATGCCTGCAGTCTCTGGTGTTCCTGGTGGACCACTCCCTGCAGGGACTGTGCCCGCGCTCTCCTGATACACCACCCCTGGTGCTCAGCCCCATTCGGGAGGGGTCTGGGCTGGATTCCAGCACTCTCTGTTCCATGTCCACTCAGGCTGGTCCTGACAAACTCATCAGCAGCAAGCTTGGTGAGTGAGGCTGGGGCCTGTCATCTCTGACCATCACATGGCAGGCCTGCGATGGGTCAGATCCACCTCGATGTGTAGCATTTGGTCCAGGCGTTCTCTCTGGCCTGCGGCTGTGTATGGCCTGGGTGACCCATGGCTGCTCAGAGGTATCCCAGGACCATGTGGAACCAGCAGCCTTTTAGGTGCTGAGAATTTTACAGGCAGAAGGAAAATAAAGAGACCATTTAGCCTGACCACCCTTCTGCCTGTCCTTTTGAAAAATTTTGTTAGCAGCTTTATTGGTACATAATTCACATACCATATGAATCACCCATTAAAGTATACAATGTGTTTTAGTAAATTCAGAGTTGTGCATCCATCACAGTATGTAATTTTAGAGCAATTTCATCACCCCAGGAGCAGCACTGTATTCATTTGCAGTCACACACACCCCACAGCCCCCGTCTCCCCAGCCCTGGGCAACCATTAATCACCTCTAATCATCATGGATGCACCTACTCTGGACATTGCATGTAATTGGAATTCTACAGTATGTGACATTTGGTGTTTAGTTTATTCATTTAGCATAATGTTCTCAAAGTTCATCCATGTTACAGCGTATACAGTGCTTCAATCCTTTTTATGGCTGAATAATATTCTGTTGTGTGGTTACACAGCATTTTATCCATTTATAGCTGATGGGTATTTGGGCTGTTTCCATCTTTTAATGGTTGTGAATAATGCTGTTATGAACATTCACATACAAGTTTTTGTTGGACAAAGGTTTTCATTTCTCTTGAGCTTATGCCTAGGAGTGGAATTGCTGGGTCACAGGGTAACTATGTTTAACAGTTGAAGGAACTGCCAGACTGTTTTCCAAAACGGCTGAAACATGGGAATAAATTTCCATGCACATGGCACGCAAGTTCCGATTTTCCACATCCTTATCAACAATCCTAACCTTTTTCAATTATAACTCTCCTAGTGGGCATAAGATACCTCATTGTGGTTTTGATGTGTATTTCTCCAATGGCTAATGATGTTGATATCTTCCCATGTGCTTATTGTCCATTTGTGTATTTTCTCAGAAATGTCTATTCAGATCCTTTGCCCCTTTTTAAAATCGAGTTATTATCTTTGTATTACTGAGTTGTAAGAGATCCCTTTATATTCTGTATGCAAGTCCATTATTAGATACATGATTTGGGAAGTCTCTCCTGTATCATGACTTGTATTTTCATTTTATTTATGGCATTTGTGGTACAAGAGTTTTTATTTTTTGTCACTTGTGCTTTTGGTGTTGTATCTACGGTTTTGCCTGACCAAAAGTCACTTTAAGTCAGTTAAGAAAAGCGAAGAAATATGCAATTATGCTGACTTTTAGTCCTTTTTCTTCTAAGAGCTTTATAATTTTAACTTTTACATTTAGGTCTTGGATCAATTTTAACTTACCTTTTCTATATTATGTGAGATAGGAGTCTAAATTCATTCTTTTGTGTGGTGATATCAGTTGTTGCGGCACCGCTTGTTAAAGAGATTATTCTTTCCCCCATTGAGCTGGTGTGGCACCTTTGTGGAAATCAACTGACCATAGTGATTTTAGATTTTTCTTCTTTTTTAATACAGACAGTTACAGCTATAAGTTCCCTTGGAGCATTGCATTAGCCACATTCCATAAGTTTTAGTATGTTATGTTCTTCCTTCCTTTATCTCAAAATATTTCCTAATTTCTGTTTTGATTTCTTCTTAAATACACTGATTATTGAGGAGTGTGTTGTTTTATTTCCACATATTTGTGAATTTTCCAAATGGTCTCCTTTTATTGATTTCTAATTTAATTCTACTGCAGTCAGAGAACATGCTTTGTATTAAGTTGGTCCTTTCAAATTTATTGAGACATGTTTTATGAGCTACAAAAGTTCTGTCCTGAAGAATGTTCCGTGTGCACTTGAGAAGAATATATTCTACTGATGTTGGGTGGAATGCACCAAAAATGTTCCTATGTCTTGTTTCATTCTGTGTGGTTGTCCTATCCATTACTGCAAGTACTGAAATCTCCAACTATTGTTTTGAATTGTGTATGTCATACTCAATTGTGTCAGTTTCTGCTTCATGTATTTTTGGACTCTGTTTTTAGGTGCATGTATGCTTATAATTGTCATAACATCCTGATGGAGTGATTGTTTTTCTCATGATATGACTACAATGTTATTTATCATCACTGCAATAATTTTATCATAATCTCTATGTTTTTTGTTTTAAAGTGTAATTAGCCTAACAGTACCATTCTGCCTCTTTTAAGGTTGTTTACTTGGTATATATTTTCTGACCTTGTATTTTCAAACTGCTTGTGTTTTTTTAAAATAAACCATGTTTCCTATAGATAATATTAGTTGGATCATACATTTTTTATCTAATGTGACAAACTCTGCATTTTGATTGGTTTATTCAGTCTGGTGTCATTTAATGTTACATTGATATAGGGAGGTTTACATTTGCCTTTATGCATTTCCTTTTCTGAATGTACCTTGCCTTTTTCTCCTTATGTTCCTCTATTCTGGCTTACTTATGTATTAAGTATTTTCTATCGTAACATTTTAATTCCTTTAGCTTTTCATGTTTTTCTTAATCCTTCCTTAGTGGTTCCTCTACAATGTAAAATTACATCTTAATGTCATCAGAATCTCTTCAGATGTATAATAACTTACAGTGAAATACAGAGACACTACTCCTATGGAGCTCAATCTCTCCTAACCATTTGGCTTTTATTATTTATATATGTATATTATATATGTATGTGTGTGGGTGTATAAACCCAGCAATACATTAATTCTTACATTATACGAATTTGTATTATGGAACCAAAACTGAGAGAATAAAGGAAAGCAAGCATTCTTTATACAGTTTGTTATATAACATTTTTAGTTACCATTTCTCATCTCTTCATTTATTCCTGTGGATTTGAGTTACTGTATGGAGTGTTATTTCTTTACTCCAATGCGTCTCCCATTTGTTGTGCTGTTGTTGTCATATATATGTTTATAAATTACAGGCCTATAACAGTAGTGTTTTATGCAATTACTTTTTAAGACAATTAAGAAAAGAGAAAAAATATGCAATTATACTGACTTTTATAATTACCTATAGAAGTACATTTACCAGTGTTTTTTGTTTGGATTCAGATTACTATCTCATGTCATTTTATTTTTCAGTCTGAAGAACTTCCTGTAGTATTTATTTACATTGTGGAGGTGTAATTCACATGTCATACAATTCATCCCCTTAAAATACACAATAGGGTGGTGGTTGGTATATTCACAGAGCTGTGCCACCATTGCTACCATCAATTTTCGGATATTTTCATCATGTCCCAAGGGAGCCCTGTCCCCAGCCGTAGGTAACCACGAATCTACTTTCTGTCCTGTAGGCTCGGCTCTTCTGGACATTTCCTATTAGTGAGAATCATACAATGTGTGATTCCTTGTGTTTTCTTCCAGTTAGCATGAAAACTTAGGGTTTCACCCATGTTGTGTATATCAGAATTTCATATCTTTTCATGGCTGAATAATTATCTCCCTTGAATGTTCCTTGTAAGACATGTCTGCTAACAACAAGTTTCCTCAGTTTTTATTTACCTAAGGATGTCTGTTTTCACCTTAATTTGTGAAAGGTAATTTGCTGGATATAAGATTCTTGGTTGAGTTTTTACTTCCAGCAATGAGAACATATTGTCCCCACTGCCTTCCAACTGGTATCATGTCCGATGAGAAGTCAGCTGTTAATCTTACTGGAGTGTACATGTATATCACGTTATTTTTCTCTTTTTGCCTTCAAAATCTTTATCTTTGGCTTTCAGTATTTTGCCTACGATGCGTCCAGATGGAGAGCCCTTTGTGTTTATGCTACTTGGAATTTATAGAGTTTCTTGGATGTATGTATTGTTTTTTGGTCACATTTTGGGCATTTTCTGCTATTAAATACTTTAAATATTTTTCTGTTCCTTTCTCCACTCCTCCTTGTATTCCCATTACACGTGTTGCTGCACTTATTGATGCCCCACATTACTCTGTGGCTCTTCGTTTTCCTTCATTCATTTATTTTTCTCTCTGTTCTTCAAAATCCATCATCTCCATGGATCTCGCTTTAAGTTGGCTGCTGGTTACCTCTGCCAGCTCCAATCTGCATTTTGGTTATGGATCTTAACTCCAAGATTTCCATTTGTTTCTTTAAAAAAACAATTTCTACCTCTTAATAGTTTTCTCTCTTTGTTGAGCATTTTTCATTTTACCTTCCTTTAGCTCTTTAGGCATGAGAGCTGGGAGGAGAGGGACCCCCTGTGTCCCTGGCTGCCCCTCCCTGGAGTAGAGCCCTCCAAGTAGAGGTTCTGATACACAGTGCATGGGGTTGGTAGGTAAGGGAGCAAGTCATGGCTCAGGTGCCACAAACTCACTATTCTTACTGACATTTACTCAGTTGTCCTGAATGAATATTTCTTAAAATGCTGTATACCTTCAGGATAACTTCTGGAGACTTTAACTGCTTTAAAAATAATTTTTACCTGTTACTTTGTTGATTTACAATTAGTCTTTCTAGAACTCCTAGTCCTCTTCCACATGATCTTTTTAACAATTTTTGTTGTGGCTAGAAGAGTTAACGTAAGACCTAATGTCTAACAGATGTTTTAAGAGTTCAATATAGTATTGTTGGCAGTGCCGCACAGCAGATCTCTAGAGTTTATTCATCTTCCTTAACTGAGACTTTATACACCTTGTTTAGTAACTCCCCATTTCCCACGACCCTAACCCTGGCCAACACCATTCCACCCTTTCGTTATATGGATTTGACTACTTTAGATACTACATGTTAAGTGTATTCATGCAGTATTTCTCTTTCTGTGACTGGCTTATTTCATTTAATGTTCTCAAGGGGTTCATCTATGTTGTTGCATATTGCAAAATTCCCTTTTTTCGAGGCTAAATAGGATTCCATTGTATGTATAAACCACATATTCTTTACCCATTCATATGTCGATGGGCATCTTGGGAGTTTCCACATCTTAGCTATTGTGAATCACGTTGCAGTGAACCTGGGAGTGCAGGTGTCTCGTTGAGAGACCGATTTTAGTCCTTTTGGGTCAATACCCACAAGTGGGGTTGCTGGATCAAACGGTAGTTCTGTTGTTAGTGTTCTGAGGGAGCTCCCGTCCTTGCAAGCTTGGAAACCCTGCTTTCAGCTGCTCTACAAAAGCAGGTAGAAGGGGCCCCTGCATCCCTTCCAGTCAGTGTTCTTGAAGCTTTCTGTTGCGTGTTTTCTAGATCAACTGGATGACTCCTCTGGCAACCATGTTATCACGGATGACACCAAGCCCCACATTCGAATGTGAGTTTGAACAGACTTAGAAGCTGGGGGTCCTACCAAACTGGGGATATTCTTACCCTCCTTGTGTGCCCTCAGAGCTCCTTCCTCACAGGGGTGTTAGCTCCTCTCTGGGAGAGAAGTGGTAGATTTCTCTGGGTGTATGTGGGATGTTCCTCCAATATTCATTCTGTCTGGGCATCCCATAGTTGGGCCCACGGGGACAAATGCCCAGGACCCTGGGGTTATAGGTAGAACTGGTGAAGGCACATGTGAGGCTTGAGTATCCACAGAATGTGACTAGAGGGATGTAGCCATGGATGTAGAAGCATGCCAGGCATCAGCATACACCTCCCCTGTCCTGGACCCCTATAGGGGAACCTGAGGGAGAAGCCTGGTGGTAAAGAAAATGGGAGGAAGGGAGTGTAGCTGGACGGTATCTAGAACACTTGTCCATGTCTGTCAGGGGTGACGAATACTCAGCAGATGCATCTGGGAGATGACAGGTTTCCACAGAGCAGGGCTGTGGCCTGAGAGCAGGGCACGTCACACATCTCCATCTTATTTCCCAATTTAGTCACATGTGTATGTCTCGTGTGTGGCCTCATTTCAGACGCATCAGGAGAGGAAAGAAGTTTCAAGCCGAGATCCCGGAGCTCCAGGAGCGCCCTACACCCGAGACCATTGCACATGGAGCTTCACCGGTCTGGAAACCATCGGACGATGTGACGGGCGATCCAGAAACACCGGATAGAGGTGGCTGAGACATGGGGGCCAAATTCCCAAGGGTACCCCCCCTTCCCTCATCTCCAAGGAGTTCCTCCTCCCAGTTCTCACCTGGACCAAGAAGCAGTATCCCTGGGTGGGGTAGCAGGCTGTGGGACCGGGACTTCTCCTCCTGCCCCCCATTCTTCTCATGCAGTAACCATCCAGGTCATCCTGAGCAGGTCCCAGGAGTAGGGTTTCTGCCTTCCTCCCTGTCCCTCCCATCACTTACAGTGAAATACGGAAACATTACTACTATACAGCTCTATTTCTCCGAACCCTATTGCTCTTATTATTCATATATGTACTTTATATATGTATGTTTATGTGAGTGTGTGTGTATATAAACCCAGCAAAACATCAATTCTTATATTATACAATTTTGTTTTATGTAACAAAAACTGAGAGAATCAGGGGATGCAAGCATTATTTATACAGTTTGTTATATAACATTTTTAGTTCCCATTTCTCATCTCTTCATTTATTACTGTGGATTTGAGTTACTGTATGCAGTGCTATTTCTTTACTCCAATGCATCTCCCCTTTCTTGTGCTCTTGTTGTCATATATATGTTTATAAATTACAGGCCTGTAACAGTAGTGTTTTATGCAATTACTTTTTAGTTCAATTAAGAAAAGAGAAAAAGTATGCATTTAGACTGAGGTTTATAATTACCTATATAAGTATCTTTAGCAGTGTTTTTTGTTTCTTTGTTTGGATTCAGATTACCATCTCATGTCATATTCTCTTTCAGTCTGAAGAACTTCCTGTAGTATTTATTTTCATTGTGGATGTGTAATTCACATGTCATACAATTCATTCCCTTAAAATAAACTATACATTGTTAGTTGGTATTTCACTGAGCTGTGTGTTCAACCGTTGCTACCATCAATTTTTGGATATTTTCATCATGTCCAAGGGAGCCCTGTACTCAGTAGTCACTCTTGTCCCTCCCCTCTCGACCCTGTCCCCAGCTGTAGGGAACCACAAATCTACTTTCTGTCCTGTAGGCTTGGCTCTTCTAGACATTTCATATAAGTGGGAATCATACAATGTGTGCTTCTTTGTGTTTTCTTCCAGTTAGCATGAAAACTTAGGGTTTCACCCATGTTGTGTATATCAGAACTTCATTACCTTTCATGGCTGAATAATTCTCTCCCTTTAATGTTCCTTGTAAGATATGTGTGCTAGCAACAAGTTTCCTCAGTTTTTATTTACCTAAGGATGTCTTTTTCCACCTTCATTTGTGAAAGGTAATTTGCTGGATATAAGATTCTTGGTTGAGTTTTTACTTCCAGCAATGAGATCATGTTGTCCCACTGCCTTCCAACTGCTGTCATGTCCGATGAGAAGTCAGCTGTTAATCTTACTGGAGTGTACATGTATATCACGTTATTTTTCTCTTTTTGTTTTCAAGCTCTTTATCTTTGGCTTTCAGTATTTTGCCTATGATGTGCCCAGATGGAGAGCTCTTTGTGTTTACGCTACTTGGAGTTTATAGAGTTTCTTGGATGTATGTACTGTTTTTTGGTCACATTTTGCACACTTTCTGCCACTAAATACTTTAAATATTTTTCTGTTCCTTTCTCCACTCCTCCTTGTATTCCCATTGCATGTGTTGCTGCACTTATTGATGTCCCACATTTTCTGTGGCTCTTCGTTTTCTTTCATTCATTTATTTTTCTCTGTATTTTTTTTTATTCTTTACTCTTTGTATTTTCAGAAGTCCTAGTCCTCTTCCACATGATCTTTTTAACAATTATTGTTGTGACAAGAAGAGTGAACATAAGACCTACCCTCTAACGAATCTTTTAAGTGTTCAATATAGTATTGTTGGCAGTGCCATACAGCAGATCTCTAGAGTTTATTCATCTTGCTTAACTGAGACTTTACATTCCTTGGTTAGTAACACCCCATTTCCCACAACCCAAAACCTGGACATCACCATTCCTCTCTTTTTATATGGATTTGACTATTTAGATACTACATGTTAAGTGCATTCATGCAGTATTTCTCTTTCTGTGACTGGCTTATTTCATTTAATGTTCTCAAGGGTTCATCCATGTTGTTGCATATTGCAAAATGTCCTTTTTTCAATGCTAAATAGGATTCATTGTATGTATAAACCACATATTCTTTACCCATTCATATGTCGATGGGCATCTTGGGAGTTTCCACATCTTAGCTATTGTGAATCACGTTGCAGTGACCATGGGAGTGCAGGTGTCTCTTTGAGACCCCGATTTCTGTCCTTCTGGGTCAATTCCCACACTGGGGGTTGCTGGATCATACGGTAGTTCTATTGTTAGTGTTCTGAGGGAGCTCCCGACCTTGCAAGCTTGGAAACCCTGCTTTCAGCTGCTCTACAAAGGCAGGCAGAAGGGGCCCCTGCATCCCTTCCAGTCCGTGTTCTTGAAGCTTTCTGTTGCGTGTTTTCTAGATCTAGTGAATGACGCTTCTGGCATCTGCGCATTCGAGGATGACACGGAGCTCAGCACTGAACCGTGAGTTGGAACAGACTTAGATCCTGGGGGTCCTACCAAAGTGGGGATATTCTTACCCTCCTTGTGTTCCCCCAGAGTTCCTTCCTCACAGGGGCGTTAGCTGCTCTCTGGGAGAGAAGTGGTAGATTTCTCTGGGTGTATGTGGGAAGTTCCTCCAATGTTCCTTCTTTCTGGGCATCCCATAGTTGGGCCCACGGGGACAAATGCCCAGGACCCTGGGGTTATAGGTAGAACTGGTGATGGCACATGTGAGGCTTGAGTATCCATGGAATGGGACTAGGGGGATGTGGCCATGGGTTTAGAAGCATGCCAGGCATCAGCATACACCTCCCCTGTCCTGGACCCCAAGAGGGGCCCCTGAGGGAGAAGCCTGGTGGTAAAGAAAATTGGAGGAAGGAAGTGTAGCTGGACGGTATCTAGAACACTTGTCCATGTCTGTCAGGGGTGACGAATACTCAGCAGATGCATCTGGGAGATGCCAGGTTTCCACAGAACAGGGTTGTGGCCTGAGAGCAGGGCACGTCACACATGTCCGTCTTATTTCCCATCTTAGTCACATGTGTTTGTCTCGTGTGTGGCCTCATATCAGACACATCAGGATAGGAGGCAAGTTTCAGGCCGAGATCCCGGAGCTCCTGGAGCACCCTCCTGCTGAGACCGGTGAAGATGGAGCTTCTCTCGTCTGGAAGCCATGGGACGATATGACAAGCAATCCAGAAGCACAGGATAGAGGTGGCTGAGACATGGGGGCCAAATTCCCAAGGGTAACCCCCCTTCCCTCATGTCCAAGGAGTTCCTCCACCCAGGTCTCACCTGGACCAAGAAGCAGTATCCCTGGGTGGGGTAGCAGGCTGTGGGACCAAGACTTCTCCTCCCGCCCCTCATTCTCCTCATGCAGTAAAAAGCCAGGCCATCCTGAGCAGGTGCCAGGAGCAGGGTTCCTGCCCTTCCCCCCCGTCCTTCCCTTCGCCTGCTTTTCAGGGACCTGTGAGGGAGACAGGGACAAGGAGCCCCTCCCTGTGTTTTTGGGGACATGTCCTCCCCGGTATTCACTGACTCCCTGTGTCTCCCATCTCTCGCGCTTGGCTGGGGACGTTTGCTGGGAACAGTGACTGAACTCTGCAACTTGGCCTGCTCTAGCACGATGCCAGGAGGGGGCACCAACCTGGAGCTCGCTCTGCACTGCCTGCACGAAGCCCAGGGTGACGTCCCGGTGAGCTAGAGGCAGGGGTGGGATTGGTGGGTCCCTGGGAAGACCCTGCCCTGCTGAGGCTGGGGATCTGGTGCATGTAACATGCCATCTGTGGGCTTTGCTGCTCATGAAAACTGAGAAAGGCCACCCATCCTTTTCCGTAGTGGCTGTGGGGTTGATCTCCTTGTCAGTTGTAGGGCAAGTGTGTAGATGGGGCTCAGTTAGTCAGTTATTTACCTGGAGCAGCAGCACAGCACCAGGTTCCTCCGAGATCGCAGGGGCATGGGGGGTGGAGCCGAGTAGACTGACTCAGGTCCTGCACTGATCTGGTTTATTGATGGAGCTTTATCTTTTTAATTAAAAACCCATGTACGAAAACCCCTGATGCAACAAAAATATCTGCTTCCTCCAAGGACCCGCTTGACCATCCTGAAGTTTAGAAAATAAAAAGTCCCACTCTGAGTAGTGGGAAGGGAGGTCAAGTCACCTGAGTTAGGGCCCCAGGAGTCAGTGTTGGCAACTGTACTTTTCCTCAGGTTGCAAGGCAGTGGGCGGCGCAGAGTAGGTGCTCAGCCAAGGAACCAGCACATGTTTGTTGGCCCTCATGAGTGCCGTGGCCCTGGGGCACGGCTGGCTTTGGGGCCCCACTCGGTCTAATGCTCTGCCTCCACCATTTTTGAAATTAACAAATTTTCTAAAAGGGGCCTGCGTTTTCATTCTGTGCTGGGCCCTGCAGGTTCCACGGCCAGTCCCGATCGGGTTTACACTGGTGAGCGAGACAAAATCCTTCTCTGTGGGGCTTACATTTTAATTTGAGGACAGTCAAAGGGAAATCTGTTTTCAAAAATTGTTAGTGGTTAGTGCTATGAAGAAAATACAATGGGGCGTGGCACAGGCAGGGCTCCTCCAAATGCCAGTCTTTGACAAAGGAAGGAGCTGGTGCCGGAATAAATCCGCACACTGCTTCCTTCATCAAGAAAACCCTACTGAGAAAAACCCCAGCTGCACTCAGCAGTATGCGTAGTGACGGAGCCGGCATGTCCACTGCAGTTCACAGGCCGCGGCCAGTCCACGGCCCCACCACGCGCTGAGTAGCCGTGGAGCGTGGGAGGCTTTAGGAGGGCCTGTCAGTGCTTTTCAAATGAATGAAGGGATGAAGGCAGGCCTCCACCTCACCTTCCCTCCCTCAGAAAGTAGCCTGCTTTCCTTCCTGCTCCAGGTGGCCCTAGAGACCCTCCTACTGAGCGGACCCCAGAAGCCTCCGACTCACCCTCTCGCCAACTATCACTACGCAGGTACTGGAGCGAGGCTGCGGGGGTGGGTGTGCCCGGCTAGTACCCGGAACCAGTTGGTCTCGGCGGCAGGCTCTGCTTGTGCCCCTGGGCGTGCTCTTGGGGCCCTCCTTCTCCTGCCTTTCCAGAAGGGCCTTTCCTCTCCAGGGGACCTCAGGGGGTGCCTCTCTCTCCTGGCTGGGTCCTCCCTTCCCCCTTCCAGTGGTTCCCTCACCGTCTGTGCCCAGCCAGGAAAGGGATCCCCTGGCCAGGGAGAGGTGAAGGCGGGCTCAGATGCAGTGGCTGAGCACCCCAGCCTGGGAGTCAGGCAACTGGGGGTCCCTGCCTCCCGTTGGCAAGTCTGTTAACCAATGGAAGCCTTGTTATTGCATCTGTAAAGTGGGGATAGTACTGATCCCAACCTGCTAAGGTTTTTCTAAGGATTGTATGAGATAAAACAGAATTCTTGGCACATCATTGGTACTCGGTAATGACAGCTTTAAAAAGGGCAGGCTGCATTTCAGCCACGGCTGTTGCCGCAGAACTGTCCTTCTCCCTCCTGTTTCTCCGATAGGTTCAGACGTCTGGACCCCCACAGAGAAGGAGCTGTTTAATAAGGCATTCCAGGCTCATAAGAACAACTTTTCCTTGATACACCAGATGGTAAGGTGTACGTGGGTGGGCTGGTGTAGACAAGGCCTCATCTCACACCGCTGAGCCGAGCTAGAGCTGGAGGGCCTATCTGGGTGACACGCTGTTCACACTGTAAACTGCTTGTAGTTTATAAGGCCACTGATGTGAACAACTCCAGAGAGTACAGAAATGCAGTCACGTGCTCAAAGCCCTCCACACCCATCACCGTCGTCCTACTTCTGAATGATGACCTCTGACTTTGGTTGGGCACCTCAGGCATTTGCCCGTACAGATCTTACATGCACATACACATGTATTTAGAAAAGGATGCAAACATACTACACTTAATGTCTGCTGATGTTTTTTGTTCTTTTAACTTGATACACACAAAACTGCACGTAACCAAAATGTAAGTTTTGATGTTTATACCCACAAAACCATCACCATGATCAAAATAAGAAACACATTCATCACCCCCAAAAGGTTCCTCCTGCCCCCGTGATAAATCCCTTTTTCCTACCACCCCTGTCCCTAATCACCTCCTTATCTTCTTTCTGTCACTATAAGTTAGTTTGCATTTTCCAGTGTTTTCTATCTATCCTGCAGCACGTGCACTGCTTGTCTGCCTTGTGTGGCTTCTTACACTCAGCATCACTATTTTGAGGTCCATCCATGTTACTGTGTGGACCCTTTTTCTTGCTGAGGAGTATTCCATTGTGTGGATGTAACACAGTTCGTTTAATCATTCACCTACTGAGGGACATCTGCGTGGTTTCCAGGTATCTGCAATTATAAAAAAAGCTGCTGTGAACATTCACATTCAAATCTCTACATGACCAAGTTGTGTTGGTGGCGGGGCGGGTGGTAAATACTTAGGAAAGGAATGAGTGGATCACATGATAGGTGTACACTGAACTTTTTCAAGAAAGTGCCTTTTCATCTACTTCTTCCAGGTGGTTCTTTACCCAGTTTTGGGTCACCTCATACGCACATGCTGGTCAGCACATTGCTGAACGCTCGAGGGGAGCGCCCCCCAGATCTGTGGAAGTTTCGTCTGTGCAGCTCTCTTCCCTGTCCTGCCTTCTCCTGTGAACTCTCACCGCCTTGTTCTCCCAGAATCCCCCTTTCCATCTCAGCTCAGGAAGCCCACCGGGCTCTGCCCGGACCCCTCTCCCCAGACCATGGCCTGGAAACTCTCTCAGGGTGTAGTGTGTAGGGACAGTGGGGGCTTCTTTTCTGTCTCTCAGAAAGACTTGTTCTTGGCTTGCCTAGTGTCTCACCAAACATCATTTCAGACATTTTGACTGTTTCTTCTCATTGTTTTCAGTGGGAAGCTCAGTGTATCTCCTGCTGCTCCATCTTGTGTGTAAGCAGAAGTCCAAGTTCTTTTTTTTCTTCTAACGTAGTGATATTTCTTAGGCAGAGGATTTACTACTCTGGCTCCTAGTCTTTGAAGATATACAGAGCTGAAAAAATTTCACATGGAGAAAGTATTTTCTGAAGTGAGCCCCACATCTTAAATGACCAATTTAATTTTCCTGAGAAATAGCTTTCCTAGAGCAATTAAACTTTCCTGTTCTGCTTTGTTTTTACAGAAGTTATTATTAATGGGGTCCATTCTTAGTGGGGGGAGAGCACATGTTGGAGTCTGAATGCCCAAGTATCCGACTGTGCCCTCAAAACCCCCTCCTCCTCTCGTGGGCTGCCTACCTCTGCACTGCAGGGCGCTGCCTGGCTGTTGCAAAGGCTTTGTGGTACCTGCTGATGAGGGCATCCTGCTGCAGGGAGTCCCAGGTGGTAAATGCATAGCCATTAGGCCTGACGTCACAGTGAGCACCTGTGTAGGGAGCCCTCGTGTACATCTTCCCATAGGGAAGGCCTCCCGGGATTGACTTGGGGCTCAGAGAGCGTGCAGAGCTTGGACGGTGCTGGCTACGGTGGCTTTACCCTGAGCAGGACTCTGTGCTTCTGTGCTTCTTGTAGCCCAGGGGCGTGCCAAGCCCAAGGGGAGAGACATTCCAGGAGAGCTTTCAGAAAGTGCCTAGCCCCACGGCGAGGGGGCGTGTGTGGCCGTGCCCAAAGCCCGCTGCTGTTTTCTTTCACCAGGTCCAGACAAAGACCGTGGCCCAGTGTGTTGAGTACTACTACACCTGGAAAAAGAGGGTCAGGTTTACTACCTCTTCTCGGGCCCCAGGACTGAAAAAGAGGGTCAAAAGAAAGCTGGCCGAGGCAGACCCAACAGAAGCAAAGGTAGGGGATTCTGGGGCAAGGGGGTCTCACTGGAGTTCAGTGCTGGTCTGAAGACCTACTGACCACCCAGGTTGGGGTGGGGAAGGGGCCCCTACAGAGGAAAGCATCACCCTCAGAAGGGTGGAAGGTCGGCACCCTGATGTCATTTCTGCCCCTTCTGCAGGCCACTTGCAACCCTAAGAAGAGACCCAACCACCATCCAACCCCTGAGTTGAAGACAGAGACGGAGAGTGGCAGGGGAGAATCCGTCATCACCGCCAGCCCAAGTGCTGCTCCCAAGCGGACCCCTGAGCCTCCGGAGCGCGTCCAGGGCCAAGGCGCTTTTCCCTGTGGGGAATGTGAGAGGTGGGCACCAGCCCTGTCCCCAGATGCACCCGCACAGCCTGCCCTCTGTCCCCGTGGCCCTCAGCCCACCTTCCCCCTGCTCTGACCCGTGTCCTCTGCTGACTCTGCAGGGTGTTTGAGAAGATAAAGAGTCGAAATGCCCACATGAAGCGGCACCGGCTTCAGGACCCCGTGGAAAGAACTGACGGGGAGGAGAGGCCAGCGAAGGCCCTTAAGCTTGAAGAGGAGGAGAAGGAGGAGGAAGGGGAGACGGGGGCTGACATGGGCCCCTTACAGTGGTGATTTGGGCCGTGAACCGGGGCCAGGCAGCGTGTCATCGGGATGAGGACCTCGGGCCGTCACCTCTCCCTTTAGCCTCCCCGAGGTGTTCAGGGCATCCCTCTGCCTCCACCCCCACCCCCCAACCCCCTGACCAGCTCAGCTTGTCCACCTTAGACCGATGGGCACCGTGACGGAGCAGCACGCAGCATGGTTTCTATACACACACCATTTACGCTGCATCTGATTTTTCCTGCTCTTCCAAGTGTGTCCCAGGGTCACGTGTCACAGGCTTCCTAGTCTGTTTCTCCAGTGATCCTTTTGATTATATCTCAGACCCAGCCTTCCATCACAACCGCGGAGGTTATTTAAGAACTATTGGATGGTTTACTCCACAGGAACACATGAGTTTCAAAGCCTCACTCACTTGTTTCAGTAAAATGAAAAGGGCAGCTCCTTTTACACGTGAACCTGCTCAGCCAATTTACAACTTAGCCTTCAACTTGTCCGGGCTGAGCAGACATCAACCGTGCAGACTGAGTATGTTTCCTCTTTCCTCTCCCATTACTTAACTTAGTCATGTCTCTTCCTAGAAATAGTGCCATTTTATTTCTCATCTCTTCCATATGCACCCCACCCCAAACAAAATCAACCAACCCACCCCAAACTTATTTCTCCTTTAATGCCTGCATCCTGACTGGGCCGCACTTCTCCCAGCATGACTACAGGGCAACTTGAATTTCCATTTTGCTTTCCCATGTCGGGGACGTTAGACATCTGACTGTTAGTGGGCAGTTCTGGTGACCTCCTCCCAGAGGACATGGCTTGCCCATGAGATTGCCTACAAACTCCAGAAGTATCTATTTCTTTCAATAAATAAGTTCTTTTTGTATTGTTTATAGGCAATGAAACAGCCACAGAATCTTCTTTCTATAGGGGTTTTGTAGTGCTAGTGGAGTTGGGAAGTTGGCAGTGGTGGCAGTGGCGACAGTGTACGTGTGTGTGTGTGTGTGTGTGTGCTTCATTTTCCTTTCTTCCTAATGCAACAGTCTTTATAGCCCAGGAACAGTGTGGCCATTCAATCCTGGGAACCGTTTAAAGCAGACCTGGGAAATGAATTACTGACGGCCTCATTTCAGCACAGTACTTCATGATCAGACCTCCCTATGTATTTTGCAGAGCTCAGAATTCGAAGTCACACGTTAAGTTTCGTGAACATTGCTTAAAAAAAAAAAATCACACCAAGATCACTTGTTGAACCCACTGAGTGTATTTTTCTTCAATCATCTCTGTTAAGATCAACATTAAGAAATCCACATTTGTCTTAACGGACTTCTCCTGCTTGAAACTATTCCCATTTAATTATGACACATTTGCTAAGATGGTTTAGGATTCCTAGCCTTGCCAAAGTTATGGATTCTGTTTCCTAGGGAAAGAGTATTTAACACTTTGTATACTTACAGTATAGTGCCCTGAGGACCAGATCAGTTTGGAAGCCTCTGGGTAACCCATTTGTATACACACCATGACCGCTGGCCCAGGCTCCCACACACTCAACGCTTTTCCTAAACTGGTGTCCCCAGTGCCTGTATTAGAGAGAACGAGTTCACCTCATGGCCAGGAGTAGATCGTGATATTCCATGGTCCCAACTGAGATGAATCAAAGCCCTGGAGGTTGGGAAGATGTCTTAATGGTATATTTGGTCTTGAACAAAACTACTGCTTCCATTTGATTTCTTCCCTCCTTTCCTTATCCGGATGATTTTCATTCTTACCTCACCCATCAACTTGTCAATAGGAGAATAGGAGCTATTTCCCTTCTTTGTTTGGGATTCTGGCTGCTACCCAGGCACCATTTTCCAAGTAATTAATGAGCCCTGCAATGTCCTGGCTTGTGACCACCGGCCTCTTCCTTTGTTATATTACATGTCGCCAGGGAAAGGACTGAATGCAGGAGCAGGCAGTAGACTGCCGCTTAATGAAGAGCAAGCTGCTATTTTTAGGGGAAAATACCCTAAGTTCTTTTACTTTTGCCACATGGAAAAAGTGTCTATTTAAAGCTGAATCTTAGGCTTATGAAGAAAGCCGCAGAGACACAAGTATTTAAGAGTTACAGAGACCGAATACATTGTCAAGGGCTGGAACGGAGCACACAGTCTGGTAGGGTAGGAACTCAGTTTGTCCTCCCACCTGCCCCCCAAAGCCACTTTCCCTGCATCAGCAATGAGATATCACCAGGTGACCCAGTTTTGGGTGAAGGGCAAAAGGAAGTCAAAAGGTTAAAGTGAACTTTTTTCCCTATTCCTTAGAGGCAAGGGGTCAAAATTCTGAGGTGTTGTTTACCGTGCTGCATTAAAAAAAAACATGTTCTGACCATCTGCTGGGTATCTAAGATTGATCTGGGTATCAGCGGCAGAGTATTCATCAAACAGAATCTTTATACTCAAGGAACAGCCTAGTTGAAAAGGACTGGAATGAATGAATGAATGAATGAATGGGTTAATGAATGAAAGGAGCGGCGAACAAATGAGCTTAAAATGGATTTTTTTCACTTTAGGATCACTCGTTTATGGTCACAGCAGGTTGGGTAACATCTGTAGCTTATTTGTTTTAGATGTAGATCCATGTAAACCCAATCTCTTAATATGATCGTAGGCTTTTTTTCCTTTTTTTTATTAAGGTATTATTGATATACACTCATATTGTTCCTTCAGTTTTGCTTCATTGTTATACTCCACAAATGAGGGGAATCATTTGGTATTTGTCTTTCTCTGCCTGACTTATTTCCTGAGCATAATACTCTCTAGCTCCATTTACACTGTTGCAAAAATGTTGGGATTGGTTTCTTTCTTATGGCTGAATAGTATTCCATTGTGTATATGTACACTAAACAGTGTGACGAAGGCTCTTAATCAATGTCTCCTCACACTTGATGAGAGGAAGTGTGAGAGGAAGTGTTGACTCCAGGAACCACCTGATCTTTTATTTTTTTGATATATGGATCTAATTGAATTTAACTAAACATGAGAGAAGAGGTCAACATTTCTTCTCAGTTTATAGTGAGGGGAAGAAAACTATGAAATGGCTTAATACTATTTTTTTAGGGTAGTGGTCTAACTTCTTGCTAAAGGCAGCCACATATTCCTGAGCTGGTAGAATTTTCTAATTTTTAGAAGTAATTTCATTCATACATCTAGAATTGAAGTTTTCTTAAAATGCCTGAGGGGAAAAAACCCACAAAATATTTTTGTTGTTGTTTTTCCCCTGACAGACTACATCACTTTTATTGGCTTAATGATTTGGGGAATATTTGATAACAAAGCAAGACTTGAAGGGGTGAACTTTATTGCACTCATTTATTTTGCTAAGGGGTCAAAGAGAGTTGAAATATTTATCTCTGTAGTGTATCTTCTACACAAGCTCCAATCATGAGGACTGTCTCATAGTCACATGTGAAAAGATTCACACCTCTGAAAGAAAATTTTGCTTAATACCATGTTTGTTAAGTTATTGGGCCAGAATTTTTTATAATTAGTGTAAATAATAGTGACAGAGTGTAGAAGGAACTTAAAGCCCTCTAAAATTAATTTTAGAAGTCAGCTTTAAGACTTGCTTATAGAAAACATCAGAATTTCACAACTAGAAGGGTTACATTTTTTAAAAATTTATACACTAAGAAACCAAGACCAGAGAAAATAATAAACTGCTGAAAAAATTGTAACTAGGATCAAAATCTTCAGTTTTCTATAGTAAAGCTATTTCTATAATCCCCCCAAAAGTGGTAATAGTTCAGATAATTAATATAGAATTCTCTTAATGAATAAAGTCACAAAAGGCATTGATAATAATGATTATTCAAACTAGAACCAGTATCCAATATTACTTAGAAGTTCATCAATTGATATATGAATAGCTAAAAAAGACTAGATACATATATACAATGGAATACTATTCAGCCATAAGAATGAAATCTTGCCTTTTGGGACAACCAATTAGTCCTAGAGGGTATCATTCCTGGGGGCTATCATGCTAAGTGAAGTAAATCAAACAAAGAAAGACAAATACCACAGGATCCCCCTTATATGTTGAATATAAAAATCAAAACAGAAATAGACTTATAAACACAGAGAAGAGACTGTTGGCTGCCATAAGGGTGGCAGGTAGAGAGACAGGAGAAATAGGTCAAGCAGGAATAAAAATTAGGATGTCTGATATCTTGATGAGGATGATTATTACATGAGTGTATATGTATGTGTCAAAATTCATCGAGCTGTACACTAAGATGTGTGCCTCAGAAAAATAATAATAATAATTTTAAAAACTGAAACTTGAAAGCTTTTCCATTTGCTATACTCTTCATGTTATTTGCTTGTTTCTTTTTTTTTTTTTTTTCTGTAGGGGAAGAGAATAAACTCTTATTAAGCTAATACAATGCCCAGACACTGCGCTTAGCATTTTGTTTATTTTATTATTATATTTAACTCTTAAAGGAGCCTCTTGTATCCTTTCATTCCATTTTCAGTCACGGAGTCAGAGATTCAGATTAGTAAATGTCCCCCAATAATGCAGATAGTAAAGTGGCATAAAGGTTCTAAACATGTTTTTTATGTCAAAGCCCATTCTCATTTTTCTATAGAATATCTCTTACCACATCCTCCATAATCATATTTTTTGTTAATTATGTGATATTTCCTAGCTCCGATTTCTTTCAGTCATTAAGTATTCTCTTGCATTCACCAAATATATTTCCTTTATCAATTTATGATCAAAGAGATATGTTTGTAGGCATTTATATTATTTATTTCCTGAGCAGTATTCTGTTCTTTCTACTTCCAATTGCATGAATATCCCTTCATTAAACAAGGTGGTCAAAAAGACATTTTATTTTTGAAATGACATCTTGCAGAGCAATACTGTGTGGATACTGAGCTCTTAAAATCTCAGCTTTGATAATGTTACAGGAATTAAACCAGAAACCCAGAGAACTTGTCATCATTGAATGACAAACCAATGATTAGGTAAAGATTTTTTTCCGATGAAGCAGTGATCCTTAATAAAAAATAAACTGACTTTTCCTTTACAGCAAATTTGCATTTAGCCTGATACTTGATGGCATTTTTTTTAAACATATATATATATATATATAGGACATCCTCAAAGTTTACTTTGTAAGTATGGGGAGAAAAATTTAACAGATGGATTAACCAACACAAGAAAAGTACATGCACGTTTGGGGTCAAAATAAATTGAAAATCTTTTGATTCTTTTAACTGTTGTTTACTCAGCAATCTAATGAGAGATTAATAAAGATACACATGTAAGGCTGCAGTGATAGTTTCGGATTAATTAAATTAGTAGCTAATCCTTCACAGTCAGCTCCATGTACCAAAGACACTGGGGACAAAGACAAGTACTTCAAAGATGTGATACGTTCTGTTACCCAGTACGTGCTCTCATAATGGTTTGATATCTTCTAATGAAGCAATAAAAGGAAATTATCACTTAATTGACTGTTTTAAGACATTAACTAAGACAAATACTATCTGATTGACAGGGAGTCCATATCATAAATTTCCTGGCATCAAGCTCCTTTTCCTTCTTTCCTTTTCCTTTTCCTTCCTTTCCTATCTATCCATCTGTCCATATCTTTCTCAGATACCATTCCTTTCTTATCCACGAGGGATTTGACACTCTGGCTTGAGATCAATAGAATTCTCACTGAAAGTACTATCTTATAAGGGACAAAATACAGAATAACAGATCTGGGATACATTGACAGTCATTTCCTGATAATACAGACAAGTATTATCCTCTAAAGCTCTTTTTTTGCTACTTAAAGAAGCAGTATCCATTACAAAAGGAATATATGAGTCTACCTTTAAAGTATGACTCCACTGGAAAATGTTTTGTTATTATGATTGTTGCAAATAGAAGCAATTGCCTTTGGCTGTTTGAAATTCAAGCAGTTTCATTTCACTTGAGAAGGTTATGTGAACACATTTAAATTGGTAACGTGTAGTTAAATCTTTCTTCCAGGGAGAACAGAAAAGTTATTTATGTCCATTTCTATGTATAATAATCTTGAACCAGGATTTCCTACTATACATTCTTAGTACAAAGCTCTGTTTGTGTTCTCTGCACCTCGTCCATGCATAGTATTAAGATTTAGCAGAATAATCACTTTTAAATTTCATGGTGGTCACAGTTTCCTTGCTCATGAACTTCTATTCATATCTATTAGGTTGGCAGAGAAAAAGTAAATCATAAGCTAGGCATGTGATGACCTTGACAAAAGAAAATTCATCATTTCTTTCATTTTAGATATGGATGTCTGAAAAAAAATGGGAGCAATTGAAAACTGAACATTTTACTCTGCCACCAAGGAATGATCTCTATCGCTTTACTAGGATGTGTGCTTGTAGAGATTGCATCATAAAAAGGCAGTAATAGCGATCATCAACTTTTTTTCTCTTGCATTTTATTTTCTTAGGGAACAGTGGCTCACCTACTCTCAATCCTTTGCACAGAATTCTAGGTTTTGAATCAGAGTACACTATATTTCTGAACACAAACACTGACTCAGGGTTAGGTATTTGACTCCTCTCTAGCAAATTTGCCAGAATTATATAGAAAAGATTCCTTTTGGGTTCACAGCCAATAAGAACCATGGAAACCTGATGATGATAGAAGCCATTTCACCAATATGTACATACAAAAAGGAAAGAGCTTACCTGAGACAAGAAAAACAAACAAACAAACAAAAAACAAAAGCAGAGCCAGGGGAAAGAAAAACATTTCTGATGACATTTTGAGCAGAAGGACTCAGTTGCATCCAAAATCATTTACCTGAGTTGAAAATTTCTTTTTTTTAAAGAAAGTTTTGTTTTTTTATGACTAAGAGCTGAACAAACACCATTACCAAATATCTCTTACCGTGATCTCATTAAATGTATTATAAATCAAGAAGCTTTTGAAGTGACTTTAAACTATGAATTTATAGTAAATGATGCCTGATTTACTACATATAAAGCAATTTTAGGGAAATAAAATCAAGATAGATTTATAACAAAAGTAGTAGTTCACCGCATGCTTTATTTTATCATTTTTGGTTGTAATACTTTGTATTTTAATTCATATTCAATTTTATTATATGTTTATATTTATATAAATATTCATATAAATACATTTCTTTAATTTGTATTTAATTATTTAAACAATATTATCTTCAATCACATGTCTACATTTTTGTTAAATTATTAAAAATATATAATCATTATCTACCTGCAAACCCTGCCCTCACACATTCCCAGTTCCATCTCATCAAATGAATGGTAGTTATATGGATTTCTGTATGTAGATTTATTAGGTATATTTATAAAACATTGTGTTCATATACAAGTAAACATGGTTATCTATCCCTTCCCCACCTGATTTTTTTTTTAACTCAACAGTTATGTACTTTACAGTATTTCCCCCTTACTTATTGCATTTTCCATGTGGGCTAGTAATTCCCTAGTTTCTGTGTATAGATTAGGCCTCTCTGCTTAATTCTAGACCCGCATATTTCATCACCTAATTGACATCTGCACTAGGATAAAAAACTGGCATCTCAAAATGAAGCTGTTTCACAATGAGGTCAGGAGGCCTCTCTTTCCACAGTTCTCTCTCTGACTTTCTTCATCTCAGTCACTGACAGCTCCATTCTACACGTTCAGGCAAATGACGTCACCTTTGCCCTTTCCCCTTTCTCATGCAGGTTCCAACAACGAACCCTATTGGCTCCATTTCCAAATGTATCCGGAAGTCAACTGCGGCTCACCATCTCCATTTGCCAACTGACATTGGTAAAAGCCACCATTTCTCCCCGGCACTGCTGCAGTAACTTTTGATCTGGGTTCCCTTTCTATTTGCCTGAAACCTACTCTAAATACAACAGCCAAATTGACTCTTATTACCTGCAAGACCCTGCATGGTCTGCACCTCCTATTAGTTCTCAGACCTCCTGTTTTCTGATCTCCTTTCTGTTCACTGCCACAGTCTCATGCGTTTCCTTTCTGTTCCTCTAATACACACAGCACTCTACTGATTCTCTCCTTAACTGACTTGCTTTACTTTTTTTCTCATACCCACGGAACTCTGTTTCAGTATTTTTAATAATTTAAAAATTGTTCTTTAAATTTCTATGTATTCAAGTCAATGTTAAATAATGATGATTATTTTCTGTATAGTGCTCTAGGTATTGAGGACTATTTATTTTCTTCCAAGTGTTCCTTTAGCGATATCCCATAAATTCTTAAATACAGTGTTTTTAATTCATTATATCTATTTTTAGATTTCCTAATACATTATTTTACATTTGCTCCATGAACCATGACTTATTAAAAAACATAGTATTAAAATTTACAGTTAGCGTGAAATTTTATTTTCTGGTTATACTACTGTCATTTTTATTTATCTATGGTCATAGTATAGTTTCTATATTCTCTTGATATTAAAATTTTATCTTTGATCTAATATATGAACAATTTTTATTGTGCTCTAAAAGAAATTATAACATCAATTTTAGAGAAGTTTTATTTAATATGCATATTGTATATTTATATATACTGTGTATATAAAATTTTATATTTATACAAGATATATACATATACACAAATACAAGAACACAAGCCCTCCAGGATCCTGGATGCACAGCGACCCCACAGGAGGCAGAATGAGGCCCTGTTCCCCGTGGGTCCCGTGACCCCCAGCCGCAGGTGGACGTTCAGATGCTACAGCTATTTCAGGAAGAGTCCCCAGGTGTGGTCGGAGCTCAGTGACCCCCTGGAGATCCGGGTCTAAGGTGAGGGGCCCCTGTCCTGTCCTGTCTGAGCTGGGTCAGCTCTGGTCCCAATCCAGGAATGAATGAGGGGCTCAGGGGGTCCTCAGAGGAAGCCTAGCCCAGGAGGGATGGAAGAGAGGCATCCCCCTGGGTCCCTATCCTACAGTGTCAGCACAGATGGGGTGGGGACAGGTAGAGGGAGGTGGGGGTGACCCAGGAGGTCGTGAGCAGACACAGTGGGAAGTCAGGGTGCCCTGCTCACCCCTTAGAGTCCAGATCAGAAGGGGAGGACCTGGGTGTGCAGCCTGACCTGACGCCGTCCTACAGAGAAGCAGCCATGGGTCCCTCCCTGCAGGGCTCCCTCTGCGCCCCTGGGCCTCCCAGCTCAGGGCTCCCCGAGACCGAGGAGGGCGGGGCTGGCTCTCCAGGTAACCTCGCAACTTGTGTGATTTCTTTATGGTTTTTACTTAATTTTATTTTCAGTTACCTCACTTCATTTATTTTACATTTTTATTTGTTATAAAATTTATTTGTATTTTACCTTCATAAGATATCAGTTGGGCTCTTCCATTTAAGAAAACTTGAAGAGTAGTTAATGTGATATTATAGTGGTTACAGGTTTACGGCGTGGGGATTTGACATTCGTGTGCATTATAAACGCTCACTTGCCACCGTCACCACACACAATGATTCCCGGATTACCGACCGTGTTCCCCATCCTGTACCTTTCATCCCCATGACTTACATATTTTATGACTGGAAGGTTCTCCCTCTTTATCCCCTGCATGTATTTCACCCGTCCCCACATCCTCCTCCCCTCTGGCGACCCGCCTATCGTTCTCTGTACGTGTAAGTCTGTTTAGGGCTTTCATTTGTTTTCTTATTAGTCTTGTGCTTTGATTCTACATATTTGGGGTCAGTCCCACACACAGTGTTTTGATTATCACAGGCCTTTCGTAGCGTTTGTGCCAGGGAGCGTGGTCCCTCCAGCTCTGCTCCTCCTCCTCACGATTGCTCTGCCCTGGGGGTGCTCTGTGGCTGCAAGCACAGTGGGGACTATGTGCCCCAGCTCCGTGTACAATGCCGTTGGAATCTGGGTAGGGATTGCACTGCGTGTGTAGATTGTGGGGTGGCATGGCCATTTACAGTGTGTCATATATTGCATCTTACATATTTTATGTATCATATACAGAATCGTCTATATTAGGCTGAGGGTCGTTACGTTTGAACACGTTCTGCAAGCACTACCCTGTTATTATTCACCCTCCTCTTTATCTATATGATGCCATGACTTACATCTTTTTATTTTCTTTATCCCTTGCCTACTGTATGGAAGTGATTTTACTATTTCTTTGGAACTTCATCCTAGCTGGTAACTGATGGATCTGCGACCTTCCGTGCTCTTCCCACCAGTGATATTTTTCCCTTTTCTGATTTTCCTAGGTCTCCTTATGCCCCCCCGCATTAAACAGTCCATTTAACATCTCTGTAAGGCCGGTGTAGCGGTGGTGAACCCCTCTAACTGTCGCCTGTCTGGGAGACTCTCTCTCACTTTCCAATCTGAACGATGACCTTGCGGGCAGGGGAGTCCTGAATGTAGGTTTTGTCCTTCCAGCCCTGTGAGTGCATCAAGCCCCTCTGCCCTGGCTGTGGAGTTTCTGCTGATAATAAGCTGACAGCCTTATGGGGCTCCCCTGGCCCAGAACTGTCTCCTCTCCTTCTGGTGCTTTGAAAGTGCTTCTTTCATCCTTAATCTTTCCCTTTTTAGTTTTCTTGTGTCCTGGTGAGGATCCTTGGCTTCATCTTGTTTGGGGCTCTCTGTGCCTCCTGGACCTGGATGCCTGTTTCTCTCCCCAGGTTGGGGAGTTTTCAGGTATAACATCATCAAATACGTCCTCTGCCCTTTCTCTCCTCTTACCCATAATGCCGGTGTCAGTGTCCTTGCTGTGGTCCCATGGGCGTTCCTTACGTGCCCCTCAGGTTTTTGAATGCTTTTGTCCATTTGCTCTCCTGCCTGGGTGCCTCCCACTGCCCCATCTCCCAGATCACTGCCCCAATCTTCTGCACCTTCGGACCTGCTGCGGGGTCCCTCCTCTGTGCTGTTCCTTTCAGTGGTATTCTTGAGCTCTGAGCGGCTCACTTTTACATTTCTATCCCTTCCCTGAAATCTTGTCTGAGATCATCCACTCCTCTCCCCACCTTTGTGACCAGCACTTTGAGCTCATTATCAGGTAGATCGCTTATCTCCACCTCATTTAGCAGTTCTTCTAGCATTTTCTTCTCCTTTCACTTGGCCCGTGTTCCTCTGCCTCCTCATGCTGTCTGGCTCTCTGCATTGGTTTCCATGTATCAGGGAGGTGGGCAGTGTCACCCGGACTTCAGAGCAGTGGTCTGATGTGATAGGCATCCTGTGTTGCCCAGAAGGGCAATATCCCTGCCATGAGGACCAGGTGCCCCAGGGGGATCCCCTGCCAGGCTCTTTCCACCCTCCTGTGTGTCTGAGCCCTGACTCTGCGAGTGGGCTGTGGGGGAGCCCGCCTCTCTGCCCGGCTGGTGGCACTGGCCGCCTGACCACTGCAGCTGCACTTTGAGGAGGGTTTCTTCCTGGCCAGGTGCCCGGGAGGCCTGGTTGGCTCTCCTACAGGTGTGCTGCTGAGTGGGGCCACCTCCTCCCCTCCTTGGGGCTGGGGATGCTCTGGGGGCTCCGTCAGGGTGGGGCTGGTCCCCGGGTGTGCCGGGGTGGGAGTCGCTTGTAGAGGTGCCTGCACAGGGGAAGGCTGGGGTGCAGGAAAGCCCGCGGGCTGAAGCCTGAAGTTGTAGGAGCTCATCTTCCCAGCGCCGCTCTCAAGGACCAGGCAAAGCGTTTCCTGGGCTTTATCCCTCTTCCCCCCTGTGCCTCCTTCCCTCCAGGTACTGGGCTGGGTTGAGCTTGGAGCCCAAGCAGCTCTGCCCCTTTTACACTGTCAGTGTGGCCTCCTCTGTGGCATCAGCTGGGGAACGTCCATTCTGCGGGACCTCAGGTCGTTTTCTGAATGAGTTTCGTGATGTGTGGTTGCTGCCTGCGTGTGTACTGGGAGGGGGCTGTCACAGTGGCCTCCTGTTCTGCCATCTGCCCAGAACCCTCGGAAATCAGTCACTTTCCAACTGATCACTGCTTTACTGATAACACTTAACCAACCACAGGAAACAAATTTCACTTCTCATTGTGCACCAAATTCACTGACATCAAATACCTCTTGATAATGAAGACAATGTAAAATGCTAAATGTAACAGTGTCATTTTAAGGAAACATCCCGATGGTTAGCCCCAGTCACCCTGTGGCAAACACACTGGAAAATCTGTTTTCTGCAACAGCACTATGGACTTACCATTTCTCTTCATTTCTCTGTTTCAGCAGGGTTTTCTTAGGGAAAAAACTTCTTGAAAAACTAAATTGTGAATTTCTTTTCCAGACAATTGTATGCCTCCTGAATAATTACATTTTCTCTGATTTATAATCATGGTGAGATACATTTAGAAGGCTTTTGGTATCAAATACTAGGATGCTAACCCTACAGGGTTATGTCTGTCACTCATTCATAGTTTCTGAAAAGTATAAGCCTATTTCAGTGCTTCATATGGAGATCTGTAAGAAGATTGACCTCTAATATTTTTTTTATGTCAAAAGGGTAGAGTCAATTTGAAGGATTCCCTATATTTTTGTGCCCACCCAGTTTTACAACAGCACTGATTTTCTCTGTGCCTTAACGATTTGAAGACGAGAACTGTGCCCTCCTCTTTCTGGACATTATATATGGGAAAGGTAGATAGTCTTTTAAGATATAAGACAAGCGATTAGTCTTCTCTCCTTGAATATATGTAGCAGTTTCCAAAGTTTCATGGAGGGAGAAAGAGGTGAGGTGGAGGAGGAGGAGGGTGGGCTCCCTCCTCTGGCCTGCGCCCCTTGTCTGACTCACGTGCCCCAAGCGCCCAGCGCCCAGCGCCCGCCTCTCCTCTGGCCCCTCCCTCCATCCCGCAGACACGACTTCCTTCCTTCCCCAAGAACATGCTTAGACCCGTCTGGGACCCGCTCTTCCTGTAGCCTGCGATGTGCCTTGTCTGGGTCTTCATGCGACCCTCTCGGGCACCGTCTCTTATTCAGGAATCAGCTTAAATGTCATGTCAAGTGTGACTGTGTCTGTGGCACTGCTCACAACAGGCCTGCCTTGGTAGACGCACACAGGACCACACTCACAAAGCAGAAATTCACTTTGCACGCCCATCTGAATTAATACCACCCTTCAGAAAATGCATATCTGTCTGTGTGTGTCCCCTGCGAGTAGGCCTGACTCTGTGAAGTATGATTTAATGGCAGAATAAGTAGATGGGCAACTCCAGGTGGTGATTAAAATGCAGCCCTGAGAGGGAGGAAACGGGGTGGGAGTGCAGTGGGGGGACCCGGGGCAGAGCCTAACCCTCTGTGCTCCTGCACTCAGGCGACCCCGAGGCCAGTCCCTCAGCCTAGGATCTGGGTCCCCAGCCGCTGAGTGAAGGGAAGTTCTCACATCCAGAAGAGAGAGCTCACATGGTGCCCGACCCAAGAATAAACAGGACAAGAGCTCAGTTATTTCCGTATCGAGACCGTTTTTCCCCTGAGGCCTGAGCTCTCGGGGCCACATCTGCTCCAAACAGACTCAGAAGCAAAGCATGAATTGGAAAGACAGGGAGACTGAAGGAACCCAATGGGAGCAGAGTGGGTCCTCCTGCAGCAGAGGGAGGGCTGGTCAGGCGGCTTGACGGGCATCTCACGAGAAATGGGGGGGTTGGAAGGCCACGGAGCTCAAGCTCCTCAACTCCTCATCCAGCCCCGCTTTTTACTGTCTTCAGGGGCAGCTGACCCCATCAGAACATCCCAGAACCAGTTGGCCCCCAAGAAAGTTGAACAGGAGAAATTCTCAGCCATGGGGCTGGGTCGAGGGTCCTATCCTGTCAGGGGAATGTGGGTACTCAGGGTATACATCCAGGATCCTGGGGTGGTTGTGGTTGACGCTGACCTCTGTAACCTCTTTTCCCACAATTCTCAGCCTCCCACCCCCAGGATTACACGGTGGGGAATCTCGTCTGTATGGGCGTGGCTGGTGTGGTCCTGGTGGTCCTCGGGGTGCTGCTGTTCCAGGCTCGACACAGCCCTGCAAACCGCCAAGGTGCAGCCAGGAGGCCCATGCAGGAGAACAAGCCAAGGATCCCGGGGGCAGGGCCTGGGAAGTGACCTTGGGTGCCCCGGAGCTTCTGGAGAAGCGTCTGGGGCGCAGGCTGTGTGAGCCGTGTGCAGGCCACGGTGGGGCGGAGGAGGCGGTGCTCACGTGCAGGGACGATGCCTGGGCTCTTCTGCCGTTAAGCTGCAGGATGTTCCCTCCCGACCACAGCTGAGGGTCTTGACTGGCTCCTGTCTCTCCCCATTTCCGTGAAATCTGCTTATCCCCTGCATGCTGATTGGGTCGCCATCGCCAGACACATCTGCTCTGGTACGTGTTTGTGTGATAAATTTTTATTTATTGCTAGTTAATACATACCTTGAAGGACACTAAGGAATCTCCATCTCTCGACTGCAGAGCAGGCAATCTCTTTTAATAAATTGTCACAACAACAATAACAACAATCAAGCCTGATAAAGATAAATCCAAAGTGATGCCCTAACACCCTCTCTGGGCCCCACAAGCCTTCCACTTGTCATCAGATGCCGCTGTGCAGTCTGCTCAGAAATACCTCCTGGAGCCAAGACATCCTTTGAAGGGAGAGCTGGACTTGCCTGCTGTTAAAAATGCTGACTCATGGCATTTACCCATTTCTCTGGTGTATATGCTCCCTTCATGGTCAAGTTTAAGGTCCAGCGTGTGGCCCTGGTGCAGTCGGGAAGTGATGCACAGAATTGACTTTCACAAACCAGTAAAGCCAGAGGGGGACTCCTCTTGTTGCACTCTAAGAGCCCCAGCCTGTGCTGGAGTTTCCTTGCATTTGATGTGTGGGGCTCATCCCTACTCAGTGGTCTGGTACCGTTTCCCTGAATATCAGTCGTGGGAGAGAGTAGTGGACACACAGAATTCCAATAGGCTCCCTGTAGGAGTGCTAATTACATAATCAATTTAGAGAGAAGACTGACTAACCCAGTAAAGTAAGAGACCCCCGGCGATGATCATAAGTATATAATTTAAAGGAAATGTGTGCATGTGCACCAGGACCCATTCACAAGAACACTGACAAGAGAGTTATTCATATTAGCCAAAACCATTTTAAGATCACATGCACCAAGAAGGAAAGAGAAAATTAGGTGTTTTGTGTAAAACTTTGTATATTGTACCTCAGTGAAAATTCCCAAACTCAACTTCCAAATGATCATGTATATCCATCTTCAAACGTGATAGGGAATGAAAGATCATAAAAACGATGTGTTTAGGATTATTCCAGTCACCTCAAGTTAAAGAGGAGACATCATGTATTACTCAGGCATTTATACCTGGGATAAACCCTACAATTAAAGGAAAGAAAGAATTCCTTGAAATCCATGGTGGCCGTTACCAGTGGATGTTTGGGATGGAGACCACAGAATCTTCTAGAAGACTGGCAGTGTTTTCCTCACTTGTACCAGATGACTCAGAAGTCCACTTGCCATTACTGGTCGATTAGAGATTCCTGTTCTGTGACCGTCTCTGCTTTGCAGACGGCTAATGAGGAGGGGTTGAAGCAGGTGGCAGAGGCCACACCCTCCACTAGACACTAATTTCAACAATGTGGCTGTTGATCTGTTACAGCAAATACTTCACAAGTTGGCACTGGGATTTTCTCAAAACATGACCCCCACCTGCCTCATCAGCCTCTCGAGAGTCGAATCAGATAAGGAGCCCCCTTCCAGGGTAGAAACCAGGCGTCCGAACAAAACACCTTGCCCACAACCAGATAAAATGCAGTTAAGACTTTAAAGTGAGTTCCAGAGCCCACGGCCTGAGTATCTGAACTGGGGTTGAGCCACCAATATGGGTTCAGGGGGGCTTTCAGAGCCCGGGTTCAAGCCCATCAGGTGGTGGTTATAGGCCACACCTTGGAGTCAGGTCCACAACAGAGCTACACTCAGGATGTCCGGTCTTTTCCTTGGACCACGAGAACAGCAGAGCCCTGACCGAGCGGGAGCCCAGGGGGATCGCTCTGCTCAGCACCCACGAGGCGGCTGTGCAGGGAGCCCTGGGCAACGTGGCTCTTGCACACTGCGGGGCAGACCAACATTTTCCGAGTGCTTCCTGTGTGCAGGGCCTGCACACACCCCAACACTGAGTTTCACCACATAACCCTTAGGTGGGGGCATCTCCTCCTTTGTAAACATAATCTCAGCTCATGAAGTAATTGGCCTAAAGCATGCTGGATTAGGGCGACCCTCTTTCTCTACACATGGATGGTTAAATGCCCATTGCCGTGGAAATAAGGCCAGCAAATCTGGGGTCTCAGGGCAGGGACAGCCCTGGATGAGTGGGTCTCCATTCAGGGACCCACTTTCTTCTCTTCTCCAGAAAGAAGGTTTGTAAGGAAACAAACTACTATTTCGGGGGTATCAATTACCAAGATCTGTCACTGGGGGTTTCCTTCTCCTGGAAACTGCTCATAACCAATGTCATCTCTACTTTACATGACACACCACGGCTAAGGGATCCTGTGTCTGCTCTTCAGGGTCAAGCCTCCAGTTTGTTTCCATCTAGGAACGACATCAAGAGAACCCTGACCCAGGGGCCGGCACCCCCTGTACACAGCCGCCTCCCATGTAATTGCAGAGATGGGGTGAGGCAGGGACCAGGATGATGCTGGGAGGGAGGGTCCTGCCAGCTGCTCAGCAACACTTGGGCAGGACCGGGTTGGGAGGCAGGGAGGAGGGGCCGGCAGTTTCTTGGAGACAGATCGATTTTCAACAAGGGTGCCAAGACACACCACAGGGAATGAGTTGTCTTATCAACGAGTGGTGTTAGGAAAACTGGATATCTGGGTGCAAAAGAATGAAGTTGAACCCTTGCATATACCATAGAAAAAAAGTGGCCCCAAATAGGTCACTGTAAGAGCTAACGTTCTAAGCATCTTGGAGGAAAACATGGAGTAAATCTTCAAGACCCTGGACTTGTCAGTCGTTCCTTGTATATGACACCAAAAGAACAAAAAACAACATATAAACTAAATAAATCAAGCTTTATCAGAATTTAAAATTAATGTTCATCAAAGGACACCATCAAGAGAGTAAAGAGACAACCTACAGAACTGGAAAAAAATATTTGCAAGTCATGTATCTAGTAAGGGTCAAGAATGCAAAGTTAGAAAGAACATCTCTATCCCAACACAGAAGACAAGCAACCCACTTTAAAAATGGTCAAATGGCTTGAATAGACATTTCTAGAAAGAGGATCTACAAATAGACAGCCTAAGGAAAAATGCTCCAGTCAGGAGCCTTTAGGGAAACGCTAATAAAGCAACTGGAGCTACCCCTTCTCACTCGTTGTTTGGCCTCAGTGTGAAAACAAAAGTATGGCCAGGACTTGGAGAAACTGGACCATACATACACTGCTGTAGGAACTGTGAAGTGGGTCAAGCATTTTGACAGTTCCTTTAAATGTTAAACTAGAGTGGCCACATGACCTAGAAATTCCATCTCCAGGTCTTCGTTTCAGCTATTCCAGATGAACCTACGTTCTAGAGATCTGCCTTTCAAGGGTGCGCCTCCAGTTAACAATAGAGTGCTGCTGTGCTGGTAAAATTTGTAAAGAGCATAGTCGCATGTAAGTGTTCTGACTGCAGTGAATAGAAAACAGAAAGAATTGAATACAGGTATTCCCACAAACACTTGTGCACGCGTGTTCATAGAAGCACGCTTCACAACAGACAGAAGGTGTCAACAACCCAGGGTCCACCAGCTGATGGACATCTCCATAACCTTGGAATTGTATTCAGCCTTAAAAGGAAAGAAGTACTGATACCTGCTACCATGGGGATGTAGGACAAAAACATATGAGTGAATAAGCCAGGGGAAAGGAGTCAGACCCAAGCGGTCACATGTTGTAGGATTCCGTGACGTGGAACAGACAGAAGAAGGAAACCCACTGAGGAGAAACCAGACTTGTGTTTGCCAGAGGCTGAGCTGGAGGAGGGAATGGAGGCTGACTGCCTCATGTTGGTTTGGGGGAGTAAGTCTCTTAGGACTAGTTACAGGTGGTGGTGGCAACTTTGTGAATTGACTGAATTTCAGGGAATTCTATACGTGAACATGGTCAGTGTTGTGTGAACTCACATCAATCAAATGAAAATCAAGTAAAAATGTCATGCCTCCCTATGGATCCCTTACACCTTAAGGAGTTGCACGGCGTTCCTACCAAGTTTATCCAAGGAGAGACTCTCCCCAGGTCAGAATGCCAAGAGCCAGAGGGCTTGGAGACGATCCCACTGGTGGCCCCTTGACTCTTGAGCTTGGTGGAGGTGGAATCCAGGATGAGCATCCTGTACCCGGGGTCCTTCCTGCATCCTGTGCCCGTGGTCCTTCCTGCATCCTGTACCCGGGGCCCTTCCTGCATCCTGTACCCATGGCCCTTCCTGCATCCTGTACCCGTGGTCCTTCCTATATCCTGTACCCATGGTCCCTCCTGCATCCTTTACCCGTGGTCCTTCCTGCATCATGTACCCATGGTCCCTCCTGCATCCTGTACCCGGGGCCCTTCCTGCATCCTGTACCCGTGCTCATCTGCCATTCGGCCAAAGAGAAGGTATGGCTTCTGGCGTCCCTTGTTGGCAGGGACAGCAGGTGTAGGACTTCCAAGTAGCCCTTCTTACCAAAGGGCTCCTATACCACATGTCTTATCTGATCACAGAGATTTCTCCAGCCTGAGACCTCTCCGTGTCTCAGGAACTACTGACACTCGTGACAGACCAGTGAGGCCCGTAACTGTGAGGCTGTTAACATTCTCCTACAAGGGCAAAAGTGAGAGAGCGCATGTTACTTGCCCAAAGTAGACGGTCAATAAGGGCTTCCTCTGAGCACTGTCTCCAGCCCCTGCTGTGGTCCAGGCCTCGGAGGGACAGAGGTGGTGAGGAGGCGCAGGGCACGCGGAGGCCGCGTGGACAGCTGTGGGGACAGCTGCGGCTGTTGTGGAAACGGGCAAGTCAGAGGAAGTGCCGGGAGGAACAGGAGCACAAACCCAGGCCGGGAGGGAGGGGCGGCCCCCCGGCGAGTCAGAACAGGGCGTGAACACCCCCGCCCCAGTCCCCTTCCGCCCAGGGGCCACCGTCCTGTGACGGCCCCGGGCAGGGCAGGGACTGGGGGGCCCGTGCTCTCCCGTCTCACCCACCCACACAAACCCAGCGGCCCCTCCTCCAGGACCCCGACGGCCCCCACGGGGCTCGGGGCAGCCTCCCGCCGCCCGCCGCCTTCCCGCCCCTTCCCAGGCCCTCTCTCCCTGCGGCCCGGGCTCGCCCGTCAGGGTCCCCGGCCCGCACAGACCCCTCCGCAGGCCCCCGCCTTCCTCCCCTGACACCCCAGGGCTCCGCCCGACAGTTCGGGGAGACCAGGCGGGGCCGAACTCTCCGGCCCAGGAAAGCCGGCTCCTCCCCGCAAACCAACCCCCCCCCCCAAGTCGACCGCCTCCTCCCCGGACACACGCGCGCCCTGCGTTGCACGCACACGTGTGTCTCCCCGAGCGGCTCCTGACCGGCTGGGCACACAGGCTCCCTGCAGACGTCCTGGACCGCGGCGGCTGCAGGGGCTCAGCTGCAGGGGCGCTTCCCGCCTCCTCCCGCTCGCTGGGGAACGTGCTCGCGGTCTCGGGACGGTGGCGGGGCTGCCCGAGAAACCCGCACGGCCACGGAGAGCAGGGCTCCTCACGAGCGGTGGGGAGGCCGGAGGCGACCGGTTCCTCACGAGTGCGGACCCCCCACGCTCCACCCTGCAGGGTAGCGGCTTTCCCACACGGCCACCTGCTCACACGCCCCTGGACTGACAACAGTCCTGTTGCCTGAAAGATGAGACCCAAGGACCCCTGCAGGGGCGCAGACCCTCTGAGACTCACGGGTCTCAGGGGAGATCACACCCCTGCTGGCCGAGGACTGCGTCCCTCACCGCACCCAGACGGACCCCCGTCCTGTCCTGGCCTCTCCTTCTCCAGAAGGTTCCCACTCTCCCGTGTCTACGGCTGCTCGATGTCCACCTGCCATTGAGTCCCTCTGTCCCCTGTGCTCCCTTCTCTGCCGCGCACCACCCACGCAGCCAAAGCGTCACTGTCCCCATGTGTGTGTTCTCTGTGGTCACCGACCAGCCCCCGTGCACCCTGGGAAGGGACTGGTCACCTTCACCAATGAATCGCATGCCCGGACAGGGTCACTACTCAATAGACGTTGGCTCATTGCCTGGATGGTGGAAGGAAGGAAGCACAGGTGCATTTACGGAGCCTCAGGAGGGGAAGTGACTTGCTCAAGGTCACACGGGCTCTGGAGTCACCAGTGGAGCAGAAGTCGGGCTGGTCTCCCTGCCCTCTGCGGATGGTGGAGCTTGTGGGGTCTGGAGACCCAGTTCTGCTCTGAAGGGTCCCAGAGCCTGCTATGGCCTCGGCCCCAACCTTCAGGGAGCAAGCGGGGCGCTGGGGGCTGTTCCCTCCAGAGAGGCCCCTGGAGAGGAACCCGAGACGAGGCACAGGGAGTTGTCCTTGTCAGCACACCCCGTGGACATGGGGGGCAGCGCCTCAACCACGACCCTCGCTGCCCTTCTCTGCCTCGGTGAGCTACAGGGGGACAGAGGAGGGATGGGGCCGCCCTGCCCTCCCAGGCCGGGGCCTGACCCCCCGGGGCACGGGGGCTCAGTGGGGCAGGACCTCTGGGGGGTGGGGAGAGCACGCTCAGCCCCAGAAGGGACCCCAACGCTCAGGGCCCAGCCAGCCTGAGCTTCCGGTTGGGCCGCTCAGAGGGGGGCTCTCTTCCAGGGCTGTGTCGGGGCCCCCGGGACCGCGTGCAGGCGGGTGAGTCCTCCCCGGGCCTCCCGCTTCACGGCCCCTGGGCAACTGGGAGCACAGGGGCTCTGGGCCCGCGGGGACCCTCCGGGGGGCCTCGGAGTGACGGCCGGGGTCGGGTGAAGGGCACCTCCGGACTCCAGGTCTGACTCCTTTACAGGGACCCTCCCCAAGCCCTCCATCTGAGCTGACCCAGGCCCCGTGGTTACCAACGGCAGCCCTGTGACCATCCGCTGTCAGGGGCCTCGGCAGGCTGTCACGTACAGTCTGTATAAAGAGAACTCCGGACGCTGGACCCTGGTAGCCCAGGATGAGTTCAGGGACAAGGCCAGTTTCCCCGTTGGGCCCATGAGCGCACACCGCGCAGGACGGTACCAGTGTGCGTTTCACGGCAGGAGCAACGGTTCAGAGTGGAGTGGCCCCCTGGCCCTGGTGGTGACAGATGAGGGGAGGTGCCAGACCCTCCCCCCGGAGACCCCTCCCCCGGAGACACCCTCCCCTGGGGCCCCTCCCTCCGAAATCCCTCCCCGGAGGCCATGCCCCCTGGAGACTCCTCCCCTAGAGGCCCCTCCCCCAGAGGCCCCTCCCCCAGGGGATCCCCACCTCGCCGTCGGCACCTCTAACCCGGCTCCGCTCTCTCCCTCAGGAGTGCAAGACCCACCCTCCCTCTCGGCTGACCCAAGCCCTGTGGTGGCGTCAGGAGGGACCGTGTCCCTCAGGTGTAGGTCACAGTTCACAGGGGGCACTTTCCACCTGCTGAAGGAGGGAGGAGCTGACGCACCCCAACACGTGGTCCCGCTGTTCTCTGCTGGGGGGTGGCAGGCCCGCTTCCGCGTGGACCCCGTGACCACCTCCCGTGGCAGGACCTACAGATGCTACAGCTCTCCCATGGCTTACCCCTACGTGTGGTCACTCCCCAGCGGCCCTCTGACCCTGGAGGTCACAGGTGAGGGGAGGTTGGCTCAGCCCTGGCTATTTCCTGACCCCAAAGTGACTGGCCCATGGAGGCCTGGGTGGGGGAGGGCTGGGGACGCTGGCCCCCGGGGGCCAGAACCATTGGAGATCCGAGAAGGGATTCCTCCATCGTTCCTGTGTCCCCCCGAGGAACTTTGTTCTGAGGAGGAACTAATGTTATCCCATCACAAACACGTCAGACTAAGGAGGGGTGAGTGGGAGGGATTCTCAGTTACGAGTCTGGGCTCAGAGGGTCACATCCCGTCAGTGGGAAGCCGGGGCCCTTGACTGCCATGCAGGGTTTCTGGGTGATTTGGGGAGTCTCTGCCTCTGTGACCTCACCGTCCAGCATCTCTAGCTGCACACCCCCTGGACTACACACCAGGGAACCTCATCTGGTTGGGCATCGCCACCTTCATTCTGCTGGTCCTCGGGGTGCTGCTGGCCCAGGCCAGACACTGCTCGGACACGACCCAAGGCGAAGGCAGGAGTCAGACACAGGCGGCAACACCTCACCCCTGAGGGATCTAGAACCTTGGACATAATCTGATGGTACCAAGAGGTTCTGGAGGAAAACCTGGGGAACAAGCCAGGGACCTGTCTGCTGACAATGTCGGGGGTATACACGTGGTCTGGGTGCGGGACAGCTTCTGGGCTGCCTCTGTGGAAGCTCTTCTGCAATTACTGTGGTGATTTCGCACCCTCCTTGATTGTCCCATCCCCATAGCTAATTTATATTATAATTGGAAGTTTGTCCTACCTTAGCCCCTTCACCTATTTAACCCACCCCCAAGAGTCTGCTCTGTTTTGTTTGGTCGTTTCTCTTGTTTTGCAGATTCTGTGTATAAGTGAAATCACGTGGTATTTGTCATTCTTCTCCTGGCTTATTTCACTGAGCATAATACTCTCTAGTTCCATCCATGTTATCACAAATGGCAAAAGTCCTTTCTTCTTTATGGCTGAGTAATATTCCATTGTGTATAAGCACCACATCTTTACGCATTCATCCCTTGATGGACACTTAGGTTGCTTCCATATCTGGGCTACTGTAAACAATGTTGCAATAAAAATAGGGGTGCATGTATCTTTTCAAATTTGTGATTTTGTTTTCTTCAGGCAAATTCCCAGAGGTGGAATTGCGGGTCACATGGTATTTCTGATTAATAGCAACTCCAGTTTGGAACAGATTCATAAAAAATCATTCTGTAAAACACTCTTGGGTCTCCTTATTGTCTCTTAGGAGATGTCACGTGGTACAGTCTCTCCAGAAATGACATCTGTTTGAAAGAACACACTCATGTTTGGAGTGACAGCCAGATGGTGTGTCGGTAAACCGGCTCTAAGGAAATATCATTTTTTTCAAAAGCCCTGAGTTGTGCCATTTGTCTATTTCTTTGGAGAAAATATAGCATGAACCGTAATTAGGCTGTCTGGCCTCATTTTAGTCTTCAGCGAGGGAGAATTAGAAAAAGCACACAAGGAAGAAGTGGCTTTCTTTTCCTGTGGAATTTCTCCATCAAAAACCTTCGTACAGGACATTCCAAGAATCTGTTCTCTCTCATCTAAGTAAGAAAGGAAGAAACTACAAAATAGTTCAAAAACAAGTAATAAAATGGCACTAGTAAGTCTTTGCATGCCAGTAGCCTCTTTCCATGTAAACGGTTTATCAGAAGACAGAGTGGCCAAACGAATTAAAATAAACAAGGTCCAACAATATGCTGTGTACAAGACACTCACTAGCTGTCAGGCGCGCCAGGCTGAACGTGAGGGGTGGCTCAGCGGAGTGAATATACCTGTTACAAAGTGTGTGAATCTAAGGTGTGTACAGTGTTGATTTCTGTCCTTTATATATTGCAAAATGATGGCCACCATGGTGTTAGCTACGTCACCATCACATTACACAATTACCTTTCCAGTGTGTGTGTAATGGGAACATTTAAGATCTACTCTTTTAGCAATTTTCAAGTATATAATACAGCATTGTTAACTATAGTCGCCATTGACCAGTGTCTCCTCATGTCCCCCACCCCAGTCCCTGGTATCAACCATTCTACTCTCTGCTTCTATGAGTTTGACTCTTAGATTCCACGTATAAGTGACACACAGTGTTTGTCTTCCTCTAATTTATTACACATAGGATAATGCCTCCAAGGTCCATCCTTTCAGCAAATGTCAGGATTGCCTTCTTTCTCATGACTGAATATCGCCCCATTGTGGATTCTTTATTTATTCATCCATGGATGGACACTTAGGTTGTTTCCATGTCTTGGCTATTGTCAATAATGCTACAATGAACACAAAGTGCAGATATCTCTTTGAGATTCTGTTTTCATTTCCTTTGGATATGTACTCAGCAGTGGAATTGCTGGATCACATACTGGTTCAGTGCTTTTTTTTTTTGAGGAACCTCCATACTTTTTTCCACAGTGGCTGCACAAATGTACACTCTGGCCAACAGGGCACAAGGGTTTCCTTTTCTCCACATCCTGTCCAACAGTTGTTACCTCCTGTCTGTTAGATACCAGCCATTCTGACAGTGTGAGGCGATACCTCATGGCAGTTCTATTTTTCATTTCTCTGGTGAGTAGTGATGTCCACTGTGTTGCTGACGTTTCCACAGTGGACTCCAGAGCCCCCGCAGAGCTGTGCTTGTTCATGGAGAGCTGTCCAGCTGCTGATCTGTGCAGAACAGAGGTTGGGGTCTCCCACATCACCATTTGGAAGACGTGTCATTTATTCTTATATTAGTTTTCTTCTCACCCACTAAATCTCTGAAATGCTTGGTTAACTGTCCGGTTATGTATTGACTTGCCTTTTATGTAGTTCAAAGATGTGCGATTAGATACCTTTAAGTTTATGAGTGCTATACCTTGTATGTGAATGGATTATTTAAACATAAAACAATTGTTCCTTATAAAAACATTTTTGTTTATATTCAACTTTGTTGAATACTTGTATAGGTAACAGCTCCTTCCATTAAATAATAATAATAGGACATGCTTGATTCAGAAAACGTTTAATGATTTTATTTCAGATGAGATTTTATTGTGAGTGCACAAGTGGGTTTTCCTTTTCTGGGGTGGGAGTGCTTTGATCTAACCCTTGACTAGATCAATTAATCTTTTAATGGATGGTAATAAATTAGTAGTTTTGAATTATTACTGCAACTTTAAGTTCTGGTTCATTACGTATCAAGATATCCTGCATTCTCTTAGCTTCCTTTTCAACCTACCAGGCTCCTTGTTGTTTGACTGACACTTAATTGTTCTGTATAATTATACCAACCATTTTGGAAGGTTTAGATTGTATTGCTAATTTTAGAGAGTTACCTACATCATTGTTATGGGAATTTACATTTATAATTTTGAACAATGTCTCACTTCATCCTCTCTTTCAGTAAGTCAAGAGCACAATTACACATTAGCCTAACTCCTAGTCCTTAATATTTTTGAAAGCACTGTCTCACACACACACAAATATTTCCTATATTTTGGTTCAGCTAATATCTTGATTCGGCCTCCTTAAATATATATGCATATCTACATGTGTGTAACTACACATAAATGTAACTTCCCAATGCTTCTCTACTTCCCGTTTCCTTCTCACCGTCTCACATCACTCCTTTCGTTTGGGTTCATTGCTCGTCCAACTGAATGGCATCATTTTGTGCTGCTTTCAGTGAGCACAAAGGCAGCAAAACAGCTAACAACTTGCAGCTCCTGAAATACCTTATTTCACTCTCTCTCTCTCTGCCAAGACACTTCTTCATATTTTCTTATCTCAAGTGAAGAATAAGATCCAACTCCCTTGGGGAGAAATCCAGCTGATCCTTAGGGATCCTCCCTCCTCTCTCCTCACACCTCCTGGAGGCACAGCGTGGAGACGCGAGGCCCGGGGTGGCGGGGCTGCCCTCGTCCCCTGGAGCTTAGGGGTTTCCCTGTTGACCCTTCCACATTTGATCCACAGTACAAATTCGGCTTGGTACAGAATCCTCTGCCAACAATTATGCCCCAGGGCAGTGGTTCAGTCTTCTGGGCATCTGTTCTTGCCACTGGGAAGTGCACTCCCAGTGAGAATGTCATTCTATTGACAGTACCTGACTTTTCCCTAGGAAGTGATTGTAGGATTTTTTATCAGACCAGTCCTCGCTGCGCACTTTGCAACTGATGTGGAATTCGTGAAGAATAAAATCAGCCGTTTTAAAATATGCGATTCAGAGTAGCATGGGTTTTTTTTTCCCCCCAATTTACCCTGGATTTCTTCGTTTTACCATAAAGGATCAAGATACAGGTTTTATTTTTAAATGTGGGCATGTTACCATTTAAGCGACTTTCCTCTCTGTGACACGCTCAGCTCTTCACCTCTTGGGCTGTTGGTGGACACCGTTCTCACGCCTTTCCTTCGGACACACTAGCTATGGTGCTGGCCGTCCCCGTTCTGTTCCCAGGGAACTTGAATTTCCGTTTGTGGTCTCACTTTTCTGCATTCTGGAAAATTTCCTCAATATTGTGTTTCCGGTTCCACACCTAGTTCTTCAGCTGTGTCTTGTCCTGGATGGAATGGAAATTTAGAATGTGTTCATTCACTTGGATTTTTCACCAGTAAGATTTCTAACTTCCTTCTGTAATTGCCCCTTCCTCTGTGGTATAAACCATATTCTTCTCTCAAAAATTCGATTTCCTCCTTTGTTTTCACATATTCAAACACTTGCTTGATTTACAATAAGTCTCACATGTTCCTAGCATTCTATTTCTGTGGCTATAATCATGAACATTATTAATGAGCATTGAGATTGTCTTCTGCAGCACCGCTGATTACTGAAAGGATTCCTCCTTGCTGTCCATTCCCGTTGGAAGCTTAGTTTCCATACACCTTATTTCCCATGGAGGCTTTCTCCCGAGGCTGTCCCGGCAGTCAGGCATGATGACGAGGACTAGCGCAGCTGCTCCCGCCCTGTGGCATCCACTCTCCCAAACTTAGCATCCCCTCAGGGCTGTCCAGAAGGGCCGGGTCCAGTGCAAGCCTCACACTCCCCCAAAGACGGGTACCCAGGCTGCCTGGCCCGCAGTGAATCTGTTTCATGTCCATGCAAAGCACGGGGCTCAGTGCTGACCACGGGCCGGTCAGTGGGCAGAGACATCCCAGTGTCCCTCCACAAAAACGGGGAAGGGAGGAACACAGCTTCCTAACTCACACAGACCCCGGGCCCCTCCCACCCTGAGGACCTAGGGTCCCTCTCCTGTTTGCACTGAGGGGAAACCTCCACTCTGATGACTCCTGGCTGTCCCCAGGCACAGGTGGCCTCTCAGCTTTGGCCTTTTTTATCTGTTGTGCCCCTCCCACTGTTGGGAACTTTCGTTTCCCCTTTCCTGCATTTGGCAGTGTCTACACACTGCAGAAACATTATACATAGCATTTCTCAGCATTGGGGACTCTCAAGTGAGCACATCCATCGTCCACCTGGACTGCAGAGTGGACGCCACGATCTTCTCTTGTACCAAATCCCATACGTCTCCATTTGATCTGGAAAATAACCATGACTGAGCCCCACCCGCAGCCCTGGTGGCCCTGACCACACATGCACACTGACGAACTGCTCCCAGTGAGGAGACGGGGGCTCAGGGATGGGGCGGCATTGCCACACAGGCCGCGGATGATAGATGAATGCTTACATGGAGTTCAGCTTTCCCTCCAGATTCAGAGCAGCAGCCCAGCTCCAGGACCCCTGGCGCCTGCAGGCAGGACCTCAGGATGGGGAGGAGGTGTCTGAGACAGGAGACAAAAGGCACTGTGGAGGCAGAAATGACTCAGAGCTTTGTTTCTAGGAAGTTGGGTGGATTCTGCTGCAAGAGTGAAAGGCAGCCCATAAAGCGAGAGGTGAGAAACAACATCTACGCTGGGGGGCCAAGAGTCGTGTCTGCTCACCATATGCCCTGTTTTCCGCCTCTGTGCTCACTGGCACAGCGATGCCGAGCTTGACCATAGGGTCAGGCGTGTGTCTGCTGCTCTGGGCCGGGTGAAGCGCGGTGTGCTCGCTGTGTGTCCCTGTTGGTGGGAGCAGCCAGTCCAGACGCACATGTGCGCAACCTGTGACCAACACACCTTTTCCTAATGTCTATTTGGGTAAAAGATCACTTTTTTAAAAGGTAAAACAGTTGGTCTTGTACAGGTATAAAATAAACATGAGTGGACATTTTTACCTGAATCATTATTGATAAGGGCACCAGCAAGGTGTTACAACCTGTTTACAGTAGAATCCAAACAGCACGCCTATTCAGAGGACAGGAATAGGGACGGAATGCCCAGGGGAGTGCAAAGTCTCTTCCATGTGCTGTGGCCTAGTCCTGGAATTCTCTGGGGCTCTCAAGCTTCAGCTCTGCCCTCAAAGGTCACTTCATCCAGCTTAGATCTTCCTGCATATCCCAGACCTGACATCCCATCTCCAAGGTCCAAGAGGCTGTGCCTCCAAACACATAACTAAGTGTGTGCTTCCATACTTGTTAATTGTATGGTTACACTCTGAGTCGTCCCCAGGACTCATCATTCCCAGAGGACCAGACCTCTACTATTTTATCACCTAGTTTTGACTTTTTAGAATTATGTGATTGTGTTAAAGACACTTAACATGAGGTCTAACCTTTTAACACAATATTAAGTGCACAATCCAGCATTCTCTAAACACACAATGTTGCAGTGCAGAGCTCCAGAAATGGTTTGTTTTGCATAACTGAAACTTTATGCCCATTGATTCAGCATATTCCAGCTTTTTATTCTCAGCAAGTATGTGAAATATAGTCGCTTTTCTTTGGAGAACATATGCAGGTTGGATGAGTGGATGGATGGATGGGTGCCTGGGCAAGTGGATAAATGGACAGACAAATGTATTAATCTATTATTCATTGAAAACACTCCACAATACCTTGAGGTGAGCCACCAATCCCTTAGAATGTCTGTAAATTTGACAAGAATCTCTTTGCCTGGTAGAAATCCCTTTCCTGTTTTCTTTCTCTACAGATCTGGGATATTTCTAAGATATGAAAGGTTAATATCAGAAAATAAGATACAAAACACAATTCTGGATAATTGGGAACTTTAGGTGTTTCAGAGGCAGGATTGAGTTGGTGGTTGCTGATCATTTTCTGTCCACTGGGCTCTATTATTGACCAACACACACCAACTCATGTATTCTCACACACCTAAGGAAGGGAGCACCTTCTGCTTTTAAAGGTGAGGATTCCAAGGGACGGGGAGATGAAGGCATTTTCCCATCTCCACGCTTTGTAAAGACAGTCACAATCCCAATTCAGCTATGCGCTTGGCCACCAAATCTATTCCCTTCCATCTCACTCACCTCGTAATGCTAAGTGAGGAAAGTCAGAAACAAATAGTGTGTGATTTCACTTCCATGCAGAATCAAAAAGGTTGAACTCCTAGAAACAGAGAGTAGATAGGTGGGAGTGAAGGATGTGGGGAGATGTTGGTCAAAGGGCACCAACTTCCAGGTATAAGGTGAGTTCTGGGACCTAGTTGTACAGCGTGGGGACTGTAGTTAACATACTGTATTACATAGCTGGAAGTTGCTAAGAGAGATCTTAAATGTTTCCACCACACACAAACTAACATGCAGTAACTAGGTCAGGTGATGGAGGTGTAAACTAACAGTGTGGTCACATTTTGCAATATACATGTATCAAATTGTCGCCTGTACACGTAAATGTATACAATGTCATAGGTCAATTATACCTCAATAGGGTGGGGGTTGGGTGGGGAACACTTGTGAATAATATATTACCAGCACCAATTTTACCTCTGCAATAATAGTTCATCACTGCAGGGAAAAAACACGGAAATATATCCTTTAATACAAACGTGAAATGTAAAATTTCCCAGTTTTATTGACTGTTTAGAAATCGAGGTATGCTTAAACCTCACCTTTCAAGAGCCAGAAAATTTTTTTATTAGTATTCAAATTTTCCTTCCTCTAAGGCCACTCTACTATCTGACTGCCTTACCAGCCCAGTTCCGTTTGCAGTAAATAAAAACTATGTGCTTCCCATGAAATGAAAAACAGTTCGCTCCACGGATTTCTTGTCTTTATCCCTATGTGCAGACACTTTTAGCCTGTCTCCTTGGCAAGAATCCCACACACACCTTCAAGCACTCCCAAACAAAGTCCATGGTCATAACTTCCTGTCATGATTAACCAATAAGATATCATAATTTTAAACAGTTACTTTCTAAGTGTTTTTGTTCGGAGGATGACTTTCCAGTATGAGACCTTGGCTCTCTGCTTCCCACTTCTATGACACCTTTTGTGAATCACGGCACTGATTTATTTTTATTTATGAAACACTGTCTTATTTTTGCAATTACTTTTTGTATAAAAATATCATCTCATGGAGGGTACAGTCATCTACAGTTATAGATATTTAAATAACAGCATTGATTTACTGTCTCTTCATAGAGTGTAATTATTTAACTAAACATTAACCTAGAATTTATCCTCTCAAAATAATCAGGCGTTTGCTGGGAAGCAGGAAAATAAGCACAAAGGGTGCCATCCATAGGGAAGTAACCACGCGCTGCCCTCTGGTCGATGCGTATCTCGACATGCCCCCCACCCCACAATTTTACCCTTGGCTGTACACTCAGAGAGCTCTAGGTCCTACACTCCCCGGACATAGGTCAGAGCCTTCAGGGCAGCTTTGCTCTTAAAAGGAAATGCGTGGTAAAAGCAGGTGTCAGAGTGAGCAAGAAAGATAAATGCACTGGGGAATATTCTGGCAGTGGAGAACTATACACCGGCCAGGAAATAAACCGGAGCTCAGCAAAGCAGTGTGGGCACCACAATACGGTCTCACACATAAAGGTGCCTAAGTACCTTATCCTTTTCTTCTGAATTGAAGCATAAATAATTACGTATGTGCAGACACAAATACTGCATATGATGGCACGATGGTGTGGGAGAACCATACTGACAAGAACAACTCTGAAGAAATAAACAAAAGACCCAGGGCAGTGGTCACATCAGATTATAGGAAGGGCGGGGACGCAGGAGGCACAGCCCGAGCCACACTGGTGTTCCCTTGAGTATCCTGGTTGCCGGGTCAGCTTGATTTCACACCTTTTTTCTTGATAGAACTTACTTTTTTCTGACACTGTTGGCTGTTTGAAGTACCTTCATCATTATATACACATATGTATGTGTATGTTTATTATGATTTGTATAAATTTGCTTATGTATTTTGTATCGATACAATAGATTATTTTTTATAAAAATGTTATCTGAAATAAAAGTATATATTATATGTGTGTATGTATGTATATTACATATATCTTCAACATGAATGTACATATCTGTTCATACTTATATATATGAGTGTCTACATATGTTGCTGGGGCCGAGGGAGGGATATCAGAGTTTTGACTGGTAAGTGAAGAATGGATCTCAAGTAGACCTTTCATGGCCGGAAATGGCAGGTTCTGATCTGTGCTAATGCTGCAGAATCAGGTCTCCTCAACACTCAGCAGGAAAAATTTTAAAATCTGTCATGATTTCTCCATTTGCAATTAATACGTATTGAAAATTAGAGAACTGTTTTTTTCTAAAATCCATTTATCACATAACGATAAACATGCACTAACTTGGTAGCAGAACATCACATGTGGTTATAAACTGAATCGTACGTATATCTCAAAAAGGCAGCTACGGTATGTTAAATCCCTTTGTAGGGTTTTGGAGGTAGGGAAATCTGATTCAAGACCTGGGTGCGAGGGATCGGTCAGCCAAGGGTTGGAGCAGGGCCTTCCTCAGGGCTGTGCTCAGCCATGACTGTTATCTGTAAGTTTTCCACAACACCTCCCATATGTACAGTGAGAAGCAGCCGATCATCTTCCTGTGTGGTGGGCTGCCTGTAAACTGCAGGTGTTGAAGTTCAGCCTCTGGTAACCACATTCTGTTGGTTTTCCAGTTTTGCTCAGCTCCTGCAGCCCGTCCGACAGAAGCAGCACCACGTCCTCCGCACTCATCAGCCTTTGGTATCTCGGTAAGTTCTGGAAGGGGTTGGGGGAGAGGGTTATGGGGGAAAAGTCCGAGTTCAGGCTGGGTGCCAAGACAGGGCACTCTTGCAAGAGGGTGAAGTTCCCAGGGTGTCAGTCATCTCTGACGTGGCTTTCCCCCCAGGAGCCTGTCTGGTCCAGAGGACCTGGGCACCCATGGGTGAGTCCCCCAGCAGTGCCAGTTTGGTGGGACACAGATGGGTGTCCCCGGTGGGAGATGGGAGCTCGGGAGTGGGTGACGAGGCTGGCTTGGGCAGGGAGCCCCCCAAGAGCACAAGAAGTGGGGCTACCTGGCAACACTGGGCTTCTAGTTCTTCTGAGACACCCCCCTCCCAGACACCAGCCTGGGGGCTGAGCCATCTCCTGAAGGAAGCTGTGATGTGCAGAAGCCGGCCTCTCTGCAGATGGGTTAGAATAATCTTGGTGAGGAGGGAAGGACCCAGTGCTGGGCCCCCAAGCCCTCTGAGGACCCGGAAGTGACTCAGGGCCTCCTGCACAGGCCTGCTGACCCCATCTTGCATGTGTATTTCTGTTATTGTAGAAAAAATTTTAAGGGAACCTTTGTTCAAGATGTTACCAACACTCTAAGTAAACCTCTTGCTCTGGGAAGACCTGTGGTGACCATGCGGGGCTGGGCTGAGTCCCTGGCCCCCACCAGGCTTCCCTGGGCCTGGGACAAGTGTCGGGGGAAGCCTCAGAAGGCTGCGTGGGATGGAGAGCCCCTGAGGCTGGCGAAGGGGCAGCTCCCACCTTTCACTCCACGGTCATGCCCCCTCCCCAGGTGGACACCACAAGCCCTCCCTGTCAGCCTGTCAGAGCCCTGTGGTTCCCCTAGGAGGACACGTGACTCTGAAGTGTCAGTTTCCCCTTCCCTTTGCCACATTCAAACTATTCAGAAGAGAGGGGACCCGCAGCCGTGAGCTCCAGAGACGTCGTTCCAACAGCTTCACGATAGACCTGGTGAGCGTGGCACACTCGGGGTTCTATGCCTGTTCCGTGGCTCTCTGCCACAGCTGTGAGTGGTCAGCACATAGCGACCCCCTGCAGATCGTGGTCACAGGTAGGTGTCCGGCCCCGCCCGTGACAGCCCTGTGTGCAGATGGCCCTGCCAGAGCCCGGGAGCCCAGGAGCGGGGGCAGGACTGAAGGCCACAGAGCTTAGAAGGAACCTGGAGGAAGAGGGGCTGGTAGCCGAGATGGACAGAGAGCAGAGGGAGGCGAGCAGAGGCCCAGGTGACAAAGGTCGCGAGCAGGAGGATGGGGGGAGGCTCCACAGCAACAAAGGTGCAGGAAGAATCAGGCCGCTTCGGGCTTGAGAGGTCAGGAAATCCACTCTGAAATGCCAGGGGAGGGGTGAGGAGGGGTACTTACACCCTATTTCTCCCTAGGTGTGCTCAGGCGTCCCTCCATCTCGGCCCAGCCCAGCTCCCTTGTGCACGCAGGGGCGAGTGTGACCCTGTGCTGTCACTCACAGCTGATTTTTGACACATTTATCCTGCACAGAGAGGGGGGCACACAGTATTCTCAGCAACACCCCCTTACGCCTGCACGTGAGGAGACCTACAGATGCTACGGCGCCCTCAGCCACGCCCCCCAGGAGTGGTCGGCCCCCAGTGACCCCATGGATGTCGTGGTCACAGGTGAGCGTGGTGGCCCAGCCCCCATTCTCCTTGTCCTTGGGATCCTCTGGGGTGACGGGGTGTTGCAGAGTCAATGCAGGGATAGACAGACAGACAGGCAGACAGGCAGACAGAGGGAGCAGCAGGCTCAGGAGAGAGGCAGAGACAGAGAAGAACGGGGAGAGAGAGGGAGCAGGCGGAGCATGGAGGGAAAAGGAGCAAAACACTTTGCGACAGGGGAAGCCCAGCCTGGGGCAGGGCAGCTGAAGGGGCCCTGAAAGAAGGATGGGAAGGAGGCGGCAGCTGAGGGGTGAGGGGGCCTGGCTGGGGCACCAAGGAGGCTGGGCGTGGCCCCCACTGCACCGCGTCCCCTCCTCGGCCCTGAGAACAGCCATACAGCAGACATCTTCGGCCAGGCCCCCAGATGATCCGAAGGGAGCTGGCACCCTGAGGTGGCTCGACTCTGGTGTCATGTGTCCTTCTGCACAAAGAAGGAGGGGTTCCTTCCTGCCCCGTGGGCGCCGGGCCTCACTGGCCACTCCCTGCAGAGCGAGGGTCCCCAGGGCCGTCGGGGGCTCTGGCTCTAACGCCCAGTGGTTGCGGTCCAGGGGCCTGAGGCCAGCACCACGTGTTCTGAGGGTCCCGTGGCAGCTAGCGGGTCTGTTTCTCGAGAGAACCCCCCTCCCCATTGGCCTCTAGGGGCAGTAAGACAGAGAGATGCCTGCAGAGGGCAAAGGAGCCAGGGCAAAGTGGAGCTGGCAAAGGGCATACACACCTGTGCACACACACTGCGGAGATGAGTGGGCATGGGGAGCATTGATGACACACTGTGGGCCCCTAGGATGGGGACAGAGACCCCTCTGCTCTTGCCCAAGGACAGTGGGACTAATTTGTGCTCTTAGGTCAAGGCCTGCTTTCCTCCTAGGAAAACACGAGAAGCCGCATCTCTCGGCCCTGCTGGGCACTGCGGTGTGGTCAGCAGGGAACGTGATCTTGCTCTGCGGCTTCGAGAGCTCCTTTGACATGTACCACCTGTGCAGGGCTGGGCAGGCCTGCCCACGCCGGCTGGCTGCAGGGCGGAGCCACAGCGGGGCCTCTCAGGCCGCCTTCCCCCTGGGCCCCGGGACCCCAGCCCAGGAAGGGGCCTACACGTGCTACGGCTCTTTCAACCACTCCCCCCATGAGTGGTCAGCCCCGAGTGACCCAGTGCACCTCTCTGTCGCAGGTGAGGAATCCCGAACCTGCCCCGTGTCTCCAATACACTAGACCACGGAGCCCTATCTGAAGGGCGCCCTGTTGGTGACAGGGGATCCGGGGCTTCTGGAGAAACAGAAGCAGTGAGAAATACAGAGAGGCTGGGACACAGGCCCCTGCACGCCCCCCACCCTTCCTGGGTGGAAGCCCACACTGGGGGCCTCTGGGTCCAGGTGAACAAAGAAAAAGGCCAGGGCAGACCCAGGAGGTCCTCGCTCTTTAGGCCACACTCAGGCTGGAGACCAGCAGCAGCGGCAGCCCCTCACCCCCACTCGCTTCCCAGAGGCACTCCTGACGCACAGGCAGACCACAGATGAGGAGCTTAGATACTTATCATCGCAGGGAGGCATATCCCGGGAGGAAGTCACACACCCAGGCACTCAGGCAGAGGGACCAGAACCGCCATCAGCCCTTAGGGCATGACAGAGCTGGGGTGTGGAGGGGCCCCCCTTCCAGAGGAGTGGTCCTGCTTCGGAGGGGCGAGACAGGACGCTTGCTCACCCCCTCTCTGTCCTTCCTCCTAGAAACCACAGAAAGCACTTGCACATCACCCCGTGAGCCGAGCCCCGCAGACGGTGAGCAAGGCGGCCTCTGCGCTTAGCTCGTGAGCCCCCAGGGAGGCAGGGCTCGGGTGTCCCCAACTCTGTGACCTTGTCTCATCTCCTTCCATCTCTGATCCCCAAATTCTCCACTGGCATTTGAGACTGCATACAGCATGGGAATCAGGGGGGCATTCGCCCCCTCGTGCTCCTGGACTGAGGCCTTTTCCTAGTTGGATAAAGGGGTCAAAGGGACCAGGGTGTGTGGGGACAGGGGTGGTTGTATCATCCAACTGTTAATCATCTATGAGCTGAACATTCAGCAGTTAAGAAGGAAAGGGATCGTGCCTTTATGAGGATTGCATTCCAGGAGGAGAAATTCCATTAAGATTCTTTAATCCCCATACACTGAGCTGGGGTCATGCAATGCAGAAAGGGTACGTGGACACTGTAGAGTGCGTGGTACCTGGCTCAGGGTGACAACCCAGGTGTGCCTCAGTTTCAAGGAGACCCAGTCTTGAGAAGGTTGGTGGAGGGATCTGAGTGCCAGGAATCCAAGGCGGCAATAAGCTCAGACTGCGGAGCCAGTGCACCTGCCGTGTGGTGGGGAGGTGACCTGGCGAGGTGGTCAGAGCCTGCTTAGCTACAGGTGGACGAGTCGTGACAAGGAGTGTGGATTTTATTCTGGCTGCAATGGGAAGTCATTTAGTACTGACATCAGAAAAGCATCACATGGTGCAAAGTTTAGAAGGAGACAGTTGGCAGGGGAGAACAGATTCGCACAAGGGGACCGTGCCTGGAAGCCATGAGACAGTTGGGAGGCCGTGCAGGCCCTTGTGCAGAAAAATCATGGTGGCTTAGCCAGAGGTGCTGGGGGAGGCGCAGGGTGAGTGGTTTCGGAGCGCGCTCCGAGGTAAGGCCCAGGGAAGGAGCTCTGAGAGGGTACTTCTCCTATTTCTTAGCTGAGTAGCCGTGGGCTTGTTCATGCCTCTTAGAGCTTCTGGGGCCCATGCATGGAAACTTGGAACTGGGAGTTGAGTTTTTAGAGAAAAGGACCACGGGGCAGGGAGCCTGGTGGGGGAGAATGGTGCAGCCCTTGAAAGCCAAAAGGTTGCAGTCAGACTTGCGGGCCCTGCTCATAGCTCTGCTGGATCTAGGAACTGAACTCCCGTAGCATCAATCTCCTCAACTAACGGTGCCTCCCTCCACGGCGTGCACTGAGGAAAAGATGCATTCACCACAATGTGGGAGCTCCCCAACCCGCAGACGGGGCCCAGCCACAGAGAAGGGTCTCAAGACGCGGTACATCCCTGGCCGCCTCCCCTCCCACTCCGGCGAATGTCTCCCTGCCCCACGTGTGGTCATTCCTGGGGGAGTGACTTCATGTCTCGGCACCCTGATCCAGAGGCATCCCCTGCTCTCTAGCCCCCTCCTTCTCCGTTTTCAGAGTGTGGTGGGGTTAGGAGGAATGAGAGGGAGGGGTGGTCAGCCAGGGTTGATGCAGGCGGTGCCCTTTCATGCAAAGCCTCATGTCTTGGCCTATAGGGTAGCCCGGAAAAGCCTGGGACCCTGGGTCCGGCCTCCGTCTGCCTCCCAGAACTCTGCTTTGAACGACCATCATCACAGCCCTTGGGTTTTGTTGGGAAATGGAGAGAGTAAACCGGTCAGATGTAGGCATGCTGGGAGGGTTTGAGGTAAAGTGTGTAAAGACTCCAGCAGCCACTGGTGTAAAGAGACAACTGATAAACGGAGCTCCTACCGTCTGGTTATTGGCAGACGCCTGTCACATCCTCAAGGGGACGCCGACAAGCAACATTCTCACTGGACTCTCTGCGACCGTCATCTCCACTGGCATTTTCCTGGCCGTTCTTGTTTGCCTCTGGCATTCTACCAAAAAGCGGAAGTCGGAAGGAGAAAGGGCTGTGTCATCCGAGCGGACACGGGGTGTGATTGGGGCCCAGAGCTGCATGCTCACCTCCTGAGAGCTGGTCTGTGGTTTGGGTGTTCAGATCCCTGGTGGAGGGTCTTCCAGGGAGACCCATGGGCCCCCTGGCCTTTCCCGCAACTCGCCCACCACCTTTCTCCTCAATCTGCTCCTCAGCTCTTGGGAGCCCACCGACCTGCAGAAGGAGATGGTCTGCAGTGGAGGCTATCGGAGGGAGGGAAATGGGAGGGGACGGGCCCCTGGGGCAGGCGGCGCACGCCTGGGGCTGTAGATGGGATGGTTCTTTGGATTGGTGAGGTGGACAGGCTGAGCAGCTCAGGCACACCACAGCCTCCCCCTGGCCCTGATGTCCTCCTCTGTGACCGAAGGGCCTGGAAGAGCATTCCCTGGAGTCTCGACGGCCTCTTCCACTCACAGGTGCTGCCATGAAGAGCACAGGGCCCGAGGTGACCCAGCGATGGACGGCGAGGTGAGCTCCCCCGGCCCAAATGCCCGCCACAGCATCTGCCCCACCGCATGTCCAGTGACCCCACCTTCAGTGACTGTGTCTCTGCCCAGGATTCTTACCTTTTTCTTTGCAGGACCCAGAAGACACACAGGATGTGATATATGCCCAGCTGGACCAGTGGATCCTCTCCCAGGGATTCCGTGCCACCTCCCTGAGGCCCATAGGCCCCTCCATGAACCCAGCATCCACATGACGCTCAACGACACCAAGCCTGTGGAGGCCGGACCGGGCTCCAGGCCTGAGCCTTTCCGAGCGAGGACCCGTATCTCTTCCGAGGAGGAGTTCCCTCAAGGGCCCCCTTCCTCCTCCTCCAAACCATCGCTACCTCTCCACGGTGACAGCAGCAGAGCCTCACGACGTTCAGGATCGTCTTCAGAGCCCAGAACCCCTACCTAACCGCTCAGCTCCACTGTCACTCTATTACGTCATACCGAGAATCCCATTATAGGACTCTGTTATGAATATCAGCCATTGCCAGAGATTCTGCTGTGCCCACCCGCACATACTGGAAATCCAATCATCATCATCATCCTTTTTCTGAAATTCTACTAAAGCAAACTTTAAAAGTCTGATGTATATCCTCTCTCAGTTAATTATTCGATTAGTCAGTAAAATGTTACAGAGATTCTGAGCTGTCTAATATGGTAACCAGTAGCCATATATGGCTATTTAAGTTGAAATTAGAATAGGTTAAATTAAATAAAATTTAAAATAAAATGCCTTGGCAACAGTAGCCAAAATTCAAGTGCTCAGATTTATGATGCAAACTTGAAGATTTCGTGCCCATGTTCTCAGGGTTCCCCACCCAACGGGAGGGTCTGCCGGGCGATGAGAATATTTAGCATCTTTTATGAGATGCTATGTCTAATGGAACATGAGTCCCAAGCAGAATCTTCTAGGATGTCTTATCACCTCTCAACTCCACAAAAATTTCTGCCAGATGCATTTCCACCCACACCCTGCAGATGGCACCGCCTGCTTACACATTATCTGGGTCCCCACGGTCGTCCCCAAGGAACCCACATGTCTGTTCTTAGCACACGATGTTTCTCGGGCCATTCAATTTCACCCTTTATTCTTTTGCTTTCAAACTGAATTGGTATCTACACAAAACAACGCGCACACTGCCACATGCAGTAAACTCATTCAGCTCTTGGACCGGGAGCGTGCTGTTCCTCCACCCGGCAAACTCCTCGATTTCCTGAGTATCTCAGTGTAGGCATCATCTTCATCACACGGCCTCAATTACGGGGACCTTTTGTCCCAGTCAAGCCTGTGCCACACCCCACCTTAACCAACAGTCTGAATTATAATTACATCTTCTCGCTGGCCCGCCACACTGAGACATGAGCTTCCTGGAGTAAAGCAGAGTGTGACGACTCCCTGGGACCCCAGTGCCCAGTCAAGATCCTGCCCAGGAGGAGGGCTCAGGAAACACATTCATGCCGGATATGAGGACACCCAACACCCCACCAGACAGAGGAAGGTGGTGCACACTTCTGAAAACATCTCATGGGACCCAAGAAAAGTCCATCTGCCTGGGTCAGAGGATTACGTTCTTCTGGTTTCTGAGACATGTGGGGCTGGTGGCAAGCGCTGGTCAGGGGAGGTGAGCGTAAATGGCTGGCAGGCACACCCAGGCCAGGAGATTTCATGTGTCTATTCTGCTGCAAGGTTTGTCCCAGAGGAATCCTGTATGGAAAAGAGATGTAAAAATATAAGACTGGAAGCACCTCCTTCTCTCTGAAAAATCACACAAGCACAGCTACCCTGCAGAGTCAACCAGGGCTCACCAGAAGCTACATGGGAAAGAAATACATTTTATTTTGCTTCCATGACATACGCGGTGCACTCAAGAATAACAGAGCATGAGAATTATTTTTAAAGACAGAGTGGTTTATGACACATTAGAAGTGAGACCCGAAATGGGATTTCCTGTGTTCCATGTGCAGTACCCACGGCAGGCGGCCCATGGTGTGCCATTGGGACGTGCATATTGTTTGAGAGCTGAAGACCGTCAAGGCCCAAGAGACCCTGGAAGATACCTGACTCCCTGACAAGAGACTTTAGATGCAGGCATTGCTCCAGGAGGAGAGCCAGCACTGTAAATAAATACATTAAAATGTAAGGGGAGGGATGTGGCTGTCTGTTAAAATTCCCGTCTGTGTTTGTTTCTTGCAGCCCATCAAACATTTACTCTTTTCATATTGCTGTGAATTGCTCCCCTTTTCCTTTGGTGTCTCAGACCCCTGCCCCATTCTGCTGGGTTCAGGACGACATCTATGCCCCGTTCTCCCTGACTGTCTTTGGAACCCACATCTGTGTCTTCCCCATACATACGAAATTAAATTTTGTTTCTTTTTTCTCCCACTAATGTGTCTCCTGTCAATTTGATTCTTAGACCAGCTAAAAGAACACTGATGGGCTGAGGAAATTTCTTCTTCCCCGACAGATGCTCCTACGCCTTGATCATACTGAAGTGTGGCTTCTATTTTTATCAGGTCAGAGAATAAATCCAACGATTTCCACTCATAAAACTGTTCCGCTTCTGTATTTTCCTTCGTACGAGGAAGCATGTACTACCTTATGTAACTCGAGAAACGAAAAGTGTCTTAGTTACTTAGAAAGGGATTTGTTGGCACAATTTCTCCATTCTTCTGTGTTGCTCACTGATTCCAGGTTTTTTTTTTTCTCGTCTTGTTTTGATTTTATTTTCACCCTATTTACTCAGAAATTTTTGAACAAATCAAAGTGTTGAGAAGCATGCAGAAGGTTTACATTTTAGGTAATAAAAAAATCATCATTAGCCCCCTGCAAACTCTGATATTCTGTTCATGTGGGGAGGTGAGCATTTATGAGCAGAACCCCGGAAAATTCGTAAGCCAAGCAGGCTGGTCTTGACTGTGGGACAACCGAGGCGTAGCGCCAGGTTAGCTGCACACACTCATGAGGACCTCTACGCCTCTCTCATTCATGCTCAAACCACCGGGGCATCTTTGTGTCTAAGCCATTTAAGGAGGATGGGGGCGGAGTTTAATTTCCAGCTGAGGTCACCGGCCACCTTGAGCAACAGTCCCAGCCCGCCTTTATGCTGCCCAAGGAGAAACTACAAGGAGACCTGAGCCAGCAGACCCACATTTCTGTGTTCTGCAGAATGGCATCAGCGCCCTTGGAGGGGGCCAAGGGCAGGCTGCCCCCAAATGTGCCGCTTTGGCGTGTTAATAATAACTTCGAGTTAAAGTTTCTGGGCAACAGCTGGAGTGAGAGGGGCGCTGGGACCCGCCTCTGTCCCCTGAAACCAGGAAGTGCATCTCCCAGCGCAAAGGCGCCCTCCTGCCCCGGGCGGGTAGACGGCGTCCTTGTCTGCAGAGACGGGGGACCCGGAGGGAGCCCGGGGCTGAGATGTCTGCCTGAACAAGCCTCTGACTTGTTTACTGATTTACTGCCCAAGCCCAAAGGCTGTTTACATTTCCTTGCTAACTGAAGCTCCCAAATAGAAGAATTCTTTGTCCTGTTAATTCCTCATGGATTTATTGTCTCTTTGTATAAAATGTGTAAAAGCTGCCTGGTCACCTCTTTGGGTCTCAGTTTCCTTACTGGGCCTCCGTACAAACGAAATAAAACTGGCTTTTCCTCCCGTTGGTTGATCTATTCCACGGGGACCCGTCGCGGACCGAGTCCGCCCTCCTCACCCTCGTCCCGCAGCAGCAAAGAGCAGAAAGGCGGGGACCCCGGGGCGCAGCAAAGGGGACGCTGTATTTGAAGCCCCTCCCAGGGAGGGGCGGGCCCGAACCTTTAGGGGCTGCCGGCTGTTCACCCGTCCTTTGAGTGGCAGGGTGGGGTCACCTGATGGGCAGCTCTAGTTCTGCACCCGCTCCTCCTGGCGCGAGCGACTCTCCCCGGAAGGCGCCCAGATAAGCCCAGGAGTCGCCGAGAGAGCGAAACCCCATTTTATTTTGATGAGATTATGAGGGGGTGTGGTTTGGGCGGTCCTTAGTTTTGTTCGATTGCGCCCGTGTTGGGGCCGGGCTGGCCTGGTCCCCAGGGGTCCCTGCAGAGCCGTGGGACCCCCTTCCTGACCGGTTTGCTTGGTTATTTCCTTGAACCTCATCTTCCCCGTCCCCGGCTGCTCAGGTCTTTCTACCTAACAGACCGGATCCCTAGACCAGCTGGAAGAACCGTAAGGGGTAGAGGGCAGTTTCTCCTCCCTCGCCAGCGCCCTGGGGAGCAGGCCTCTGAAGTATCCTTCTGGGAAGTGAGTCCATTACCTTATTTCTGGGTCGTGGATCTGGGGGCGGGGAGGGAGAGGCTGCATTGCGTCTGTTGACTGAAATGGACGCGCCCTTGCATTTTAGGGAAAAGTTTATTCAGCGGCTTGCTGAGGACGGCGGCCCCACAGCAGCCCACCTGGTGTCCCGATCAACTGCCCCAAAGCACCTACTTTTGGGGACATCTTAAACACTTTACCACTGGGGGCGGGTGCCGGGAAGAGGTCGCGTCCATCCACACCTCAGGACAGTGTGGTAAGGAGCCGACACGAGGGCTCTGATGCCCTCCGCGAGTGAGGAGGCGTGACCCGGACTGCGAATGTCCCTGCATTCTTAGAGAAAAGTCCTAGGAGTGGAATTCCTGGGTTCAATGGTACTTCTATTTTGAGTTTTTTGAGGAACCTCCACACTGCTTTCCACAATGGTTGAACTATTTTACATTCTCACCAGCAGTGTAGTTGTATCCTGCAACTTTGCTGAATTCAGATATTAGTTCTAGTAGTTTTGGAGTGGAGTCTTTAGGGTTTTTTATGTACAATATCATGTCATCTGCAAATAGTGACAGTTTAACTTCATCTTTACCAATCTGGATGCCTTCTATTTCTTTGTTTTGTCTAATTGCCGTGGCTAGGACCTCCAGTACTATGCTGAATAATAGTTGGGAGAGTGGGCATCCCTGTCGTGTTCCCGATCTTAGAGGAAAAGCTTTCAGCTTCTCGCTGTTCAGTATGATGTTGGCTGTGGGTTTATCATATATGGCCTTTATTATGTTGAGGTACTTGCCCTCATACCCATTTTGTTGAGAGTTTTTATCATGAATGGATGTTGAATTTTGTCGAATGCTTTTTCAGCATCTATAGAGTTGATCATGTGGTTTTTTTGTCCTTCTTTTTGTTGATGTGGTGGGTGATGTTGATGGATTGTCGAATGTTGTACCATCCTTGCATCCCTGGGATGAATCCCACTTGGTCATGATGTATGATCTTCTTGATGTATTTTTGAATTCGGTTTGCTAATATTTTGTTGAGTATTTTTGCATCTACGTTCATCAGGGATATTGGTCTGTAATTTTCTTTTTCTGTGGGGTCTTTGCCTGGTTTTGGTATTAGGGTGATGCTGGCTTCATAGAATGAGTTTGGGAGTATTCCCTCCTCTTCTGTTTCTTGGCAACTCCCTGGTTTTTAAAATGAAATCTTAGCCTTAGGATGGAGTCCCTCCTATTCTTACTATACTGTTTGTATCTTAGCACTTTTTATCAAAGTCAGAAAAAATTAATCCTGATGCTTGTCCCATGTTCCTGCTCTATCTCACAGGGACATGGCTAAATTCTGGCTTATCCCTCAACTCAGCAATTCTGTGTCCCAGTGGCTACTTTAGGAATGGTATTTCACTTTTTATTTTGGTAATCAGCCCATTTTCTAGAAAAAGCTCTTGGCTTGCGTTTTTGGCAAAGGCTGGCCTTTCCGTCCCTCATCTGCAAAGTCAGCGACAGGACTGACCTAGTTCCTCTGCGGGACTGGGGTGTGGCCAGAGCCCAGTGCTTAAGCTGGAGCACATGTGCCCCGGGAGATCACCCCACCCACGTCTGGGGCCCGTGCCCTGCACACATGCCCCGAAAGAGATCACCCTGCATCTGGGGCCCGTGCCCCACATGGCTGCACGCCCTGCTGCCATGGAGGTGAGTGCACCCAGCTCTGGGGCCTGAGTAACGTCCATTACCAGAGGCAGATTTGGGGATATACCTCAGGGGCAGTGCACCCTCAAGTACCTCGTCTCTGGTGAAGGACATGCTCAGAAATTACAGCGCCCCTTGGGAGGGCGCAGCAGCTTACTCTCCGTGTGTGAAACCACACGTCCCTGAGGTTAATCAGTTGAAACCAGTGACGCAGAGAGCCTTTTAAATAAGAAGCCAAAAGTCATTTCCTGCCCATTTCTGCACCGTTAAAATCCATTAATGCTTTCTGGGCCATCCTTTCTAAGGCAAAGACGTCCCAATGGTTTTCTCAGGACTGCTGGAGCCTGACAGTCCAGGCTGGTTGCAGAACCGATTTCAGGCCACCTGAAGTTCCCTGTTGTCCATCACCCCACTAAATCGCAGCATCTGCGGGCTTCAGCCACTGTCTGTGAGCATACAGCGCATGTGGTATGGCTCAGGAGGCGAGCGAGAAAAGTCCTGCCCACTCTGCCAAATATCCTTGCACCTCCGTGTAGGTTCTGTCCTCTGAGGTGGGCGAGGCACATGGGGGCCCTGCCTGCTGCCCCCTTGCTGGGCTGCCTGCTGCAAAAGACCCGTGCCTCTGTGATTGATCTTCAGATGCACAAGGGCAAACGTAACGACTTGGCTCGGCATCGTGTGTGTGCACGTGACACCCACAGAGAGAGCTCCCCACAGATACCTCATTATCTACTGTGCAGGGTAAAACCACTTCTAAAGTGAGCTTGCGCTCTACCAGTACTGGGGAGGAAGAATTTTCCTCTACCCTTGAAAGTTCTTCTAGCTGGTCTAAGAACTGAACTGACACGAGGCAGATTCACAGGGGAAAAAAACAAATTTAATCCAGGGAATCCACACAGACAAGAGAGTCCAAAGACAGGTGGGCAAAATGAGGCCCGTGGGTCTCCCTGAACCCAGGAGAACAGGGGAGGGGTGTGGGACTGCCAAGGAAAACGGAAGCAGTTCACAGGAGCATGAAGAGAATAAATGTTTGATGGTCACATATCCCCTGGGCCACACACAGCAATGGGGCACTCAGAGAAATGTCACGGGCTTAGCCACATCCCTCCCAGTCGGCCACCCTGGCTCACGTTATAGTGTAGTTACCTAAGGGGGCAGCTCTCTCCCTGGAGCGGGCCCTCCAACTCAATTCTTCTTAAGCAGCCATGGAGAGGAAGGGAGGCCCGGGTATCTTCCTGAGTCTTTGGGCCTTGTTGGTTTTCAGATCTGAAATGATCTGCTTGTCAAAGAGGCATATCTTGGGGCGGCCTGCCCTAGGGCCCTGCAGGGTCAGTCCATCTACCCGATTCAGCCACAGACAATGCCAACAACCTGTCCCCTAGGACTCTGAGGGAGGGAGGGGGCCCTAAAATTCAATACCATGGCTTTAGACCTCTGGCCCCCAGAACTCTGGGAGGATACGCTTCTGTTTTCCTAGGTCAGCGAGTATACAGTGCTTTGTTATAGAATCCTAGGAACCTCTATCATCCATCTACCTGTCAGTCGCCTATCATCATGTATCTATTAACCACCTTTCTACTGATTCCCTATCTTTCAGTCTGTGTGGATTCATACTTTATCAACGAATATGTGTTTGTGTATGCATGTGGTCCTGGGATTGGAGAGAATCCAAGAGCTGAGTTTTGACTCATAATCGAGAAACAATTTCAGATAAGCAACAAGAGCCAGAATTTGCATGTTTCTCTCTCTATTATGAATGCAGACTCAAAGTCTCTATCAATTGTCTTTTGTTTAGCAAGAGAAACAATTTGCAACCAGTTCTCCGCCGAAACTACGAGGCAGGACATATGTTTGGTGTCTGTTCTGCAAAGAGTTTTGTAAAGTTCATGAGATTCAAGTATTCACTCAGGAAGGGAGTATTGCATGATATAAATGGAATCAGAGTTAGGGATTTCAAAAGGCAGAAAGATGTGTTAAAATCCTTACATAATTGGAGACTTTAGCAAAAGGAAGTGCGATCCCTTAGGCAGGAGACGTGTTTCTGGCAAACTAAGGCAGGTCCTGGGCAGGAAGTGCTGAGTATCTTCCTGTGTGGCAGCCACTGGGGTGGGGGACCTACCCCCAACATCCTGCAAGTTGGTAACTTCACTCAGCTCCTGCCGGACGGAAGCAATTCCACATCTGCCAAATTCCTCCACCTCCTAGGTGTTGGTGAGCCCTGAAGGCAAGGGAAGAGGGGATGCTGGTGCAAACAGGGCTTCCTGGCCAAGACCAGGCCGGATGGATGGATGGATGGAAGCCTGGATTCATCAGGGATAAGTCATCTCAGATGCGGGTTTCTGTCCAAGGCTCTATGAGAGCCAGAGGGTCCAGGCATGCGTGGCCGAGTCCTCTGTCCCCTCACACACACTGGGCCTCAGCAGCAGCGCTGGGGGCATGGAAGCTGGGGCTGACCCGCAGCAAGACTGGGAGCTGGCGAGCCCCATGTGTCCCAGGTTCCCACTGATTCCTGGGGACTCTTTCTAGATGCCTACAGGCTGAGCCCAGCTCCAACGCCGCCGAGGGGACGCTGCGCAGCTCCGCAGCTGGGGTCTGGCTCGGGGATGAGTGCAGCCTCTATAGTGATGGAGCAGAGGGGACAGGAGGACCTGCGGGCCCCCCACGGGGCTGGGGAAGGGACTGGTCAGCGGCAGGCCACCTGGACTGACAGCGCCTCCCAGTGCAGGCTCACGAGCAAGGCTCCATTACCTTATCTTCATCAAGGAGAATTTGCTCTTCTTTTCCACATGTAATGGTTGTTTTGTGTTTAAGAGAACCTCTGTTCAAGATGTAAGCAACACTCTAAGTAAACCTCTTGCTCTGGGAAGACCTGTGGTGACCATGCGGGGCTGCGCTGAGTCCCTGGCCCCCACCAGGCTTCCCTGGGCCTGGGGCCGGTGTGGGGGGAAGCCTCGGAAGGCCGCGCGGGAGGGAGAGCCCCTGAGGCTGGCGACGGGGTGGCTCCCCCCTTCCCCTCCACGGCCGTGCCCCTCTCCCCAGGTGGACACCAGAAGCCCTCCTGTTGGCCTGGCAGAGCCCTGTGGTGCCCCTAGGAGGACACGTGACTCTGCAGGGTCAGTCCCCCCTTCCCTTTGCCACATTCAAACTATTCAGAAGAGGGGACCCGCAGCCGTGAGCTTCCTGGTAGACCCGTGAGCACAGCACACGTCCCGGGGCTCTGGGCCAGGCTGGTCAGCACACAGTGACTCCTGGCCACTGGCAGGTGTCCGGCCCCGCCCGTGACAGCCCTGCGTGCAGAGGGCCCTGCCAGAGCCTGGGGAGCCCAGGAGCAGGGGCAGGACTCCCAGTCAGGAGGCAACCATGTAGGGAGATTCTGCCTGGGGATTTAAAGACAGGGTGTGTCATCTGGGGAGTGGGGACCCCAGGGAATGACAGGAGCCGAGCGGGAGGAGAAGAGTCCCCTGTGCATGGCACCAGCACCCCCTGGGAAGGAGCCGGAGCCTCCAGGAAGACAGGGCGCCTCAGGAGCCGTCTCCAGGATCGGGTGGTTACCCGCGGGGAAATATCCTTTCTTCTCCTTCCCAGTCTCCCCACATCACCCCCATGGCTCTGGAGGACAGTGAGAAGGGGGCCAGGAAATGCATCTTGCAGGGCCCACACACCCGCCATGCAGGTCAGGGAGACGATGGCGCGGGAGACGGTCTGACAGCCAAGGAACCAAGAATAACCGCAAATAGTCATTAGTCCCCCGAACCCCTCAAGGTGAGCCTGTCCTGGAACCAGGAGAGAAGGAAATGCACGTAAAGGTGAGGCGTGGCCTGGCCCCCGGTGGCTGGGATGCAAGGCTGAGGAAGTGTGAGGAGGCAGGAAGGAAGGTGAGTCAGTCCTGGGAAGGGAGGGGGCCTCACTCCTGCAGTTCTCAGAGGCTGGGGTGAGGAGGCAGAATGGGGAAAGACACTGGCTTCACAGCGGAGAACTCCGGGAGACACCACGTCAGCCTAACTGACTAACAGCAACCTCGCGATCAGCACCCCTAATGGGAGGACAGGAGGGGCACCTCACTGTGATATTCTTCCCAAAGCTCGTGAACCCAGTCCGGTCGTGTGAAAGCATCAGAGAAACCCGAACTACAGGACATTCCACCGACCTGGATGAGCACTACTCAGAACTCTCAAGGTCACGAAAAACAGTGAAAGGCTAAGACATTGTGATCTGAAACAGGAGCACACAAGTCACGACTCAAAAAAAGAAAATTAGGTGTAATCATATCCACCCTGATGACAGCACAGGTAAAGATAAAGTGAAGGTACCCAGAGAAAAGAAACAGTTTATCTGCAGAGGAACGAGGGTAAGAACTGTAGCAGACTTACCAGAAAGTGAGATAACATGAACGTGCCTAAAGGAAAACAAACTATCCAACGGGAATCCTAATTCCAGGGGATATACACTTCCTAAGCGGTGAATTTATGAGCTATAATGTATTTTTGCTCCACAAGCATTGTTAAGGAGGTTCTTGTCTACGCAGAGGAATTGGATGTCAGTCAGGAACTCGGCTCTACATAAGGAATGAGGAGCAAGGGAAACGGAACTAGGTAAGGTAAATAAACTTGTTTTCTAATTTTCTTTCCTAAAACCCAATTGATTGGTATATGCAAAAAGAGCAACAGTGTATTGTGTGTTTAACACAAAGAACAGGAGGGACAAATAAGAATACACAACAGTTAGGCTCTTATATTACAGATCCAGTCATATAGCTGAGGCAGAACCTGTGTGATAAATGAATATTGTGAAATCTTAGCAATTGCTGGAGAAAAAGGAAAACAATATGTCAATACTTTGTGTACAGGGAATATAAACTGGAATCATAAAAATGTTCAATTAAATTAAAGTAGACAACACAGGATGAAGTAAATAAATAGAATGGGACCCCCAGCATAAATAAAAAAGGGAGCAAGATGGCAGAACTCATTCCAGCCACAGCAATGATCACTTCAAACGTGAATGGTATAAATTACACCGGTTTAAGGGCAGAAATTGTAGCTTGGATAAAAAAGGGAGACCCAACCAGAGTCGTCCATACGAAACACTCTTTAAATACATTATATATACTTCCATTCCATGTAAATAATAATTCATATAAATTATAATAAATAGTGGATATAAATGTCTGGAGGAGGATACATATATACAAATACTAACCCATGAAATCTTGAGCATCTCTGTGAACATCAGACAAGATATATATTCCAGAGCAAAACAATATTATCAAAGACAGAGTAGCATTGCATGAAAAAAAGGTTTATTGTCCAAGAAAACATAATTCTAAAGGTGCATTCAACTAGAAACAAGTTTCACCACACAAGAGGCACACTGCTTGAGCTGAAGAGAAATAGGCAGTTGCACATTCTAACTGGGGACGCTCACACCCTTCTCTTCCAGCTGTCCTTAAATATGAACGTGGCACAGCCATTTCCTGGACGGGCGGGTGCTCTTTAGAAGGCTGCCTCCTCTCGTGGCCTCCCTTTCCATTGCTCTATGGAGAAATGGAAATATATGTTCATTACTGTCCTCAGAAGGGAGCTTCCTGAGAGCCATCCTTGTCTGAACCCTGTAGCGTCTCCACAGTTTGAAGTGCAGAGCCTTGCAGGGTGTTCTGAGAGGCAGAAATGACGCAAGTGATTTGCCCCAAGGAGCAGAGAGGGGGACGTGCTGGTCACAGAAACCGGCGCATCAGGAGGAATCTGTGTGAGAAGAACCACCCAGGTGCGGGGCCGTGAGGATCTGCGCTTTCCTGGGGAAGCAGAAGAGGACGGCACAAACCCCAGGCAGCAGCCCCCTACGCCGGTTCCCTGAGGTCACCCTTGACCCCTCCAGGACACCCAGGCAGGAGGTAACGGTCGCCCTCAGCCCCGTCTCTTGCCCCCACAGCCGTTCACGCAATGACCACGCAGCCCCCAGCGCCCCTCCGCCCTGTGTCCCCTCCATCCCTCAGTCCAGCCCACGACCTCCCAGGGTCCTCGCTGGCCTCGTGTCCACCCACACTCCCCTCTAACCCCAGGGCTGCTCGGGATCAGCCCCCATATGAGCTCCCCCCAGTCTCGCTTCTGCTTTCCTCCGCCCACGTGGGCGCGGTTCCCGGGTCCGCAGCCCACGCCCACCCTCGGGAACATCCCCCAACGGGCCGCTGAGCATGTCTGCCACTCCCAGGTGGGCCTTCGTAGAGCCCTTCGGACCAGGCGGGCCCCTTCCAAGCCCCAGCTGACCACAGAGGCCGATGGGGGCCCTGAGGTGACGTCTTCTCATCTCTGCTGCAGACGCTTCTGTGGCTCTGGGGGCATGCAGGGGTGTGGGGTGACAGCCCCCTAACACGGCTCCGCTCTCCCCCTCAGGGGTGTGCAGCCCACCCTCCCTCTCGGCTGACCTGTGGCGCCAGGAGGAACCATGTCTGTCTGGTGGAGGTCAGAGGTAATGGGGCACTGGGCTGGGGTGGGAGGGAAGGAGGCACCGTGAGGTCAGCCACTGGGGACCCCACCCCATGGAGTGATGGAAGGTGGGGAGCCCCATGCTCTCTCTGTACCCCACCCCACAGAGGCACAGAGGCAGGGCCGGGCTGTGCAGGGCAGAGACTGAGGGTGTAAAGAGCTGACCTTTGAGGCAAAGCCCTGGGGTGATGATACACGAAGATGGGCCACAGCCCCACAGCCTCCCCTGTCCTGTTCCTACAGCATTTGGGGTGCAGACCCTCACCCCCACGGAGGAACCTCATGTCTGCTGGGTAACAAGGCCTCCATGCCCAGAGGTTCAGGTTCCACCAGGCTTTGCCAGATTCTCAGGTCAACATGCCAGACGTACACAGAAGGCGCTGTTTCCCACAGCGGCTGGGGAGGAAGGCGGGGTCTGCGGAGGGGCGTCCGGTCTCAGGCAGCCTCGAGGTCACTGACCCCTGCCAGGTGGTCAGTGTGGAGCGTAGCCATAGAGAGGAAGGAGCCCGCTGAGGCGGGTGAGGCGGGCAGAGAGACCCCAGGCCCGGCCCCTGTCCTTGGTGCTGATTCCAGGATCCCAGCCCCACCGGGGCTCCAAGGGCCTCAGCCCAAGCAGGAAGAGCCGGGGCGCGTCTCAGCTTCGGGTAGGACTGTTGGGGGCCTAAGCCGAGCCCTGGTTGGCTCAGCCACTCTTGGACTGACCCACTGACAAACCCCACCCGTATCTGGGACGTTGTTCTGCCAGCCTGCGAGGACAGAATCTGTCCCGGTCAGTTCTGACTCCAGGGCCAGTGAATTTCTGTGGAAGGAGGCGCAGGGGGCCTTTCTTTCTCTCTCCTGGGACTTCAGGCCACGCTGAGCAGGCCCTGGCTCCCCAGTAACCGCTGTCATTATGAGGGAGAGAGAGAAAGGCAGGGTTTCTGCCCCAATATCCACGAGCAGCTGGCCGTCAGCTGGACTGGGTCCCCTTCCGAAACATCTTCCCTAACAACGCCTTGTTAGTACTCCTTCCCCACACTGGGCACTGGTGGTCCTTGCGTCAGTTTATCAGAGCCTGTCTTAGGTCTACAGATGCCTGTCTTTTTGTCCAGATGAATATGCTACTTTATCATATATCTTTATTTGATTGTTTCTTATCAAGCTTCCTGTCTAGACTACACAGAGGTTGTGCAATGAGAAGTTATATCAATTGTGTGTAATTCTAGATCCTAAAAAAATTGCCTGATGTGTTGTACATCTTCCATAATTTATTTTCTTTTTTTTATTAAGGTATCATTGATATACAATCTTATGAAGGTTTCACATGAGCAACATCATGGTTACTACATTCACCCCTATTATCAAGTCCCCACACACACTCCACTGCAGTCACTGTCCATCAGCACCATCATTTATTTTCTAAAAGAAAAGCTAGGTAGAAGAAAGGAACATGACTCAGAAACATATCACTGAAAGTCAGAGTCCACATTTACATACACACACACACATTCTTCCTTATTTTGATCAGCCACATTCCTTGATGTACTTCTCTTCAGCTCAGAGCACAGAATCTGTGTTAGGTGACTGCATAAATGGGTGAAAATTGGGTCCAGCATGGAAGAGGTAAATCCAGACCCATTTCCTAAATCCCCCTCGGGACTCACCGGGTGCTTCTCTCTCCATCAGATGACGGACTCGGTGCCATGCTGGCAAACCAACTCTGAAAAGTAATTTTTCCCAAGGCCCTGATTCATGGCATTTGCCTGTTCCTTTGGTGTAAATACTCCCTCATGGCCAACTTCAAGGCACCAGTGTTCGTGCAGCTGGGGTGGAATGCATACAATGCCTATCGCAAGTGTGCACCATCCAGCCGGAGCCCAGCTCACCAGGGACCCTGAGCTGCACGCATATTTCTTCTATTTTATAGGCCATGGTGATTTCTGCCTCAAGGTTATGCCACAGTTTCAGTGAGATCGTGATGCCCAAATCCCAGTACATCCACATGACAGGCAAAAGGAGAAAACGGGCCATTGCAGGAGAAATACGGAGTGCCTAGGATCCCAGCACATACTGGGAGGACTGAAAGCTGCTTCCGTCAGTTTGAGGAAGACACGCAGCTCCAGCCCGTAACTGCACACAGGAACGTGTGTGGGCAAGCGTGTGGCACTTCCAAAAGAATAGTGACAGGCATGTCGTTCAACGTAGACAGATACCACAGAAATGATACCACAGCCAGTGCACGGTGTGTTATATATGTGTAATGGAATATTTCACATCAGGAAAAGCACACACTAAAACTGTAAACAGGAATACAGATAACTTTTCAAGCACCATAGCGAAGGGAAATACTAAGCACGGTGTTATTCCATTGTATGCATTAAGTTCAGAGGAGAAACATCATTATTTGGGGGACATAATTCTGTTTAGACCTATAAATATTTGAAGGGAAACCTTCCCATGTAATTCAGTGTAAAGAACAAGGAGACTCGGGAAGGTTCTGTTGAAGATGGAAGCTGCTATCTGCACCTGGTGATGTTCTTACGGACTTTATTTGTCGAGTGGCAAGTCTTTTGTTGTTAGTGGTAAATAACACCTTTCTATTCATAACCTGTGCTTATTTTCCATAAAATTTAGTGCAATGGGGTTGAAGTAGGATGGAGGAGGCCATAGCCTTCCCTAGACACTGAGTACCAACCAAAGTTGCTCCTGATCTGGTAAAACAAACACTTCCCATGTCGGCACTGAGGTTCCCCCAAAACATGACCACCACCTACCTGTTCAGCCTCACCTGAGTCTACTCAGAGCCACTTTACAGGTGAGACACTGGGTCTCTGGACAAACCCATTGCCCAAAATCACAGGATATGTAGTGAGGAATAGAAAATGGGTCCATATGAGCTTCCAGGCTCATCATGTCCCTGAATCTGAATGGGTTGCAGGTCAGCAACATGGCCTTGGGAGCATTTGAGAGGTGGGGTTCACCCGCCTCCAGCTTTGGTTGCCAAACCAATTATCTTTGGGGCTTAATGGTAGGAACTCGTATTGTGCCATTCTGCTGACATCTCTGTGAATCTGACATCTTGCTGAATCTGCTTTTTTGATTCTAACATTCTCCAAGCTTTGATATGATGTAATGTCATCACCCTTTTTTCTTAGTATTTCAGAGATTTAAACAAACATTCCATGTTGAAGTATTTTACTAACATCATAAAGTATTAGATTTTTTAGTAATATCTTCTTACTGTTATTGCTATAATTAAATTGCACCATACATAACCAAGAAGAGAATGTACACGCTAGCAATACGGAAAGAATTAGGGATGTCTGGATTTTGCCTAATAAATACTCAACATTTTAGGGACAATAAGGACTTTAAATATGTGCTATATATATCACAAAATATTTTCCTTATTTACTTGATTTATACACATATATCACAAACCATTTTATGCATATTATATAATATGTGTATTACATACATACCATATATATGGTGCTGACACAAGAACAGATACACAGGCCAATGAAACAGAATAAAGAGTCCAGAAATAAACCCTATATGGTCAATTAATAGGTGACAAAGGAGGCAAGAAGAGACAAATAGGGAAAAGACAGTCTCTTCAGTAAATGATGTTGGGAATACCAAACAGCTGCATGCAGGAGAATGAAACTGGATTATTCTTACTCCAGGCAGAAAAACAAACTTGAAATGGATTGAACACCTAAATATAAGACCTGAAACCATAAAACTCCTGGGAGAAAACAGAGACAGTGAACTCCTGAACATCAGCATTTGTCTTTTTTTTTCTGGATCTGTCTCCCCAGGCAAGGGAAACAAAAGCAAAAATGAACAAGTGGGACTATATCAAACTTGCAAGCTTCTGGACAGCAAAGAACACCATCAGCAAAATGAAAAGGCAACCTACTGAATGGGAGAAGATATTTGCAAACTACATATCTGATAAGGGGCTAATATTAATATATCTAATAAGGGGTTAATATACAAAATATATAAAGAACTCATACAACCCAACACCAGATTTAAAAATGGACAGAGGACCAAATAGACATTTTTCTAAAGAAGACATACAGATGGCCAACAGGCACATGAAAAGTTGTGCCACATCGCTAATCATCAGAGACATGAAAGTCAAAACTACAGTGAGATATCACCTCACACTAGCCAGAATGGCTACTATCAAAGAGAAGAAATAACAAGTGTTGGGGAGTAAGTGGAGAAAGGGAACCCTCCTGCACTGTTGGTGGAGATGTCAATTGGTGAGTCCACCATGCAAAGCAGTATGGAGGTTGCTCAAAAAAGTGAAAGTAGAAATACCATTCAACCCAGTAACTCCACTTCTAGGAATTCACCTGAAGAAAACAAAATCCCTGATCTGAAAAAATATAGACACCCCTATGTTTATTGCCACATTATTCACAATAACCAAGGTAAGGAAACAACCTAGATGTCCACTGACAGATGACGAATAAAGAAGTGGTACATATATACAATGGAATATTACTCAGCCATAAAAAGAAGGAAATCTTGCTATCTGCAACAATGTGGATGGACATTGAGGGTGCTATGCTCAGTGAAATAAGCCAGGTGGAGAAAGACCAAGACAGTAAGGTTTCACTTATATGCAGGACCTAAAAAATGAAACAAATGAACAACAAAATGGAAATAGGCTGATAAACACAGAAAACTGACTGGTGGTTGCCACAGGGGCATAGGGGATGGATGAAATAGGTGAAAGGGAAAAAAATTAGTGAGAATGTCTGATATCTTAGCAGACGTTCCATGAGTGTACACCCATGTCAAAACACATCAGGCTGTACACTAGGATTTGTGCATTTTATTGTGTGTACCTCCATACAAATATTTTTTAAGTAAAAGTAAAACATGACTGAATTTGCAAATGGAAATCCTCTCAAATCAGAGTGAAATGAGCATGGATTTAGGGAGGTAAGCAAATACTAGGGGCATCGGCTGCTCTCGGAGCACTGGCTAACCCCAGGTGGCCTAGAATTCTAGTTTTAAAATGGCAAAACGGGGGTTCAGGAGCAAATCTGTGAGCTCAAATTCGGGTTGGGTTGGAGACTCCCTAAAACCAGGAACCACAAAGAACTGGGCCCTCAGAGAAAGGGTGGGTCACAAAAATAATTTTTACATGAAAAAGCAGAGAGCAGAAAAAGTTGTGCGACTTGCCTTGGCTCCGGCTGAAGGGAAGAACGTCGCCTCTGGGAGCACACGTCTGGGGGGCCCGCCCTCACACCGCTGTGTGGCCCGAGTTCATGCCACCCGCGTGTCTGGAAACACTACAGATTTTCACTTACCGAATGATGCGGATTTAACATTTACGGAGGCTGGTAGTGCCCCAGGGGCCTGGAAGAAGTAAAACCAAGTTGGGGAGAGGAAGGAGGTTTCCCCCAGCACAAGCCTCAAAAATCCCCACAAAGTTCCAGGGAATGTGAATTACAAACAAAAAGATCACGATACTCACAGAACATCCGGAGCAAGAGGCAGCCCGAACCGTAAGCAGAACCATCCCCACAAAGAACTCAGGCCCTGGCAGGATTCTCAGCCAGAATATACACAAAATGAGATGGAAGGCTAAAGGTAAGCCACGTGCCCACAGTCTACACCCAATGTTCTCTATTCCATCTGCAGAATCTTGGGACAGAGATGACTTAGGAAAATTGTCTGCATCTCCAGAGACCTTGTGATGAACGTCAGAATCGGTTCTCGATGGGTTGGAAAATCCAGGCTATAGGATCCACAGCACCTTTAAATGACATGGGGAAGCACGTATCTATGGCTGCGGACCTGGACCTTAAGAACTGTATTTGAGGTGCCTGAAACGGTCACTTCCAGAGTGACCCGGAGACGCGCTCCTGTCAGACTCCCCTGGACAGACCCTGCTTCCCCCCCACACGGGGGCGGGGTCAGTGCTGGGGCGGGGGTGGGGGGCAGAGGGGTGCCAGCGCCCGTCCCAAACCTGGGTGGGGGGACACACCCTCTATTCACCCGGAGCCCGGAGCCTCCCTCCTTAGGAAACGGGCCCCCTCTCCTGTCCCCAGAAAGACACCTCCCCTCTGATGAGCGAGGGCTGTGCCCGGCACCAGAGGCCACTCAGTCTGGCCTCTCCCGCTGTGGTTCCCTCTCAATTTTGGAAACTTTAGTTTCCCCTTCTTGCATAACTGTGGTTGCCTATTTCAGAAATACTACAGAGACCATTTCTCAGCTTTAGAGGGGTTGCTGACATGTGGGCCCCGTGACACAGAGCCTCCTCCCAGTGCCACACCCTGTGGTCAGCCTGTCCTCCGGGCACCGTGGCCACAGGGAGCAGCCGCCATGACGCCCACCCTCACAGCCCTGCTCTGCCTAGGTGAGCGCTGGGGGCGCCCTGGTCAGGGAGGGACCCATCCCCCAGCCCAGCCTGGTCTGTGGAGACCCGGGGGCTCAGCAGCCTCACGGGGAGGGGGGCTCTGCTCGGGCTCCAGGGCAGGGACCTCACCGGACTCTCTCCCAGGGCTGACTGTGGGCCCGAGGACCTGCATGCAGGCCGGTGTGTCTGTCCCCAGGGGCCCAGCCCCCTCCTCCTCACGGGGACAAGGGCCCCCCCTGGGCAGCTGGGCATGGAGACCTGCAGGTCTGGGCTGAGCAGTAGGGCATCTGGGAGGTTTGGGGCTGAGCTGGGGACCTGGGGTGGGAGGGCTTGGGACCCAGCCTCTGGTTTCCTTCCAGGGACCCCCCCCCCCAAACCCACCATCTGGGCTGAGCCAGGCTCTGTGGTCCCCCAGGGGAGCCCCGTAACCATCTGGTGTCAGGGCACCCTGGGGGCCCAGGAGTACCATCTGGAGAAAGAGGGAAGCTTAGTAACCTGGAACTTGCAGAGGCCACTGGGGCCCGGGGACAAGGCCACGTTCTCCATCCAAACCATGACAAGGCCGCGCACAGGGACGTGTCGCTGTTCCTATCACAGCCCCCTGGCTGGTCAGAGTGCAGTGACCCCCTGGAGCTGGTGGTGACAGGTGAGACCCACTCAAGGCCCCAACCCCAGGCTCTGCCCTCAGGAAGGGGGTCTGCTCTCGGGTGTCCCCTCTCCCAGCCCAGCCCTGGGGGTGTGTGGGGACGTGAGCCCCATTTATCATGGCCGCCTCCCCTCTCCTAGGCACCTACAGGAAACCCAGACTCTCAGCCCTGCCCAGCCCTGTCGTGACCTCAGGAGGGAATGTGACACTTCAGTGTCACTCACGGCAGGGATTCAAACAGTTCATTCTGACTGAGGATGGAGAACACAAGCCCTCCAGGACCCTGGATGCACAGCAGCTCCCTGGTGGGCAGCGCCAGGCCCTGTTCCCCGTGGGCCCCGTGACCCCCAGCCGCAGGTGGATGTTCAGATGCTACAGCTATTTGAGGAAGAGCCTCCAGGTGTGGTCGGAGCCCAGTGACCCCCTGGAGCTCCTGGTCCCAGGTCCTCACCAGCCCTGCCCCCTCTGGGTTTGGAGGCACCAGACAGGTTAGGAGGCTCTGCTCCCAGGGGAGCCCAGATTGGGGGGTGGGCTGAGGGAAGCCCGGGGCCCCTGGGCCAGAGACACAGTGCGTGGGAGACAGTGAGACCTGGGTCGGGATGGGAGGGGACTTGGGGAGCAGCCCCTGCCATGCCTGCTGGTCTTTCCCCAGGTGTGTCCGGGAAGCCCTCCCTCCTGAGCCAACAGGGCCCTGTTGTGACCCCTGGGCAGAACCTGACCCCCCGGTGTCACTCTGATGTCGGCCATGACATGTTTGCTCCACTCAGGATGGGGGACGAGGCCTCCCCCAGAGCTTTGTGCGGCAGCCCCAGGCCCACATCCCCCTGGGCTCTGTGAAACCCTCACACGGGGGCTGGTACAGGTGCTACGGGGGATACAGCCTCTCCTCCGAGTGGTCGGCCCCCCAGGGACCTCCTGGACGTCCTGGTGGCAGGTGAGGAGCCGGCGGTTCAGTCAGGAGCCCAGACTCTGCACAGGGCCTGCCGGGAGCCCCAGTGGTGATGTCCAGTTTTGGAGTGTGGGGACCCCAGGGAGGGAGAGAGGCAGAGAGGCTGGTGGCTCTGTCAGAATAGGGCAGCAGCACCCCTCACCCACCTTCCTCTCTCTAGGACAGCTCCCAGACAGACCCTCCCTCTCGGTGCAGCCAGGCCCCACAGTGGCCTCAGGGGAGAAGGTGACCCTGCTATGCAACTCATGGAGCCTGGGAGACACTTTCCTTCTGTCCAAGGAGGGGGCAGCCCAGCCCCACCTCCATCTCAGATCAAAGAACTGGGCACAGCAGAGCCAGGCCGAATTCCCCATAAGCTCTGTGACCTCAACCCACGGGGGCACCTACAGGTGCTACAGCTCAAAGAGCAGCACCCCCTACCTGTTGTCACAGCCCAGTGACCCCCTGGATCTCCGGGTCTCAGGTCAGGGGCCCCTGACCTATCCTGTCTGAGCTGGGTCAGCTCTGGTCCCAATCCTCAAGAGGGCCTGGGACAGGAATGAATGAGGGGTGCAGGGGGACCTCAGAGGAAGCCTAGCCCAGGAGGGATGGAAGAGAGGTGTCCCCCTGGGCCCCAATCCCACAGTGTCAGCACAGATGGGGTGGGGACAGGTGGAGGGAGGTGGGGGTGACCCAGGAGGTCGTGAGCAGACACAGTGGGAAGTCAGGGGGCCCTGTTCACTCCTTAGTGTCCAGATCAGAAGGGGAGGCCCTGGGTGTGCAGCCCGACCTGACGCCATCCTACAGAGAAGCAGCCATGGGTCCCTCCCTGCAGGGCTCCCTCTGCGCCCCTGGGCCTCCCAGCTCAGGGTTCCCCTGAGACCGAGGAGGGCGGGGCTGGCTCTCCAGGTAACCTCGCCACTTGTGTGATTTCTTTATGGTTTTTACTTAATTTTATTTTCAGTTACCTCACTTTATTTATTTTACATTTTTATTTGTTATAAAATTTATTTGTATTTTACCTTCATAAGAAATCAGTTGGGCTTTTCCATTTAAGAAAACTTGAAGAGTAGTTAATGTGATATTATAGTGGTTACAGGTTTACGGTGTGGGGATTTGACATTCGTGTGCATTATAAACGCTCACTTGCCACCGTCACCACACACAATGATTCCCGGATTACCGACCGTGTTCCCCGTCCTGTACCTTTCATCCCCGTGACTTATATATTTTATGACTGGAAGGTTCTCCCTCTTTATCCCCTGCATGCATTTCGCCCGTCCCCACACCTTCCGTCTAAGTCTGTTTAGGGCTTTCATTTGTTTGCTTATTAGTCTTGTGCTTTGATTCTACATATTTGGGGTCAGTCCCACACACAGTGTTTTGATTATCACAGGCCTTTCGTAGCGTTTGTGCCAGGGAGCGTGGTCCCTCCAGCTCTGCTCCTCCTCCTCAGGATTGCTCTGCCCCGGGGGTGCTCTGTGGCTGCAAGCACAGTGGGGACTATGTGCCCCAGCTCCGTGTACAATGCCGTTGGAATCTGGGTAGGGATTGCACTGCGTGTGTAGATTGTGGGGTGGCATGGCCATTTACAGTGTGTCATATATTGCATCTTACATATTTTATGTATCATATACAGAATCGTCTATATTAGGCTGAGGGTCGTTACGTTTGAACACGTTCTGCAAGCACTACCCTGTTATTATTCACCCTCCTCTTTATCTATATGATGCCATGACTTACATCTTTTTATTTTGTATATCCCTTGCCTAGTGTATGGAAGTGATTTTGCTATTTCTTTGGAACTTCATCCTAGCTGGTACCTGACGGATCTGCGACCTTCCGTGCTCTTCCCACCAGTGATATTTTTCCCTTTTCTGAATTTCCTAGGTCTCCTTATGCCCCCCCGCTTTAAGCAGTCCATTTAACATCTCTGTAAGGCCGGTGTAACGGTGGTGAACCCCTCTAACTGTCGCCTGTCTGGGAGATTCTCTCTCACTTTCCAATCTGAACGATGACCTTGCGGGCAGGGGAGTCCTGGCTGTAGGTTTTGTCCTTCCAGCCCTGTGAGTGCATCAAGCCCCTCCGCCCTGGCTGTGGAGTTTCTGCTGATAATGAGCTGACGGCCTTACGGGGCTCCCCTGGCCCAGGAATGTCTCCTCTCCTACTGGTGCTTTGAAGGTGCTTTTTCATCCTTAATCTTTGCCTTTTTAGTTTTCTTGTGTCCTGGTGAGGATCCTTGGCTTCATCTTGTTTGGGGCTCTTGGTGCCTCCTGGACCTGGATGCCTGTTTCTTTCCCCAGGTGGGGTAGTTTCAGCTATAACTTCATCAAATATGTCCTCCGCCCTTTCTCTCCTCTTACCCACAATGCCGGCGTCAGTGTCCTTGCTGTGGTCCCATGGGCGTTCCTTACGTGCCCCTCAGGTTTTTGAATGCTTTTGTCCATTTGCTCTTCTGCCTGGGTGCCTCCCACTGCCCTGTGTCCCCGATCACTGCCCCAATCTTCTGCACCTTCAGACCTGCAGCGGGGTCCCTCCTCTGTGCTGTTCATTTCAGTGGTATTCTTGAGCTCTGAGCAGCTCATTTTTACATTTCTATCCCGTCCCTGAAATCTTGTCTGAGCTCATCCACTCCTCTCCCCACCTTTGTGACCAGCACTTTGAGCTAATTATTGGGTAGATCGCTTATCTCCACCTCATTTAGCAGTTCTTCTAGCATTTTCTTCTCCTTTCACTTGGCCCGTGTTCCTCTCCTCCTCATGCTGTCTGGCTCTCTGCATCTGTTTCCATGTATCAGGGAGGTGGGCAGTGTCACCCGGACTTCAGAGCAGTGGTCTGATGTGACAGGCATCCTGTGTTGCCCAGAAGGGCAATATCCCTGCCATGAGGACCAGGTGCCCCAGGGGGATCCCCTGCCAGGCTCTTTCCACCCTCCTGTGTGTCTGAGCCCTGACTCTGCGAGTGGGCTGTGGGGGAGCCCGCCTCTCTGCCCGGCTGGCGGCACTGGCGGCCCAACCACTGCAGCTGCACTTTGATTAGGGTTTCTTCCTGGCCAGGTGCCCGGGAGGCCTGGTTGGATCTCCTACAGGTGTGCTGCTGAGTGGGGCCACCTCCTCCCCTCCTTGGGGCTGGGGATGCTCTGGGGGCTCTGTCAGGGTGGGGCTGGTCCCCGGGTGTGCCGGGGTGGGAGTCGCTTGTAGAGGTGCCTGCACAGGGGAAGGCTGGGGTGCAGGGAAGCCCGCGGGCTTAAGCCTGAAGTTGTTGGAGCTCATCTTCCCAGCGCCGCTCTCAAGGGCCAGGCAAAGCATTTCCTGGGCTTTATCCCTCTTCCCCCCTGTTCCTCCTTCCCTCCAGGTACTGGGCTGGGCTGGGCTTGGAGCCCAAGCAGCTCTGCCCCTTTTACACTGTCAGTGTGGCCTCCTCTGTGGCATCAGCTGGGGAAGGTCCGTTCTGCGGGACCTCAGGTCGTTTTCTGAATGAGTTTCATGATGCATGGTTGCTGCCTGCGTGTGTGCTGGGAGGGGGCTGTCACAGTGGCCTCCTGTTCTGCCATCTGCCCAGACCCCTCGGAAATCAATCACTTTTCAATTGATCACTGCTTTACTGATAACACTTATACCAACCCCAAGGAAACTGAAATTTCACTCGTCATTGTGCACCAAATTCACTGACATCAAATACCTCTTGATAATGACGACAATGTAAAATGCTAAATGTAACAGTGTCATTTTAAGGAAACATCCCCATGGTTAGCCCAAGTCACCCTGTGGCAAACACACTGAAAAATCTGTTTTCTGCAACAGCACTATGGACTTACCATTTCTCTTCATTTCTCTGTTTCAGCAGGGTTTCCTTAGGGAAAAAACTTCTTGAAAAACTAAATTGTGAATTTCTTTTCCAGACAATTGTATGCCTCCTGAACAATTACATTTTCTCTGATTTATAATCATGGTGAGATATATTTAAAAGTCTTTTGGTATCAAATACTAGGATGCTAACCCTACAGGGTTATGTCTGTCACTCATTCATAGTTTCTGAAAAGTATAAGCCTATTTCAGTGCTTCATATGGAGATCTGTAAGAAGACTGACCTTTAATATTTTTTTATGTCAAAAGGGTAGAGTCAATTTGAAGGATTCCCTATTTTTTTGTGCCCACCCAGTTTTACAACAGCACTGATTTTCTCTGTGCCTTAATGATTTGAAGACGAGAACTGTGCCCTCCTCTTTCTGGACATTATATATGGGAAAGGTAGATAGTCTTTTAAGATATAAGACAAGCGATTAGTCTTCTCTCCTTGAATATGTGCAGCAGTTTCCAAAGTTTCATGGCGCGAGAAAGAGGTGAGGTGGAGGAGGAGGAGGGTGGGCTTCCTCCTCTGGCCTGCGCCCCTCGCCTGACTCACGTGCCCCAAGCGCCCAGCGCCCAGCGCCCGCCTCTCCTCTGGCCCCTCCCTCCATCCCGCAGACACGACTTCCTTCCTTCCTGAAGAACATGCTTAGACCCATCTGGGGACCCGCTCTTCCTGTAGCCTGCGATGTGCCTTGTCTGGGTCTTCATGCGACCCTCTGGGGCACCGTCTCTTATTCAGGAATCAGCTTAAATGTCATGTCAAGTGTGACTGTGTCTGTGGCACTGCTCACAACAGGCCTGCCTTGGTAGACGCACACAGGACCACACTCACAAAGCAGAAATTCACTGCACGCCCATCTGAATTAATACCACCCTTCAGAAAATGCATATCTGTCTGTGTGTGTCCCCTGCGAGTAGGCCTGACTCTGTGAAGTATGATTTAATGGCAGAATAAGTAGATGGGCAACTCCAGGTGGTGATTAAAATGCAGCCCTGAGAGGGAGGAAACAGGGTGGGAGTGCAGTGGGGGGACCTGGGGCAGAGCCTAACCCTCTGTGCTCCTGCACTCAGGCGACCCCGAGGCCCGCCCCTCAGCCTAGGATCTGGTTGCCCAGCCGCTGAGTGAAGGGAAGTTCTCACATCCAGAAGAGAGAGCTCACATGGTGCCCGACCCAAGAATAAACAGGACAAGAGCTCAGTTATTTCCGTATCGAGACCGTTTTTCCCCTGAGGCCTGAGCTCTCGGGGCCACATCTGCTCCAAACAGACTCAGAAGCAAAGCATGAATTGGAAAGACAGGGAGACTGAAGGAACCCAATGGGAGCAGAGTGGGTCCTCCTGCAGCAGAGGGAGGGCTGGTCAGGCGGCTTGACGGGCATCTCACGAGAAATGGGGGGGTTGGAAGGCCACGGAGCCCAGGCTCCTCAACTCCTCATCCAGCCCCGCTTTTTACTGTCCTCAGGGGCAGCTGACCCCATCAGAACATCCCAGAACCAGTTGGCCCCCAAGAAAGGTGAACAGGAGCAATTCTCAGCCACAGGGCCGGGTCGAGGGTCCTATCCTGTCAGGGGAATGTGGGTACTCAGGGTATACATCTAGGATCCTGGGGTGATTGCGGTCGGCGCTGACCTCTGTAACCTCTTTGCCCACAATTCCCAGCCTCCCACCCCCAGCATTACACGGTGGAGAATGTCATCCGGATGGGCGTGGCTGGTGTGGTCCTGGTGGTCCTCGGGGTGCTGCTGTTCCAGGCTCGACACGGCCCTGCAAACCGCCAAGGTGCAGCCAGGAGGCCCACGCAGGAGAACAAGCCAAGGATCCCGGGGGCAGAGCCTGGGAAGTGACCTTGGGTGCCCCGGAGCTTCTGGAGAAGCGTCTGGGGCGCAGGCTGTGTGAGCCGTGTGCAGGCCACGGTGGCGCGGAGGAGGCGGTGCTCACGTGCAGGGACGATGCCTGGGCTCCTCTGCCATTAAGCTGCAGGATGTTCCCTCCCGACCACAGCTGAGGGTCTTGACTGGCTCCTGTCTCTCCCCATTTCCGTGAAATCTGCTTATCCCCTGCATGCTGATTGGGTCGCCATCGCCGGACACATCTGCTCTGGTACGTGTTTGTGTGATAAATTTTTATTTATTGCTAGTTAATACATACCTTGAAGGACACTAAGGAATCTCCATCTCGCGACTGCAGAGCAGGCAATCTCTTTTAATAAATTGTCACAACAACAATAACAACAATCAAGCCTGATAAAGATAAATCCAAAGTGATGCCCTAACACCCTCTCTGGGCCCCACAAGCCTTCCACTTGTCATCAGATGCCGCTGTGCAGTCTGCTCAGAAATACCTCCTGGAGCCAAGACATCCTTTGAAGGGAGAGCTGGACTTGCCTGCTGTTAAAAATGCTGACTCATGGCATTTGCCCATTTCTCTGGTGTATATGCTCCCTTCATGGTCAAGTTTAAGGTCCAGCGTGTGGCCCTGGTGCAGTCGGGAAGTGATGCACAGAATTGACTTTCACAAACCAGTAAAGCCAGAGGGGGACTCCTCTTGTTGCACTCTAAGAGCCCCAGCCTGTGCTGGAGTTTCCTTGCATTTGATGTGTGGGGCTCATCCCTACTCAGTGGTCTGGCACCGTTTCCCTGAATATCAATCGTGGGAGAGAGTAGTGGACACACAGAATTCCAATAGGCTCCCTGTAGGAGTGCTAATTACATGAATCAATTTAGAGAGAAGACTGACTAACCCAGTAAAGTAAGAGACCCCCGGCGATGATCATAAGTATATAATTTAAAGGAAATGTGTGCATGTGCACCAGGACCCATTCACAAGAACACTGACAAGAGAGTTATTCATATTAGCCAAAACCATTTTAAGATCACATGCACCAAGAAGGAAAGAGAAAATTAGGTGTTTTGTGTAAAACTTTGTATATTGTACCTCAGTGAAAATTCCCAAACTCAACTTCCAAATGATCATGTATATCCATCTTCAAACGTGATAGGGAATGAAAGATCATAAAAACGATGTGTTTAGGATTATTCCAGTCACCTCAAGTTAAAGAGGAGACATCATGTATTACTCAGGCATTTATACCTGGGATAAACCCTACAATTAAAGGAAAGAAAGAATTCCTTGAAATCCATGGTGGCCGTTACCAGTGGATGTTTGGGATGGAGACCACAGAATCTTCTAGAAGACTGGCAGTGTTTTCCTCACTTGTACCAGATGACTCAGAAGTCCACTTGCCATTACTGGTCGATTAGAGATTCCTGTTCTGTGACCGTCTCTGCTTTGCAGACGGCTAATGAGGAGGGGTTGAAGCAGGTGGCAGAGGCCACACCCTCCACTAGACACTAATTTCAACAATGTGGCTGTTGATCTGTTACAGCAAATACTTCACAAGTTGGCACTGGGATTTTCTCAAAACATGACCCCCACCTGCCTCATCAGCCTCTCGAGAGTCGAATCAGATAAGGAGCCCCCTTCCAGGGTAGAAACCAGGCGTCCGAACAAAACACCTTGCCCACAACCAGATAAAATGCAGTTAAGACTTTAAAGTGAGTTCCAGAGCCCACAGCCTGAGTATCTGAACTGGGGTTGAGCCACCAATATGGGTTCAGGGGGGCTTTCAGAGCCCGGGTTCAAGCCCATCAGGTGGTGGTTATAGGCCACACCTTGGAGTCAGGTCCACAACAGAGCTACACTCAGGATGTCCGGTCTTTTCCTTGGACCACGAGAACAGCAGAGCCCTGACCGAGCGGGAGCCCAGGGGGATCGCTCTGCTCAGCACCCACGAGGCAGCTGTGCAGGGAGCCCTGGGCAACGTGGCTCTTGCACACTGCGGGGCAGACCAACATTTTCCGAGTGCTTCCTGTGTGCAGGGCCTGCACACACCACAACACTGAGTTTCACCACATAACCCTTAGGTGGGGGCATCTCCTCCTTTGTAAACATAATCTCAGCTCATGAAGTAATTGGCCTAAAGCATGCTGGATTAGGGCGACCCTCTTTCTCTACACATGGATGGTTAAATGCCCATTGCCGTGGAAATAAGGCCAGCAAATCTGGGGTCTCAGGGCAGGGACAGCCCTGGATGAGTGGGTCTCCATTCAGGGACCCACTTTCTTCTCTTCTCCAGAAAGAAGGTTTGTAAGGAAACAAACTACTATTTCGGGGGTATCAATTACCAAGATCTGTCACTGGGGGTTTCCTTCTCCTGGAAACTGCTCATAACCAATGTCATCTCTACTTTACATGACACACCACAGCTAAGGGATCCTGTGTCTGCTCTTCAGGGTCAAGCCTCCAGTTTGTTTCCATCTGGGAACGACATCAAGAGAACCCTGACCCAGGGGCCGGCACCCCCTGTACACAGCCGCCTCCCATGTAATTGCAGAGATGGGGTGAGGCAGGGACCAGGATGATGCTGGGAGGGAGGGTCCTGCCAGCTGCTCAGCAACACTTGGGCAGGACCGGGTTGGGAGGCAGGGAGGAGGGGCCGGCAGTTTCTTGGAGACAGATGGATTTTCAACAAGGGTGCCAAGACACACCACAGGGAATGAGTTGTCTTATCAACGAGTGGTGTTAGGAAAACTGGATATCTGGGTGCAAAAGAATGAAGTTGAACCCTTGCATATACCATAGAAAAAAAGTGGCCCCAAATAGGTCACTGTAAGAGCTAACGTTCTAAGCATCTTGGAGGAAAACATGGAGTAAATCTTCAAGACCCTGGACTTGTCAGTCGTTCCTTGTATATGACACCAAAAGAACAAAAAACAACATACAAACTAAATAAATCAAGCTTTATCAGAATTTAAAATTAATGTTCATCGAAGGACACCATCAAGAGAGTAAAGAGACAACCTACAGAACTGGAAAAAAATATTTGCAAGTCATGTATCTAGTAAGGGTCAAGAATGCAAAGTTAGAAAGAACATCTCTATCCCAACACAGAAGACAAGCAACCCACTTTAAAAATGGTCAAATGGCTTGAATAGACATTTCTAGAAAGAGGATCTACAAATAGACAGCCTAAGGAAAAATGCTCCAGTCAGGAGCCTTTAGGGAAATGCTAATAAAGCAACTGGAGCTACCCCTTCTCACTCGTTGTTTGGCCTCAGTGTGAAAACAAAAGTATGGCCAGGACTTGGAGAAACTGGACCATACATACACTGCTGCAGGGACTGTAAAGTGGGTCAAGCATTTTGACAGTTCCTTTAAATGTTAAACTAGAGTGGCCACAAGACCTAGAAATTCCATCTCCAAGTCTTCGTTTCAGCTATTCCAGATGAACCTACGTTCTAGAGATCTGCCTTTCAAGGGTGCGCCTCCAGTTAACAACAGAGTGCTGCTGTGCTGGTAAAATTTGTAAAGAGCATAGTCGCATGTAAGTGTTCTGACTGCAGTGAATAGAAAACAGAAAGAATTGAATACAGGTATTCCCACAAACACTTGTGCACGCGTGTTCATAGAAGCACGCTTCACAACAGACAGAAGGTGTCAACAACCCAGGGTCCACCAGCTGATGGACATCTCCATAACCTTGGAATTGTATTCAGCCTTAAAAGGAAAGAAGTACTGATACCTGCTACCATGGGGATGTAGGACAAAAACATATGAGTGAATAAGCCAGGGGAAAGGAGTCAGACCCAAGCGGTCACATGTTGTAGGATTCCGTGACGTGGAACAGACAGAAGAAGGAAACCCACTGAGGAGAAACCAGACTTGTGTTTGCCAGAGGCTGAGCTGGAGGAGGGAATGGAGGCTGACTGCCTCATGTTGGTTTGGGGGAGTAAGTCTCTTAGGACTAGTTACAGGTGGTGGTGGCAACTTTGTGAATTGACTGAATTTCAGGGAATTCTATACGTGAACATGGTCAGTGTTGTGTGAACTCACATCAATCAAATGAAAATCAAGTAAAAATGTCATGCCTCCCTATGGATCCCTTACACCTTAAGGAGTTGCACGGCGTTCCTACCAAGTTTATCCAAGGAGAGACTCTCCCCAGGTCAGAATGCCAAGAGCCAGAGGGCTTGGAGACGATCCCACTGGTGGCCCCTTGACTCTTGAGCTTGGTGGAGGTGGAATCCAGGATGAGCATCCTGTACCCGGGGCCCTTCCTGCATCCTGTACCCGGGGCCCTTCCTGCATCCTGTACCTATGGCCCTTCCTACATCCTGTACCCGTGGCTCTTCCTGCATCCTGTACCCGTGGCCCTTCCTGCATCCTGTACCCGGGGCCCTTCCTGCATCCTGTGCCCGTGGTCCTTCCTGCATCCTGTGCCCGTGGCCCTTCCTGCATCCTGTGCCCGTGGCCCTTCCTGCATCCTGTACCCGTGGTCCTTCCTGCATCCTGTACCCGGGGCCCTTCCTGCATCCTGTACCCGTGGTCCTTCCTGCATCCTGTACCCGTGGTCCTTCCTATATCCTGTACCCATGGTCCCTCCTGCATCCTGTACCCGGGGCCCTTCCTGCATCCTGTACCCGTGGCCCTTCCTGCATCCTGTACCTGGGGCCCTTCCTGCATCCTGTACCTGTGCTCATCTGCCATTCGGCCAAGGGGAAGGTATGGCTTCTGACGTCCCTTGTTGGCAGGGACAGCAGGTGTAGGACTTCCAAGTAGCCCTTCTTACCAAAGGGCTCCTATACCACATGTCTTATCTGATCACAGAGATTTCTCCAGCCTGAGACCTCTCCGTGTCTCAGGAACTACTGACACTCGTGACAGACCAGTGAGGCCCGTAACTGTGAGGCTGTTAACATTCTCCTACAAGGGCAAAAGTGAGAGATGTTACTTGCCCAAAGTAGACGGTCAATAAGGGCTTCCTCTGAGCACTGTCTCCAGCCCCTGCTGTGGTCCAGGCCTCGGAGGGACAGAGGTGGTGAGGAGGCGCAGGGCACGCGGAGGCCGCGTGGACAGCTGTGGGGACAGCTGCGGCTGTTGTGGAAACGGGCAAGTCAGAGGAAGTGCCGGGAGGAACAGAAGCACAAACCCAGGCCGGGAGGGAGGGGCGGCCCCCCGGCGAGTCAGAACAGGGCGTGAACACCCCCGCCCCAGTCCCCTTCCGCCCAGGGGCCACCGTCCTGTGACGGCCCCGGGCAGGGCAGGGACTGGGGGGCCAGTGCTCTCCCGTCTCACCCACCCACACAAACCCAGCGGCCCCTCCTCCAGGACCCCGACGGCCCCCACGGGGCTCGGGGCAGCCTCCCGCCGCCCGCCGCCTTCCCGCCCCTTCCCAGGCCCTCTCTCCCTGCGGCCCGGGCTCGCCCGTCAGGGTCCCCGGCCCGCACAGACCCTTCCGCAGGCCCCCGCCTTCCTCCCCTGACACCCCAGGGCTCCGCCCGACAGTTCGGGGAGACCAGGCGGGGCCGAACTCTCCGGCCCAGGAAAGCCGGCTCCTCCCCGCAAACCAACCCCCCCCCCCAAGTCGACCGCCTCCTCCCCGACACACGCGCGCCCTGCGTTGCACGCACACGTGTGTCTCCCCGAGCGGCTCCTGACCGGCTGGGCACACAGGCTCCCTGCAGACGTCCTGGACCGCGGCGGCTGCAGGGGCTCAGCTGCAGGGGCGCTTCCCGCCTCCTCCCGCTCGCCGGGGAACGTGCTCGCGGTCTCGGGACGGTGGCGGGGCTGCCCGAGAAACCCGCACGGCCACGGAGAGCAGGGCTCCTCACGAGCGGTGGGGAGGCCGGAGGCGACCGGTTCCTCACGAGTGCGGACCCCCCACGCTCCACCCTGCAGGGTAGCGGCTTTCCCACACGGCCACCTGCTCACACGCCCCTGGACTGACAACAGTCCTGTTGCCTGAAAGATGAGACCCAAGGACCCCTGCAGGGGCGCAGACCCTCTGAGACTCACGGGTCTCAGGGGAGATCACACCCCTGCTGGCCGAGGACTGCGTCCCTCACCGCACCCAGATGGACCCCCGTCCTGTCCTGGCCTCTCCTTCTCCAGAAGGTTCCCACTCTCCCGTGTCTACGGCTGCTCGATGTCCACCTGCCATTGAGTCCCTCTGTCCCCTGTGCTCCCTTCTCTGCCGCGCACCACCCACGCAGCCAAAGCGTCACTGTCCCCATGTGTGTGTTCTCTGTGGTCACCGACCAGCCCCCGTGCACCCTGGGAAGGGACTGGTCACCTTCACCAATGAATCGCATGCCCGGACAGGGTCACTACTCAATAGACGTTGGCTCATTGCCTGGATGGTGGAAGGAAGGAAGCACAGGTGCATTTACGGAGCCTCAGGAGGGGAAGTGACTTGCTCAAGGTCACACGGGCTCTGGAGTCACCAGTGGAGCAGAAGTCGGGCTGGTCTCCCTGCCCTCTGCGGATGGTGGAGCTTGTGGGGTCTGGAGACCCAGTTCTGCTCTGAAGGGTCCCAGAGCCTGCTATGGCCTCGGCCCCAACCTTCAGGGAGCAAGCGGGGCGCTGGGGGCTGTTCCCTCCAGAGAGGCCCCTGGAGAGGAACCCGAGACGAGGCACAGGGAGTTGTCCTTGTCAGCACACCCCGTGGACATGGGGGGCAGCGCCTCAACCACGACCCTCGCTGCCCTTCTCTGCCTCGGTGAGCTACAGGGGGACAGAGGAGGGATGGGGCCGCCCTGCCCTCCCAGGCCGGGGCCTGACCCCCCGGGGCACGGGGGCTCAGTGGGGCAGGACCTCTGGGGGGTGGGGAGAGCGCGCTCAGCCCCAGAAGGGACCCCAGCGCTCAGGGCCCAGCCAGCCTGAGCTTCCGGTTGGGCCGCTCAGAGGGGGGCTCTCTTCCAGGGCTGTGTCGGGGCCCCCGGGACCGCGTGCAGGCGGGTGAGTCCTCCCCGGGCCTCCCGCTTCACGGCCCCTGGGCAACTGGGAGCACAGGGGCTCTGGGCCCGCGGGGACCCTCCGGGGGGCCTCGGAGTGACGGCCGGGGTCGGGTGAAGGGCACCTCCGGACTCCAGGTCTGATTCCTTTACAGGGACCCTCCCCAAGCCCTCCATCTGAGCTGACCCAGGCCCCGTGGTTACCAACGGCAGCCCTGTGACCATCCGCTGTCAGGGGCCTCGGCAGGCTGTCACGTGCAGTCTGTATAAAGAGAACTCCGGACGCTGGACCCTGGTAGCCCAGGATGAGTTCAGGGACAAGGCCAGTTTCCCCGTCGGGCCCATGAGCGCACACCGCGCAGGACGGTACCAGTGTGCGTTTCACGGCAGGAGCAACGGTTCAGAGTGGAGTGGCCCCCTGGCCCTGGTGGTGACAGGGGAGGGGAGGTGCCAGACCCTCCCCCCGGAGACCCCTCCCCCGGAGACACCCTCCCCTGGGGCCCCTCCCTCCGAAATCCCTCCCCGGAGGCCACGCCCCCTGGAGACTCCTCCCCTAGAGGCCCCTCCCCCAGAGGCCCCTCCCCCAGGGGATCCCCCCCTCGCCGTCGGCACCTCTAACCCGGCTCCGCTCTCTCCCTCAGGAGTGTACGACCCACCCTCCCTCTCGGCTGACCCAAGCCCTGTGGTGGCGTCAGGAGGGACCGTGTCCCTCAGGTGTAGGTCACAGTTCACAGGGGGCACTTTCCACCTGCTGAAGGAGGGAGGAGCTGATGCACCCCAACACGTGGTCCCTCTGTTCTCTGCTGGGGGGTGGCAGGCCCGCTTCCGCGTGGACCCCGTGACCACCTCCCGTGGCAGGACCTACAGATGCTACAGCTCTCCCATGGCTTACCCCTACGTGTGGTCACTCCCCAGCGGCCCTCTGACCCTGGAGGTCACAGGTGAGGGAAGGTTGGCTCAGCCCTGGCTATTTCCTGACCCCAAAGTGACTGGCCCATGGAGGCCTGGGTGGGGGAGGGCTGGGGACGCTGGCCCCCGGGGGCCAGAACCATTGGAGATCCGAGAAGGGATTCCTCCATCGTTCCTGTGTCCCCCCGAGGAACTTTGTTCTGAGGAGGAACTAATGTTATCCCATCACAAACACGTCAGACTAAGGAGGGGTGAGTGGGAGGGATTCTCAGTTACGAGTCTGGGCTCAGAGGGTCACATCCCGTCAGTGGGAAGCTGGGGCCCTTGACTGCCATGCAGGGTTTCTGGGTGATTTGGGGAGTCTCTGCCTCTGTGACCTCACCGTCCAGCATCTCTAGCTGCACACCCCCTGGACTACACACCAGGGAACCTCATCTGGTTGGGCATCGCCACCTTCATTCTGCTGGTCCTCGGGGTGCTGCTGGCCCAGGCCAGACACTGCTCGGACACGACCCAAGGCGAAGGCAGGAGTCAGACACAGGCGGCAACACCTCACCCCTGAGGGATCTAGAACCTTGGACATAATCTGATGGTACCAAGAGGTTCTGGAGGAAAACCTGGGGAACAAGCCAGGGACCTGTCTGCTGACAATGTCGGGGGTATACACGTGGTCTGGGTGCGGGACAGCTTCTGGGCTGCCTCTGTGGAAGCTCTTCTGCAATTACTGTGGTGATTTCGCACCCTCCTTGATTGTCCCATCCCCATAGCTAATTTATATTATAATTGGAAGTTTGTCCTACCTTAGCCCCTTCACCTATTTAACCCACCCCCAAGAGTCTCCTCTGTTTTGTTTGGTCGTTTCTCTTGTTTTGCAGATTCTGTGTATAAGTGAAATCACGGGGTATTTGTCATTCTTCTCCTGGCTTATTTCACTGAGCATAATACTCTCTAGTTCCATCCATGTTATCACAAATGGCAAAAGTCCTTTCTTCTTTATGGCTGAGTAATATTCCATTGTGTATAAGCACCACATCTTTACGCATTCATCCCTTGATGGACACTTAGGTTGCTTCCATATCTGGGCTACTGTAAACAATGTTGCAATAAAAATAGGGGTGCATGTATCTTTTCAAATTTGTGATTTTGTTTTCTTCAGGCAAATTCCCAGAGGTGGAATTGCGGGTCACATGGTATTTCTGATTAATAGCAACTCCAGTTTGGAACAGATACATAAAAAATCATTCTGTAAAACACTCTTGGGTCTCCTTATTGTCTCTTAGGAGATGTCACGTGGTACAGTCTCTCCAGAAATGACATCTGTTTGAAAGAACACACTCATGTTTGGAGTGACAGCCAGATGGTGTGTCGGTAAACCGGCTCTAAGGAAATATCATTTTTTTCAAAAGCCCTGAGTTGTGCCATTTGTCTATTTCTTTGGAGAAAATATAGCATGAACCGTAATTAGGCTGTCTGGCCTCATTTTAGTCTTCAGCGAGGGAGAATTAGAAAAAGCACACAAGGAAGAAGTGGCTTTCTTTTCCTGTGGAATTTCTCCATCAAAAACCTTCGTACAGGACATTCCAAGAATCTGTTCTCTCTCATCTAAGTAAGAAAGGAAGAAACTACAAAATAGTCCAAAAACAAGTAATAAAATGGCACTAGTAAGTCTTTGCATGCCAGTAGCCTCTTTCCATGTAAACGGTTTATCAGAAGACAGAGTGGCCAAACGAATTAAAATAAACAAGGTCCAACAATATGCTGTGTACAAGACACTCACTAGCTGTCAGGCGCGCCAGGCTGAACGTGAGGGGTGGCTCAGCGGAGTGAATATACCTGTTACAAAGTGTGTGAATCTAAGGTGTGTACAGTGTTGATTTCTGTCCTTTATATATTGCAAAATGATGGCCACCATGGTGTTAGCTACGTCACCATCACATTACACAATTACCTTTCCAGTGTGTGTGTAATGGGAACATTTAAGATCTACTCTTTTAGCAATTTTCAAGTATATAATACAGCATTGTTAACTATACTCGCCATTGACCAGTGTCTCCTCATGTCCCCCACCCCAGTCCCTGGTATCAACCATTCTACTCTCTGCTTCTATGAGTTTGACTCTTAGATTCCACGTATAAGTGACATCACAGTGTTTGTCTTCCTCTAATTTATTACACATAGGATAATGCCTCCAAGGTCCATCCTTTCAGCAAATGTCAGGATTGCCTTCTTTCTCATGACTGAATATCGCCCCATTGTGGATTCTTTATTTATTCATCCATGGATGGACACTTAGGGTTGTTTCCATGTCTTGGCTATTGTCAATAATGCTACAATGAACACAAAGTGCAGATATCTCTTTGAGATTCTGTTTTCATTTCCTTTGGATATGTACTCAGCAGTGGAATTGCTGGATCACATATTGGTTCAGTGCTTTTTTTTTTTGAGGAACCTCCATACTTTTTTCCACAGTGGCTGCACAAATGTACACTCTGGCCAACAGGGCACAAGGGTTTCCTTTTCTCCACATCCTGTCCAACAGTTGTTACCTCCTGTCTGTTAGATACCAGCCATTCTGACAGTGTGAGGCGATACCTCATGGCAGTTCTATTTTTCATTTCTCTGGTGAGTAGTGATGTCCACTGTGTTGCTGACGTTTCCACAGTGGACTCCAGAGCCCCCGCAGAGCTGTGCTTGTTCATGGAGAGCTGTCCAGCTGCTGATCTGTGCAGAACAGAGGTTGGGGTCTCCCACATCACCATTTGGAAGACGTGTCATTTATACTTATATTAGTTTTCTTCTCACCCACTAAATCTCTGAAATGCTTGGTTAACTGTCCGGTTATGTATTGACTTGCCTTTTATGTAGTTCAAAGATGTGCGATTAGATACCTTTAAGTTTATGAGTGCTATACCTTGTATGTGAATGGATTATTTAAACATAAAACAATTGTTCCTTATAAAAACATTTTTGTTTATATTCAACTTTGTTGAATACTTGTATAGGTAACAGCTCCTTCCATTAAATAATAATAATAGGACATGCTTGATTCAGAAAACGTTTAATGATTTTATTTCAGATGAGATTTTATTGTGAGTGCACAAGTGGGTTTTCCTTTTCTGGGGTGGGAGTGCTTTGATCTAACCCTTGGCTAGATCAATTAATCTTTTAATGGATGGTAATAAATTAGTAGTTTTGAATTATTACTGCAACTTTAAGTTCTGGTTCATTACATATCAAGATATCCTGCATTCTCTTAGCTTCCTTTTCAACCTACCAGGCTCCTTGTTGTTTGACTGACACTTAATTGTTCTGTATAATTATACCAACCATTTTGGAAGGTTTAGATTGTATTGCTAATTTTAGAGAGTTACCTACATTATTGTTATGGGAATTTACATTTATAATTTTGAACAATGTCTCACTTCATCCTCTCTTTCAGTAAGTCAAGAGCACAATTACACATTAGCCTAACTCCTAGTCCTTAATATTTTTGAAAGCACTGTCTCACACACACACAAATATTTCCTATATTTTGGTTCAGCTAATATCTTGATTCGGCCTCCTTAAATATATATGCATATCTACATGTGTGTAACTACACATAAATGTAACTTCCCAATGCTTCTCTACTTCCCGTTTCCTTCTCACCGTCTCACATCACTCCTTTCGTTTGGGTTCATTGCTCGTCCAACTGAACGGCATCATTTTGTGCTGCTTTCAGTGAGCACAAAGGCAGCAAAACAGCTAACAACTTGCAGCTCCTGAAATACCTTATTTCACTCTCTCTCTCTCTGCCAAGACACTTCTTCATATTTTCTTATCTCAAGTGAAGAATAAGATCCAACTCCCTTGGGGAGAAATCCAGCTGATCCTTAGGGATCCTCCCTCCTCTCTCCTCACACCTCCTGGAGGCACAGCGTGGAGACGCGAGGCCCGGGGTGGCGGGGCTGCCCTCGTCCCCTGGAGCTTAGGGGTTTCCCTGTTGACCCTTCCACATTTGATCCACAGTACAAATTCGGCTTGGTACAGAATCCTCTGCCAACAATTATGCCCCAGGGCAGTGGTTCAGTCTTCTGGGCATCTGTTCTTGCCACTGGGAAGTGCACTCCCAGTGAGAATGTCATTCTATTGACAGTACCTGACTTTTCCCTAGGAAGTGATTGTAGGATTTTTTATCAGACCAGTCCTCGCTGCGCACTTTGCAACTGATGTGGAATTCGTGAAGAATAAAATCAGCCGTTTTAAAATATGCGATTCAGAGTAGCATGGGTTTTTTTTTCCCCCAATTTACCCTGGATTTCTTCGTTTTACCATAAAGGATCAAGATACAGGTTTTATTTTTAAATGTGTGCATGTTACCATTTAAGCGACTTTCCTCTCTGTGACACGCTCAGCTCTTCACCTCTTGGGCTGTTGGTGGACACCGTTCTCACGCCTTTCCTTCGGACACACTAGCTATGGTGCTGGCCGTCCCCGTTCTGTTCCCAGGGAACTTGAATTTCCGTTTGTGGTCTCACTTTTCTGCATTCTGGAAAATTTCCTCAATATTGTGTTTCCGGTTCCACACCTAGTTCTTCAGCTGTGTCTTGTCCTGGATGGAATGGAAATTTAGAATGTGTTCATTCACTTGGATTTTTCACCAGTAAGATTTCTAATATCCTTCTGTAATTGCCCCTTCCTCTGTGGTATAAACCATATTCTTCTCTCAAAAATTCGATTTCCTCCTTTGTTTACAGATATTCAAACACTTGCTTGATTTACAATAAGTCACACGTTCCTAGCATTCTATTTCTGTGGCTATAATCATGAACATTATTAATGAGCATTGAGAATGTCTTCTGCAGCACCGCTGATTACTGAAAGGATTCCTCCTTGCTGTCCATTCCCGTTGGAAGCTTAGTTTCCATACACCTTATTTCCCATGGAGGCTTTCTCCCGAGGCTGTCCCGGCAGTCAGGCATGATGACGAGGACTAGCGCAGCTGCTCCCGCCCTGTGGCATCCACTCTCCCAAACTTAGCATCCCCTCAGGGCTGTCCAGAAGGGCCGGGTCCAGTGCAAGCCTCACACTCCCCCAAAGACGGGTACCCAGGCTGCCTGGCCCGCAGTGAATCTGTTTCATGTCCATGCAAAGCACGGGGCTCAGTGCTGACCACGGGCCGGTCAGTGGGCAGAGACATCCCAGTGTCCCTCCACAAAAACGGGGAAGGGAGGAACACAGCTTCCTAACTCACACAGACCCCAGGCCCCTCCCACCCTGAGGACCTAGGGTCCCTCTCCTGTTTGCACTGAGGGGAAACCTCCACTCTGATGACTCCTGGCTGTCCCCAGGCACAGGTGGCCTCTCAGCTTTGGGCTTTTTAATCTGTTGTGCCTCTCCCACTGTTGGGAACTTTCGTTTCCCCTTTCCTGCATTTGGCAGTGTCTACACACTGCAGAAACATTATACATAGCATTTCTCAGCATTGGGAACTCTCAAGTGAGCACATCCATTGTCCACCTGGACTGCAGAGTGGACGCCACGATCTTCTCTTGTACCAAATCCCATACGTCTCCATTTGATCTGGAAAATAACCATGACTGAGCCCCACCCGCGGCCCTGGTGGCCCTGACCACACATGCACACTGACGAGCTGCTCCCAGTGAGGAGACGGGGGCTCAGGGACGGGGCGGCATTGCCACACAGGCCGCGGATGATAGATGAATGCTTACATGGAGTTCAGCTTTCCCTCCAGATTCAGAGCAGCAGCCCAGCTCCAGGACCCCTGGCGCCTGCAGGCAGGACCTCAGGATGAGGAGGAGGTGTCTGAGACAGGAGACAAAGGCACTGTGGAGGCAAAAATGACTCAGAGCTTTGTTTCTAGGAAGTTGGGTGGATTCTGCTGCAAGAGTGAAAGGCAGCCCATAAAGCGAGAGGTGAGAAACAACATCTACGCTGGGGGGCCAAGAGTCGTGTCTGCTCACCATATGCCCTGTTTTCCGCCTCTGTGCTCACTGGCACAGCGATGCCGAGCTTGACCATAGGGTCAGGCGTGTGTCTGCTGCTCTGGGCCGGGGTGAAGCGCGGTGTGCTCGCTGTGTGTCCCTGTTGGTGGGAGCAGCCAGTCCAGACGCACATGTGCGCAACCTGTGACCAACACACCTTTTCCTAATGTCTATTTGGGTAAAAGATCACTTTTTTAAAAGGTAAAACAGTTGGTCTTATACAGGTATAAAATAAACATGAGTGGACATTTTTACCTGAATCGTTATTGATAAGGACACCAGCAAGGTGTTACAACCTGTTTACAGTAGAATCCCAACAGCACGCCTATTCAGAGGACAGGAATAGGGACGGAATGCCCAGGGGAGTGCAAAGTCTCTTCCACGTGCTGTGGCCTAGTCCTGGAATTCTCTGAGGCTCTCAAGCTTCAGCTCTGCCCTCAAAGGTCACTTCATCCAGCCTAGATCTTCCTGCATATCCCAGACTTCTCTCCATCGCCTGACATCCCATCTCCAAGGTCCAAGAGGCTGTGCCTCCAAACACGTAACTAAGTGTGTGCTTCCATACTTGTTAATTGTATGGTTACACTCTGAGTCGTCCCCAGGACTCATCATTCCCAGAGGGCCAGACCTCTACTATCTTATCACCTAGTTCTGACTTTTTAGAATTATGTGATTGTGTTAAAGACACTTAACATGAGGTCTAACCTTTTAACAAAATATTAAGTGCACAATCCAGCATTCGCTAACTAAACACACGATGTTGTAGTGCAGAGCTCCAGAAATGGTTTGTTTTGCATAACTGAAACTTTATGCCCATTGATTCAGCATATTCCAGCTTTTTATTCTCAGCAAGTATGTGAAATATAGTCGCTTTTCTTTGGAGAACATATGCAGGTTGGATGAGTGGATGGATGGATGGGTGCCTGGGCGAGTGGATAAATGGACAGACAAATGTATTAATGTATTATTCATTGAAAACACTCCACAATACCTTGAAGTGAGCCACCAATCCCTTAGAATTTCTGTAAATTTGACGAGAATCTCTTTGCCTGGTAGAAATCCCTTTCCTGTTTTCTTTCTCTACAGATCTGGGACATTTCTAAGATATGAAAGGTTAATATCAGAAAATAAGATACAAAACACAATTCTGGATAATTGAGAAATTTAGGTGTTTCACAGGCAGGATTGAGTTGGTGGTTGCTGATCATTTTCTGTCTGCCGGGCTCTATTATTGATCAACACACACCAACTCATGTATTCTCACACACCTAAGGAAGGGAGCACCTTCTGCTTTTAAAGGTGAGGATTCCAAGGGACGGGGAGATGAAGGCATTTTCCCATCTCCACGCTTTGTAAAGACAGAGTCACAATCCCAATTCAGCTATGTGCTTGGCCCCCAAATCCATTCCCTTCCATCTCACTCATCTCGTAATGCTAAGTGAGGAAAGTCAGAAACAAATAGTGTGTGATTTCACTTCCGTGCAGAATCAAAAAGTTTGAACTCCTAGAAACAGAGAGTAGATAGGTGGGAGTGAAGGATGTGGGGAGATGTTGGTCAAAGGGTACCAACTTCCAGGTATAAGGTGAGTTCTGACCTAGTTGTACAGCGTGGGGACTGTAGTTAACATACTGTATTACATAGCTGGAAGTTGCTAAGAGAGATCTTAAATGTTTCCAACACACACAAAATAACATGCAGTAACTAGGTGAGGTGATGGAGGTGTAAACTAACAGTGTGGTCACATTTTGCAATATACATGTATCAAACTGTCACCTGTACACGTAAATGTATACAATGTCATAGGTCAATTATACCTCAATAGGGTGGGGGTTGGGTGGGGAACACTTGTGAATAATATATTACCCACACCAATTTTACCTCTGCAATAATAGTTCATCACTGCAGGGAAAAAACACGGAAATATATCCTTTAATACAAACGTGAAATGTAAAATTTCCCAGTTTTATTGACTGTTTAGAAATCGAGGTACGCTTAAACCTCACCTTTCAAGAGCCAGAAATTTCTTTTATTAGTATTCAAATTTTCCTTCCCCAAAGGCCACTCTACTATCTATTTGACTGCCTTACCAGCCCAGTTCCGTTTGTAGTAAATAAAAACTATGTGCTTCCCATGAAATGAAAAACAGTTCACTCCACAGATTTCTTGGCTTTATCCCAATGTGCAGACACTTTTAGCCTGTCTCCTTGGCAAGAATCCCACACACACCTTCAAGCATTCCCAAACAAAGTCCATGGTCATAACTTCCTGTCATGATTAACCAATAAGATATCATAATTTTAAACACTTATTTTCTAAGTGTTTTTGTTCGGAGGATGACTTTCCAGTATGAGACCTTGGCTCTCTGCTTCCCACTTCTATGACACCTTCTGTGAATCATGGCACTGATTTATTTTTATTTATGAAACACTGTCTTATTTTTGCAATTACTTTTTGTATAAAAATATCATCTCATGGAGGGTACAGTCATCTACAGTTATAGATATTTAAATAACAGCATTGATTAATAATACACTTCATAGAGTGTAATTATTTAACTAAACATTAACCTAGAATTTATCCTCTCAAAATAATCAGGCGTTTGCTGGGAAGCAGGAAAATAAGCATAAAGGGTGCCATCCATACGGAAGTAACCATGCGCTGCCCTCTGGTCGATGCGTATCTCGACATGCCCCCCACCCCACAATTTTACCCTTGGCTGTACACTCAGAGAGCTCTAGGTCCTACACTCCCCGGATATAGGCCAGAGCCTTCAGGGCAGCTTTGCTCTTAAAAGGAAATGCGTGGTAAAAGCAGGTGTCAGAGTGAGCAAGAAAGATAAATGCACTGGGGAATATTCTGGCAGTGGAGAACTATACACTGGCCAGGAAATAAACCGGAGCTCAGCAAAGCAGTGTGGGCACCACAATACGGTCTCACACATAAAGGTGCCTAAGTACCTTATCCTTTTCTTCTGAATTGAAGCATAAATAATTACGTATGTGCAGACACAAATACTGCATATGATGGCACGATGGTGTGGGAGAACCATACTGACAAGAACAACTCTGAAGAAATAAACAAAAGACCCAGTGCAGTGGTCACATCAGATTATAGGAAGGGCGGGGACGCAGGAGGCACAGCCCGAGCCACACTGGTGTTCCCTTGAGTATCCTGGTTGCCGGGTCAGCTTGATTTCACACCTTTTTTCTTGATAGAACTTACTTTTTTCTGACACTGTTGGCTGTTTGAAGTACCTTCATCATTATATACACATATGTATGTGTATGTTTATTATGATTTGTATATATTTGCTTATGTATTTTGTATCGATACAATAGATTATTTTTTATAAAAATGTTATCTGAAATAAAAGTATATATTATATGTGTGTATGTATGTATATTACATATATCTTCAACATGAATGTACATATCTGTTCATACGTATATATATGAGTGTCTACATATGTTGCTGGGGCTGAGGGAGGGATATCAGAGTTTTGACTGGTAAGTGAAGAATGGATCTCAAGTAGACCTTTCATGGCCGGAAATGGCAGGTTCTGATCTGTGCTAATGCTGCAGAATCAGGTCTCCTCAACACTCAGCAGGAAAAATTTTAAAATCTGTCATGATTTCTCCATTTGCAATTAATACGTATTGAAAATTAGAGAACTGTTTTTTTCTAAAATCCATTTATCACATAACGATAAACATGCACTAACTTGGTAGCAGAACATCACATGTGGTTATAAACTGAATCGTACGTATATCTCAAAAAGGCAGCTACGGTATGTTAAATACCTTTGTAGGGTTTTGGAGGTAGGGAAATCTGATTCAAGACCTGGGTGCGAGGGATCGGTCAGCCAAGGGTTGGAGCAGGGCCTTCCTCAGGGCTGTGCTGAGCCATGACCGTTATCTGTAAGTTTTCCACAACACCTCCCATATGTACAGTGAGAAACAGCCGGTCATCTTCCTGTGTGGTGGGCTGCCTGTAAACTGCAGGTGGTGAAGTTCAGCCTCTGGTAACCACATTCTGTTGGTTTTCCAGTTTTGCTCAGCTCCTGCAGCCCATCCGACAGAAGCAGCACCATGTCCTCCACACTCATCAGCCTCTTGTATCTCGGTAAGTTCTGGAAGGGGTTGGGGGAGAGGGTTATGGGGGAAAAGTCAGAGTTCAGGCTGGGTGCCAAGACAGGGCACTCTTGCAAGAGGGTGAGGTTCCCAGGGTGTCAGTCATCTCTGACGTGGCTTTCCCCCCAGGAGCCTGACTGGTCCAGAGGACCTGGGCACCCATGGGTGAGTCCCCCAGCAGTGCCAGTTTGGTGGGACAAAGATGGGTGTCCCCAGTGGGAGATGGGAGCTCGGGAGTGGGTGACGAGGCTGGCTTGGGCAGGGAACCCCCCAAGAGCACAAGAAGTGGGGCTACCTGGCAACCCTGGGCTTCTAGTTCTTCCAAGACCCCCCCAGACACCAGCCTGGGGGCTGAGCCATCTCCTGAAGGAGGCTGTGATGTGCAGAAGCCGGCCTCTCTGCAGATGGGTTAGAATAATCTTGGTGAGGAGGGAAGGACCCAGTGCTGGGCCCCCAAGCCCTCTGAGGACCCGGAAGTGACTCAGGGCCTCCCACCCAGGCCTGCTGACCCCATCTTGCATGTGTATTTCTGTTATTGTAGAAAAAATTTTAAGGGAACCTTTGTTCAAGATGTTACCAACACTCTAAGTAAACCTCTTGCTCTGGGAAGACCTGTGGTGACCATGCTGGGCTGGGCTGAGTCCCTGGCCCCCACCAGGCTTCCCTGGGCCTGGGACAAGTGTCGGGGGAAGCCTCAGAAGGCTGCGTGGGATGGAGAGCCCCTGAGCCTGGCGAAGGGGCAGCTCCCACCTTTCCCTCCACGGCCATGCCCCCTCCCCAGGTGGACACCACAAGCCCTCCCTGTCAGCCTGTCAGAGCCCTGTGGTTCCCCTAGGAGGACACGTGACTCTGAAGTGTCAGTTTCCCCTTCCCTTTGCCACATTCAAATTATTCAGAAGAGAGGGGACCCGCAGCCGTGAGCTCCAGAGACGTCGTTCCAACAGCTTCACGATAGACCTGGTGAGCGTGGCACACGCGGGGTTCTATGCCTGTTCCGTGGCTCTCTGCCACAGCTGCAAGTGGTCAGCACATAGAGACCCCCTGCAGATCGTGGTCACAGGTAGGTGTCCGGCCCCGCCTGTGACAGCCCTGCGTGCAGATGGCCTTGCCAGAGCCCGGGAGCCCAGGAGCGGGGGCAGGACTGAAGGCCACAGAGCTTAGAAGGAACCTGGAAGAAGAGGGGCTGGTAGCCGAGATGGACAGAGAGCAGAGGGAGGCGAGCAGAGGCCCAGGTGACAAAGGTCGCGAGCAGGAGGATGGGTGGAGGCTCCACAGCAACAAAGGTGCAGGAGGAATCAGGCCGCTTCGGGCTTGAGAGGTCAGGAAATCCGCTCTGAAATGCCAGGGGAGGGGTGAGGAGGGGTACTTACACCCTATTTCTCCCTAGGTGTGCTCAGGCGTCCCTCCATCTCGGCCCAGCCCAGCTCCCTTGTGCACGCAGGGGCGAGTGTAACCCTGTGCTGTCACTCACAGCTGATTTTTGACACATTTATCCTGCACAGAGAGGGGGGCACACAGTATTCTCAGCAACACCCCCTTACGCCTGCACGTGAGGAGACCTACAGATGCTACGGCGCCCTCAGCCACGCCCCCCAGGAGTGGTCGGCCCCCAGTGACCCCATGGATGTCGTGGTCACAGGTGAGCGTGGTGGCCCAGCCCCCATTCTCCTTGTCCTTGGGATCCTCTGGGGTGACGGGGTGTTGCAGGGTCAATGCAGGGATAGACAGACAGACAGGCAGACAGGCAGACAGAGGGAGCAGCAGGCTCAGGAGAGAGGCAGAGACAGAGAAGAACGGGGAGAGAGAGGGAGCAGGCGGAGCATGGAGGGAAAAGGAGCAAAACACTTTGCGACAGGGGAAGCCCAGCCTGGGGCAGGGCAGCTGAAGGGGCCCTGAAAGAGGGATGGGAAGGAGGCGGCAGCTGAGGGGTGAGGGGGCCTGGCTGGGGCACCGAGGAGGCTGGGCGTGGCCCCCACTGCACCACGTCCCCTCCTCGGCCCTGAGAACAGCCATACAGCAGACATCTTCGGCCAGGCCCCCAGATGATCCGAAGGGAGCTGGCACCCTGAGGTGGCTCGACTCTGGTGTCATGTGTCCTTCTGCACAAAGAAGGAGGGGTTCCTTCCTGCCCCGTGGGCGCCGGGCCTCACTGGCCACTCCCTGCAGAGCGAGGGTCCCCAGGGCCGTCGGGGGCTCTGGCTCTAATGCCCAGTGGTTGCGGTCCAGGGGCCTGAGGCCAGCACCACGTGTTCTGAGGGTCCCGTGGCAGCTAGCGGGTCTGTTTCTCGAGAGAACCCCCCTCCCCATTGGCCTCTAGGGGCAGTAAGACAGAGAGATGCCTGCAGAGGGCAAAGGAGCCAGGGCAAAGTGGAGCTGGCAAAGGGCATACACACCTGTGCACACACACTGCGGAGATGAGTGGGCGTGGGGGGCATTGATGACACACTGTGGGCCCCTAGGATGGGGACAGAGACCCCTCTGCTCTTGCCCAAGGACAGTGGGACTAATTTGTGCTCTTAGGTCAAGGCCTGCTTTCCTCCTAGGAAAACACGAGAAGCCGCATCTCTCGGCCCTGCTGGGCACTGCGGTGTGGTCAGCAGGGAACGTGATCTTGCTCTGCGGCTTCGAGAGCTCTTTTGACATGTACCACCTGTGCAGGGCTGGGCAGGCCTGCCCACGCAGGCTGGCTGCAGGGCGGAGCCACAGCGGGGCCTCTCAGGCCGCCTTCCCCCTGGGCCCCGGGACCCCAGCCCAGGAAGGGGCCTACACGTGCTACGGCTCTTTCAACCACTCCCCCCATGAGTGGTCAGTCCCGAGTGACCCAGTGCACCTCTCTGTCCCAGGTGAGGAATCCCGAACCTGCCCCGTGTCTCCAATACACTAGACCACGGAGCTCTATCTGAAGGGCACCCTGTTGGTGACAGGGGATCCGGGGCTTCTGGAGAAACAGAAGCAGTGAGAAATACAGAGAGGCTGGGACACAGGCCCCTGCACGCCCCCCACCCTTCCTGGGTGGAAGCCCACACTGGGGGCCTCTGGGTCCAGGTGAACGAAGAAAAAGGCCAGGGCAGACCCAGGAGGTCCTCGCTCCTTAGGCCACACTCAGGCTGGAGACCAGCAGCAGCGGCAGCCCGTCACCCCCACTCGCTTCCCAGAGGCACTCCTGACGCACAGGCAGACCACAGATGAGGAGCTTAGATACTTATCATCGCAGGGAGGCATATCCTGGGAGGAAGTCACACACCCAGGCACTCAGGCAGAGGGACCAGAACCGCCATCAGCCCTTAGGGCATGACAGAGCTGGGGTGTGGAGGGGCCCCCCTTCCAGAGGAGTGGTCCTGCTTCGGAGGGGCGAGACAGGACGCTTGCTCACCCCCTCTCTGTCCTTCCTCCTAGAAACCACAGAAAGCACTTGCACATCACCCCGTGAGCCGAGCCCCGCAGACGGTGAGCAAGGAGGCCTCTGCGCTTAGCTCGTGAGCCCCCAGGGAGGCAGGGCTCCGGTGTCCCCAACTCTGTGACCTTGTCTCATCTCCTTCCATCTCTGATCCCCAAATTCTCCACTGGCATTTGAGACTGCATACAGCATGGGAATCAGGGGGGCATTCGCCCCCTCGTGCTCCTGGACTGAGGCCTTTTCCTAGTTGGATAAAGGGGTCAAAGGGACCAGGGTGTGTGGGGACAGGGGTGGTTGTATCATCCAACTGTTAATCATCTATGAGCTGAACATTCAGCAGTTAAGAAGGAAAGGGATCGTGCCTTTATGAGGGTTGCATTCCAGGAGGAGAAATTCCATTAAGATTCTTTAATCCCCATACACTGAGCTGGGGTCATGCAATGCAGAAAGGGTACGTGGACACTGTAGAGTGCGTGGTACCTGGCTCAGGGTGACAACCCAGGTGTGCCTCAGTTTCAAGGAGACCCAGTCTTGAGAAGGTTGGTGGAGGGATCTGAGTGCCAGGAATCCAAGGCGGCAATAAGCTCAGACTGCGGAGCCAGTGCACCTGCCGTGTGGTGGGGAGGTGACCTGGCGAGGTGGCCAGAGCCTGCTTAGCTACAGGTGGACGAGTCGTGACAAGGAGTGTGGATTTTATTCTGGCTGCAATGGGAAGTCATTTAGTACTGACATCAGAAAAGCATCACATGGTGCAAAGTTTAGAAGGAGACAGTTGGCAGGGGAGAACAGATTCGCACAAGGGGACCATGCCTGGAAGCCATGAGACAGTTGGGAGGCCGTGCAGGCCCTTGTGCAGAAAAATCATGGTGGCTTAGCCAGAGGTGCTGGGGGAGGCGCAGGGTGAGTGGTTTCGGAGCACGCTCCGAGATAAGGCCCAGGGAAGGAGCTCTGAGAGGGTACTTCTCCTATTTCTTAGCTGAGTAGCCGTGGGCTTGTTCATGCCTCTTAGAGCTTCTGGGGCCCATGCATGGAAACTTGGAACTGGGAGTTGAGTTTTTAGAGAAAAGGACCACGGGGCAGGGAGCCTGGTGGGGGAGAATGGTGCAGCCCTTGAAAGCCAAAAAGTTGCAGTCAGACTTGCAGGCCCTGCTCATAGCTTTGCTGGATCTAGGAACTGAACTCCCGTAGCATCAATCTCCTCAACTAACGGTGCCTCCCTCCACGGCGTGCACTGAGGAAAAGATGCACTCACCACAATGTGGGAGCTCCCCAACCCGCAGACGGGGCCCAGCCACAGAGAAGGGTCTCAAGACGCGGTACATCCCTGGCCGCCTCCCCTCCCACTCCGGCGAATGTCTCCCTGCCCCACGTGTGGTCATTCCTGGGGGAGTGACTTCATGTCTCGGCACCCTGATCCAGAGGCATCCCCTGCTCTCTAGCCCCCTCCTTCTCCGTTTTCAGAGTGTGGTGGGGTTAGGAGGAATGAGAGGGAGGGGTGGTCAGCCAGGGTTGATGCAGGCGGTGCCCTTTCATGCAAAGCCTCATGTCTTGGCCTATAGGGTAGCCCGGAAAAGCCTGGGACCCTGGGTCCGGCCTCCGTCTGCCTCCCAGGACTCTGCTTTGAACGACCATCATCACGGCCCTTGGGTTTTGTTGGGAAATGGAGAGAGTAAACCGGTCAGATGTAGGCATGCTGGGAGGGTTTGAGGTAAAGTGTGTAAAGACTCCAGCAGCCACTGGTGTAAAGAGACAACCGATAAACGGAGCTCCTACCGTCTGGTTATTGGCAGAAGCCTGTCACATCCTCAAGGGGACGCCGACAAGCAACATTCTCACTGGACTCTCTGCGACCGTCATCTCCACTGGCATTTTCCTGGCCGTTCTTGTTTGCCTCTGGCATTCTACCAAAAAGCGGAAGTCGGAAGGAGAAAGGGCTGTGTCATCCGAGCGGACACGGGGTGTGATTGGGGCCCAGAGCTGCATGCTCACCTCCTGAGAGCTGGTCTGTGGTTTGGGTGTTCAGATCCCTGGTGGAGGGTCTTCCAGGGAGACCCATGGGCCCCCTGGCCTTTCCTGCAACTCGCCCACCACCCTTCTCCTCAATCTGCTCCTCAGCTCTTGGGAGCCCACCGACCTGCAGAAGGAGATGGTCTGCAGTGGAGGCTATCGGAGGGAGGGAAATGGGAGGGGACGGGCCCCTGGGGCAGGCGGCGCACGCCTGGGGCTGTAGATGGGATGGTTCTTTGGATTGGTGAGGTGGACAGGCTGAGCAGCTCGGGCACACCACAGCCTCCCCCTGGCCCTGATGTCCTCCTCTGTGACCGAAGGGCCTGGAAGAGCATTCCCCGGAGTCTCGACTGCCTCTTCCACTCACAGGTGCTGCCATGAAGAGCACAGGGCCCGAGGTGACCCAGCGATGGACGGCGAGGTGAGCTTCCCCGGCCCAAATGCCCGCCACAGCATCTGCCCCACCGCATGTCCAGTGACCCCGCCTTCAGTGACCATGTCTCTGCCCAGGATTCTTACCTTTTTCTTTGCAGGACCCAGAAGACACACAGGATGTGATATATGCCCAGCTGGACCAGTGGATCCTCTCCCAGGGATTCCGTGCCACCTCCCTGAGGCCCATGGGCCCCTCCATGAACCCAGCGTCCACATGACGCTCAACGACACCAAGCCTGCGGAGGCCCGACCGGGCTCCAGGCCTGAGCCTTTCCGAGCGAGGACCCGTATCTCTTCCGAGGAGGAGTTCCCTCAAGGGCCCCCTTCCTCCTCCTCCAAACCATCGCTACCTCTCCACGGTGACAGCAGCAGAGCCTCACGACGTTCAGGATCGTCTTCAGAGCCCAGAACCCCTACCTAACCGCTCAGCTCCACTGTCACTCTATTACGTCATACCGAGAATCCCATTATGGGACTCTGTTATGAATATCAGCCATTGCCAGAGATTCTGCTGTGCCCACCCGCACATACTGGAAATCCAATCATCATCATCCTCCTTTTTCTGAAATTCTACTAAAGCAAACTTTAAAAGTCTGATGTATATCCTCTCTCAGTTAATTATTCGATTAGTCAGTAAAATGTTACAGAGATTCTGAGCTGTCTAATATGGTAACCAGTAGCCATATATGGCTATTTAAGTTGAAATTAGAATAGGTTAAATTAAATAAAATTTAAAATAAAATGCCTTGGCAACAGTAGCCAAAATTCAAGTGCTCAGATTTATGATGCAAACTTGAAGATTTCGTGCCCATGTTCTCAGGGTTCCCCACCCAACGGGAGGGTCCGCCGGGCGATGAGAATATTTAGCATCTTTTATGAGATGCTATGTCTAATGGAACATGAGTCCCAAGCAGAATCTTCTAGGATGTCTTATCACCTCTCAACTCCACAAAAATTTCTGCCAGATGCATTTCCACCCACACCCTGCAGATGGCACCACCTGCTTACACATTATCTGGGTCCCCACTGTCGTCCCCAAGGAACCCACATGTCTGTTCTTAGCACACGATGTTCTCGGGCCATTCAATTTCACCCTTTATTCTTCTGCTTTCAAACTGAATTGGTATCTACACAAAACAACGCGCACACTGCCACACGCAGTAAACTCATTCAGCTCTTGGACCGGGAGCGTGCTGTTCCTCCACCCGGCAAACTCCTCGATTTCCTGAGTATCTCAGTGTAGGCATCATCTTCATCACACGGCCTCAATTACGGGGGCCTTTTGTCCCAGTCAAGCCTGTGCCACACCCCACCTTAACCAACAGTCTGAATTATAATTACATCTTCTCGCTGGCCCGCCACACTGAGACATGAGCTTCCTGGAGTAAAGCAGAGTGTGACGACTCCCTGGGACCCCAGTGCCCAGTCAAGATCCTGCCCAGGAGGAGGGCTCAGGAAACACATTCATGCCGGATATGAGGACACCCAACAGCCCACCAGACAGAGGAAGGTGGTGCACACTTCTGAAAACATCTCATGGGACCCAAGAAAAGTCCATCTGCCTGGGTCAGAGGATTACGTTCTTCTGGTTTCTGAGACATGTGGGGCTGGTGGCAAGCGCTGGTCAGGGGAGGTGAGCGTAAATGGCTGGCAGGCACACCCAGGCCAGGAGATTTCATGTGTCTATTCTGCTGCAAGGTTTGTCCCAGAGGAATCCTGTATGGAAAAGAGATGTAAAAATATAAGACTGGAAGCACCTTCTTCTCTCTGAAAAATCACACAAGCACAGCTACCCTGCAGAGTCAACCAGGGCTCACCAGAAGCTACATGGGAAAGAAATACATTTTATTTTGCTTCCATGACATACGCGGTGCACTCAAGAATAACAGAGCATGAGAATTATTTTTAAAGACAGAGTGGTTTATGACACATTAGAAGTGAGACCCGAAATGGGATTTCCTGTGTTCCATGTGCAGTACCCACGGCAGGCGGCCCATGGTGTGCCATTGGGACGTGCATATTGTTTGAGAGCTGAAGACCGTCAAGGCCCAAGAGACCCTGGAAGATACCTGACTCCCTGACAAGAGACTTTAGATGCAGGCATTGCTCCAGGAGGAGAGCCAGCACTGTAAATAAATACATTAAAATGTAAGGGGAGGGATGTGGCTGTCTGTTAAAATTCCCGTCTGTGTTTGTTTCTTGCAGCCCATCAAACATTTACTCTTTTCATATTGCTGTGAATTGCTCCCCTTTTCCTTTGGTGTCTCAGACCCCTGCCCCATTCTGCTGGGTTCAGGACGACATCTATGCCCCGTTCTCCCTGACTGTCTTTGGAACCCACATCTGTGTCTTCCCCATACATACGAAATTAAATTTTGTTTCTTTTTTCTCCCACTAATGTGTCTCCTGTCAATTTGATTCTTAGACCAGCTAAAAGAACACTGATGGGCTGAGGAAATTTCTTCTTCCCCGACAGATGCTCCTACGCCTTGATCATACTGAAGTGTGGCTTCTATTTTTATCAGGTCAGAGAATAAATCCAACGATTTCCACTCATAAAACTGTTCCGCTTCTGTATTTTCCTTCGTACGAGGAAGCATGTACTACCTTATGTAACTCGAGAAACGAAAAGTGTTTTAGTTACTTAGAAAGGGATTTGTTGGCACAATTTCTCCATTCTTCTGTGTTGCTCACTGATTCCAGGTTTTTTTTTTTCTCGTCTTGTTTTGATTTTATTTTCACCCTATTTACTCAGAAATTTTTGAACAAATCAAAGTGTTGAGAAGCATGCAGAAGGTTTACATTTTAGGTAATAAAAAAATCATCATTAGCCCCCTGCAAACTCTGATATTCTGTTCATGTGGGGAGGTGAGCATTTATGAGCAGAACCCCGGAAAATTCGTAAGCCAAGCAGGCTGGTCTTGACTGTGGGACAACCGAGGCGTAGCGCCAGGTTAGCTGCACACACTCATGAGGACCTCTACGCCTCTCTCATTCATGCTCAAACCACCGGGGCATCTTTGTGTCTAAGCCATTTAAGGAGGATGGGGGCGGAGTTTAATTTCCAGCTGAGGTCACCGGCCACCTTGAGCAACAGTCCCAGCCCGCCTTTATGCTGCCCAAGGAGAAACTACAAGGAGACCTGAGCCAGCAGACCCACATTTCTGTGTTCTGCAGAATGGCATCAGCGCCCTTGGAGGGGGCCAAGGGCAGGCTGCCCCCAAATGTGCCGCTTTGGCGTGTTAATAATAACTTCGAGTTAAAGTTTCTGGGCAACAGCTGGAGCAACAGGGGCGCTGGGACCCGCCTCTGTCCCCTGAAACCAGGAAGTGCATCTCCCAGCGCAAAGGCGCCCTCCTGCCCCGGGCGGGTAGACGGCGTCCTTGTCTGCAGAGACGGGGGACCCGGAGGGAGCCCGGGGCTGAGATGTCTGCCTGAACAAGCCTCTGACTTGTTTACTGATTTACTGCCCAAGCCCAAAGGCTGTTTACATTTCCTTGCTAACTGAAGCTCCCAAATAGAAGAATTCTTTGTCCTGTTAATTCCTCATGGATTTATTGTCTCTTTGTATAAAATGTGTAAAAGCTGCCTGGTCACCTCTTTGGGTCTCAGTTTCCTTACTGGGCCTCCGTACAAACGAAATAAAACTGGCTTTTCCTCCCGTTGGTTGATCTATTCCACGGGGACCCGTCGCGGACCGAGTCCGCCCTCCTCACCCTCGTCCCGCAGCAGCAAAGAGCAGAAAGGCGGGGACCCCGGGGCGCAGCAAAGGGGACGCTGTATTTGAAGCCCCTCCCAGGGAGGGGCGGGCCCGAACCTTTAGGGGCTGCCGGCTGTTCACCCGTCCTTTGAGTGGCAGGGTGGGGTCACCTGATGGGCAGCTCTAGTTCTGCACCCGCTCCTCCTGGCGCGAGCGACTCTCCCCGGAAGGCGCCCAGATAAGCCCAGGAGTCGCCGAGAGAGCGAAACCCCATTTTATTTTGATGAGATTATGAGGGGGTGTGGTTTGGGCGGTCCTTAGTTTTGTTCGATTGCGCCCGTGTTGGGGCCGGGCTGGCCTGGTCCCCAGGGGTCCCTGCAGAGCCGTGGGACCCCCTTCCTGACCGGTTTGCTTGGTTATTTCCTTGAACCTCATCTTCCCCGTCCCCGGCTGCTCAGGTCTTTCTACCTAACAGACCGGATCCCTAGACCAGCTGGAAGAACCGTAAGGGGTAGAGGGCAGTTTCTCCTCCCTCGCCAGCGCCCTGGGGAGCAGGCCTCTGAAGTATCCTTCTGGGAAGTGAGTCCATTACCTTATTTCTGGGTCGTGGATCTGGGGGCGGGGAGGGAGAGGCTGCATTGCGTCTGTTGACTGAAATGGACGCGCCCTTGCATTTTAGGGAAAAGTTTATTCAGCGGCTTGCTGAGGACGGCGGCCCCACAGCAGCCCACCTGGTGTCCCGATCAACTGCCCCAAAGCACCTACTTTTGGGGACATCTTAAACACTTTACCACTGGGGGCGGGTGCCGGGAAGAGGTCGCGTCCATCCACACCTCAGGACAGTGTGGTAAGGAGCCGACACGAGGGCTCTGATGCCCTTCGCGAGTGAGGAGGCGTGACCCGGACTGCGAATGTCCCTGCATTCTTAGAGAAAAGTCCTAGGAGTGGAATTCCTGGGTTCAATGGTACTTCTATTTTGAGTTTTTTGAGGAACCTCCACACTGCTTTCCACAATGGTTGAACTATTTTACATTCTCACCAGCAGTGTAGTTGTATCCTGCAACTTTGCTGAATTCAGATATTAGTTCTAGTAGTTTTGGAGTGGAGTCTTTAGGGTTTTTTATGTACAATATCATGTCATCTGCAAATAGTGACAGTTTAACTTCATCTTTACCAATCTGGATGCCTTCTATTTCTTTGTTTTGTCTAATTGCCGTGGCTAGGACCTCCAGTACTATGCTGAATAATAGTTGGGAGAGTGGGCATCCCTGTCGTGTTCCCGATCTTAGAGGAAAAGCTTTCAGCTTCTCGCTGTTCAGTATGATGTTGGCTGTGGGTTTATCATATATGGCCTTTATTATGTTGAGGTACTTGCCCTCATACCCATTTTGTTGAGAGTTTTTATCATGAATGGATGTTGAATTTTGTCGAATGCTTTTTCAGCATCTATAGAGTTGATCATGTGGTTTTTTTGTCCTTCTTTTTGTTGATGTGGTGGGTGATGTTGATGGATTGTCGAATGTTGTACCATCCTTGCATCCCTGGGATGAATCCCACTTGGTCATGATGTATGATCTTCTTGATGTATTTTTGAATTCGGTTTGCTAATATTTTGTTGAGTATTTTTGCATCTACGTTCATCAGGGATATTGGTCTGTAATTTTCTTTTTCTGTGGGGTCTTTGCCTGGTTTTGGTATTAGGGTGATGCTGGCTTCATAGAATGAGTTTGGGAGTATTCCCTCCTCTTCTGTTTCTTGGCAACTCCCTGGTTTTTAAAATGAAATCTTAGCCTTAGGATGGAGTCCCTCCTATTCTTACTATACTGTTTGTATCTTAGCACTTTTTATCAAAGTCAGAAAAAATTAATCCTGATGCTTGTCCCATGTTCCTGCTCTATCTCACAGGGACATGGCTAAATTCTGGCTTATCCCTCAACTCAGCAATTCTGTGTCCCAGTGGCTACTTTAGGAATGGTATTTCACTTTTTATTTTGGTAATCAGCCCATTTTCTAGAAAAAGCTCTTGGCTTGCGTTTTTGGCAAAGGCTGGCCTTTCCGTCCCTCATCTGCAAAGTCAGCGACAGGACTGACCTAGTTCCTCTGCGGGACTGGGGTGTGGCCAGAGCCCAGTGCTTAAGCTGGAGCACATGTGCCCCGGGAGGTCACCCCACCCACGTCTGGGGCCCGTGCCCTGCACACATGCCCCGAAAGAGATCACCCTGCATCTGGGGCCCGTGCCCCACATGGCTGCACGCCCTGCTGCCATGGAGGTGAGTGCACCCAGCTCTGGGGCCTGAGTAACGTCCATTACCAGAGGCAGATTTGGGGATATACCTCAGGGGCAGTGCACCCTCAAGTACCTCGTCTCTGGTGAAGGACATGCTCAGAAATTACAGCGCCCCTTGGGAGGGCGCAGCAGCTTACTCTCCGTGTGTGAAACCACACGTCCCTGAGGTTAATCAGTTGAAACCAGTGACGCAGAGAGCCTTTTAAATAAGAAGCCAAAAGTCATTTCCTGCCCATTTCTGCACCGTTAAAATCCATTAATGCTTTCTGGGCCATCCTTTCTAAGGCAAAGACGTCCCAATGGTTTTCTCAGGACTGCTGGAGCCTGACAGTCCAGGCTGGTTGCAGAACCGATTTCAGGCCACCTGAAGTTCCCTGTTGTCCATCACCCCACTAAATCGCAGCATCTGCGGGCTTCAGCCACTGTCTGTGAGCATACAGCGCATGTGGTATGGCTCAGGAGGCGAGCGAGAAAAGTCCTGCCCACTCTGCCAAATATCCTTGCACCTCCGTGTAGGTTCTGTCCTCTGAGGTGGGCGAGGCACATGGGGGCCCTGCCTGCTGCCCCCTTGCTGGGCTGCCTGCTGCAAAAGACCCGTGCCTCTGTGATTGATCTTCAGATGCACAAGGGCAAACGTAACGACTTGGCTCGGCATCGTGTGTGTGCACGTGACACCCACAGAGAGAGCTCCCCACAGATACCTCATTATCTACTGTGCAGGGTAAAACCACTTCTAAAGTGAGCTTGCGCTCTACCAGTACTGGGGAGGAAGAATTTTCCTCTACCCTTGAAAGTTCTTCTACCTGGTCTAAGAACTGAACTGACACGAGGCAGATTCACAGGGGAAAAAAACAAATTTAATCCAGGGAATCCACACAGACAAGAGAGTCCAAAGACAGGTGGGCAAAATGAGGCCCGTGGGTCTCCCTGAACCCAGGAGAACAGGGGAGGGGTGTGGGACTGCCAAGGAAAACGGAAGCAGTTCACAGGAGCATGAAGAGAACAAATGTTTGATGGTCACATATCCCCTGGACCACACACAGCAATGGGGTGCTCAGAGAAATGTGACGGGCTTAGCCACATCCCTCCCAGTCGACCACCCTGGCTCACGTTATAGTGTAGTTACCTAAGGGGGCAGCTCTCTCCCTGGAGCGGGCCCTCCAACTCAATTCTTCTTAGGCAGCCGTGGAGAGGAAGGGAGGCCCGGGTATCTCCCTGAGTCTTTGGGCCTTGTTGGTTTTCAGATCTGAAATGATCTGCTTGTCAAAGAGGCATATCTTGGGGCGGCCTGCCCTAGGGCCTTGCAGGGGCAGTCCATCTACCCGATTCAGCCACAGACAATGCCAACAACCTGTCCCCTAGGACTCTGAGGGAGGGAGGGGGCCCTAAAATTCAATACCATGGCTTTAGACCTCTGGCCCCCAGAACTCTGGGAGGATACGCTTCTGTTTTCCTAGGTCAGCGAGTATACAGTGCTTTGTTATAGAATCCTAGGAACCTCTATCATCCATCTACCTGTCAGTCGCCTATCATCATGTATCTATTAACCACCTTTCTACTGATTCCCTATCTTTCAGTCTGTGTGGATTCATACTTTATCAACGAATATGTGTTTGTGTATGCATGTGGTCCTGGGATTGGAGAGAATCCAAGAGCTGAGTTTTGACTCATAATCGAGAAACAATTTCAGATAAGCAACAAGAGCCAGAATTTGCATGTTTCTCTCTCTATTATGAATGCAGACTCAAAGTCTCTATCAATTGTCTTTTGTTTAGCAAGAGAAACAATTTGCAACCAGTTCTCGGCCGAAACTACGAGGCAGGACATATGTTTGGTGTCTGTTCTGCAAAGAGTTTTGTAAAGTTCATGAGATTCAAGTATTCACTCAGGAAGGGAGTATTGCATGATATAAATGGAATCAGAGTTAGGGATTTCAAAAGGCAGAAAGATGTGTTAAAATCCTTACATAATTGGAGACTTTAGCAAAAGGAAGTGCGATCCCTTAGGCAGGAGACGTGTTTCTGGCAAACTAAGGCAGGTCCTGGGCAGGAAGTGCTGAGTATCTTCCTGTGTGGCAGCCACTGGGGTGGGGGACCTACCCCCAACATCCTGCAAGTTGGTAACTTCACTCAGCTCCTGCCAGACGGAAGCAATGCCACATCTGCCAAATTCCTCCACCTCCTAGGTGTTGGTGAGCCCTGAAGGCAAGGGAAGAGGGGATGCTGGTGCAAACAGGGCTTCCTGGCCAAGACCAGGCCGGATGGATGGATGGATGGAAGCCTGGATTCATCAGGGATAAGTCATCTCAGATGCGGGTTTCTGTCCAAGGCTCTATGAGAGCCAGAGGGTCCAGGCATGCGTGGCCGAGTCCTCTGTCCCCTCACACACACTGGGCCTCAGCAGCAGCGCTGGGGGCATGGAAGCTGGGGCTGACCCGCAGCAAGACTGGGAGCTGGCGAGCCCCATGTGTCCCAGGTTCCCACTGATTCCTGGGGACTCTTTCTAGATGCCTACAGGCTGAGCCCAGCTCCAACGCCGCCGAGGGGACGCTGCGCAGCTCCGCAGCTGGGGTCTGGCTCGGGGATGAGTGCAGCCTCTATAGTGATGGAGCAGAGGGGACAGGAGGACCTGCGGGCCCCCCACGGGGCTGGGGAAGGGACTGGTCAGCGGCAGGCCACCTGGACTGACAGCGCCTCCCAGTGCAGGCTCACGAGCAAGGCTCCATTACCTTATCTTCATCAAGGAGAATTTGCTCTTCTTTTCCACATGTAATGGTTGTTTTGTGTTTAAGAGAACCTCTGTTCAAGATGTAAGCAACACTCTAAGTAAACCTCTTGCTCTGGGAAGACCTGTGGTGACCATGCGGGGCTGCGCTGAGTCCCTGGCCCCCACCAGGCTTCCCTGGGCCTGGGGCCGGTGTGGGGGGAAGCCTCGGAAGGCCGCGCGGGAGGGAGAGCCCCTGAGGCTGGCGACGGGGTGGCTCCCCCCTTCCCCTCCACGGCCGTGCCCCTCTCCCCAGGTGGACACCAGAAGCCCTCCCTGTCAGCCTGGCCGAGCCCTGTGGTTCCCCTAGGCGGACACGTGACTCTGCAGGGTCAGTGCCCCCTTCCCTTTGCCACATTCAAACTATTCAGAAGAGAGGGGACCCGCAGCCGTGAGCTTCCTGGTAGACCCGTGAGCACAGCACACGTCCCGGGGCTCTGGGCCAGGCTGGTCAGCACACAGTGACTCCTGGCCACTGGCAGGTGTCCGGCCCCGCCCGTGACAGCCCTGCGTGCAGAGGGCCCTGCCAGAGCCTGGGGAGCCCAGGAGCAGGGGCAGGACTCCCAGTCAGGAGGCAACCATGTAGGGAGATTCTGCCTGGGGATTTAAAGACAGGGTGTGTCATCTGGGGAGTGGGGACCCCAGGGAATGACAGGAGCCGAGCGGGAGGAGAAGAGTCCCCTGTGCATGGCACCAGCACCCCCTGGGAAGGAGCCGGAGCCTCCAGGAAGACAGGGCGCCTCAGGAGCCGTCTCCAGGATCGGGTGGTTACCCGCGGGGAAATATCCTTTCTTCTCCTTCCCAGTCTCCCCACATCACCCCCATGGCTCTGGAGGACAGTGAGAAGGGGGCCAGGAAATGCATCTTGCAGGGCCCACACACCCGCCATGCAGGTCAGGGAGACGATGGCGCGGGAGACGGTCTGACAGCCAAGGAACCAAGAATAACCGCAAATAGTCATTAGTCCCCCGAACCCCTCAAGGTGAGCCTGTCCTGGAACCAGGAGAGAAGGAAATGCACGTAAAGGTGAGGCGTGGCCTGGCCCCCGGTGGCTGGGATGCAAGGCTGAGGAAGTGTGAGGAGGCAGGAAGGAAGGTGAGTCAGTCCTGGGAAGGGAGGGGGCCTCACTCCTGCAGTTCTCAGAGGCTGGGGTGAGGAGGCAGAATGGGGAAAGACACTGGCTTCACAGCGGAGAACTCCGGGAGACACCACGTCAGCCTAACTGACTAACAGCAACCTCGCGATCAGCACCCCTAATGGGAGGACAGGAGGGGCACCTCACTGTGATATTCTTCCCAAAGCTCGTGAACCCAGTCCGGTCGTGTGAAAGCATCAGAGAAACCCGAACTACAGGACATTCCACCGACCTGGATGAGCACTACTCAGAACTCTCAAGGTCACGAAAAACAGTGAAAGGCTAAGACATTGTGATCTGAAACAGGAGGACACAAGTCACGACTCAAAAAAAGAAAATTAGGTGTAATCATATCCACCCTGATGACAGCACAGGTAAAGATAAAGTGAAGGTACCCAGAGAAAAGAAACAGTTTATCTGCAGAGGAACGAGGGTAAGAACTGTAGCAGACTTACCAGAAAGTGAGATAACATGAACGTGCCTAAAGGAAAACAAACTATCCAACGGGAATCCTAATTCCAGGGGATATACACTTCCTAAGCGGTGAATTTATGAGCTATAATGTATTTTTGCTCCACAAGCATTGTTAAGGAGGTTCTTGTCTACGCAGAGGAATTGGATGTCAGCCAGGAACTCGGCTCTACATAAGGAATGAGGAGCAAGGGAAACGGAACTAGGTAAGGTAAATAAACTTGTTTTCTAATTTTCTTTCCTAAAACCCAATTGATTGGTATATGCAAAAAGAGCAACAGTGTATTGTGTGTTTAACACAAAGAACAGGAGGGACAAATAAGAATACACAACAGTTAGGCTCTTATATTACAGATCCAGTCATATAGCTGAGGCAGAACCTGTGTGATAAATGAATATTGTGAAATCTTAGCAATTGCTGGAGAAAAAGGAAAACAGTATGTCAATACTTTGTGTACAGGGAATATAAACTGGAATCATAAAAATGTTCAATTAAATTAAAGTAGACAACACAGGATGAAGTAAATAAATAGAATGGGACCCCCAGCATAAATAAAAAAGGGAGCAAGATGGCAGAACTCATTCCAGCCACAGCAATGATCACTTCAAACGTGAATGGTATAAATTACACCGGTTTAAGGGCAGAAATTGTAGCTTGGATAAAAAAGGGAGACCCAACCAGAGTCGTCCATACGAAACACTCTTTAAATACATTATATATACTTCCATTCCATGTAAATAATAATTCATATAAATTATAATAAATAGTGGATATAAATGTCTGGAGGAGGATACATATATACAAATACTAACCCATGAAATCTTGAGCATCTCTGTGAACATCAGACAAGATATATATTCCAGAGCAAAACAATATTATCAAAGACAGAGTAGCATTGCATGAAAAAAAGGTTTATTGTCCAAGAAAACATAATTCTAAAGGTGCATTCAACTAGAAACAAGTTTCACCACACAAGAGGCACACTGCTTGAGCTGAAGAGAAATAGGCAGTTGCACATTCTAACTGGGGACGCTCACACCCTTCTCTTCCAGCTGTCCTTAAATATGAACGTGGCACAGCCATTTCCTGGATGGGCGGGTGCTCTTTAGAAGGCTGCCTCCTCTCGTGGCCTCCCTTTCCATTGCTCTATGGAGAAATGGAAATATATGTTCATTACTGTCCTCAGAAGAGAGCTTCCTGAGAGCCATCCTTGTCTGAACCCTGTAGCGTCTCCACAGTTTGAAGTGCAGAGCCTTGCAGGGTGTTCTGAGAGGCAGAAATGACGCAAGTGATTTGCCCCAAGGAGCAGAGAGGGGGACGTGCTGGTCACAGAAACCGGCGCATCAGGAGGAATCTGTGTGAGAAGAACCACCCAGGTGCGGGGCCGTGAGGATCTGCGCTTTCCTGGGGAAGCAGAAGAGGACGGCACAAACCCCAGGCAGCAGCCCCCTACGCCGGTTCCCTGAGGTCACCCTTGACCCCTCCAGGACACCCAGGCAGGAGGTAACGGTCGCCCTCAGCCCCGTCTCTTGCCCCCGCAGCCGTTCACGCAATGACCACGCAGCCCCCAGCGCCCCTCCGCCCTGTGTCCCCTCCATCCCTCAGTCCAGCCCACGACCTCCCAGGGTCCTCGCTGGCCTCGTGTCCACCCACACTCCCCTCTGACCCCAGGGCTGCTCGGGATCAGCCCCCATATGAGCTCCCCCCAGTCTCGCTTCTGCTTTCCTCCGCCCACGTGGGCGCGGTTCCCGGGTCCGCAGCCCACGCCCACCCTCGGGAACATCCCCCAACGGGCGGCTGAGCATGTCTGCCACTCCCAGGTGGGCCTTCGTAGAGCCCTTCGGACCAGGCGGGCCCCTTCCAAGCCCCAGCTGACCACAGAGGCCGATGGGGGCCCTGAGGTGACGTCTTCTCATCTCTGCTGCAGACGCTTCTGTGGCTCTGGGGGCGTGCAGGGGTGTGGGGTGACAGCCCCCTAACACGGCTCCGCTCTCCCCCTCAGGGGTGTGCAGCCCACCCTCCCTCTCGGCTGACCTGTGGCGCCAGGAGGAACCATGTCTGTCTGGTGGAGGTCAGAGGTAATGGGGCACTGGGCTGGGGTGGGAGGGAAGGAGGCACCGTGAGGTCAGCCACTGGGGACCCCACCCCATGGAGTGATGGAAGGTGGGGAGCCCCATGCTCTCTCTGTACCCCACCCCACAGAGGCACAGAGGCAGGGCCGGGCTGTGCGGGGCAGAGACTGAGGGTGTAAAGAGCTGACCTTTGAGGCAAAGCCCTGGGGTGATGATACACGAAGATGGGCCACAGCCCCACAGCCTCCCCTGTCCTGTTCCTACAGCATTTGGGGTGCAGACCCTCACCCCCACGGAGGAACCTCATGTCTGCTGGGTAACAAGGCCTCCATGCCCAGAGGTTCAGGTTCCACCAGGCTTTGCCAGATTCTCAGGTCAACATGCCAGACGTACACAGAAGGCGCTGTTTCCCACAGCGGCTGGGGAGGAAGGCGGGGTCTGCGGCGGGGCCTCCGGTCTCAGGCAGCCTCGAGGTCACTGACCCCTGCCAGGTGGTCAGTGTGGAGCGTAGCCATAGAGAGGAAGGAGCCCGCTGAGGCGGGTGAGGCGGGCAGAGAGACCCCAGGCCCGGCCCCTGTCCTTGGTGCTGATTCCAGGATCCCGGCCCCGCCAGGGCTCCAAGGGCCTCAGCCCAAGCAGGAAGAGCCGGGGCGCGTCTCAGCTTCGGGTAGGACTGTTGGGGGCCTAAGCCGAGCCCTGGTTGGCTCAGCCACTCTTGGACTGACCCACTGACAAACCCCACCCGTATCTGGGACGTTGTTCTGCCAGCCTGCGAGGACAGAATCTGTCCCGGTCAGTTCTGACTCCAGGGCCAGTGAATTTCTGTGGAAGGAGGCGCAGGGGGCCTTTCTTTCTCTCTCCTGGGACTTCAGGCCACGCTGAGCAGGCCCTGGCTCCCCAGTAACCGCTGTCATTATGAGGGAGAGAGAGAAAGGCAGGGTTTCTGCCCCAATATCCACGAGCAGCTGGCCGTCAGCTGGACTGGGTCCCCTTCCGAAACATCTTCCCTAACAACGCCTTGTTAGTACTCCTTCCCCACACTGGGCACTGGTGGTCCTTGCGTCAGTTTATCAGAGCCTGTCTTAGGTCTACAGATGCCTGTCTTTTTGTCCAGATGAATATGCTACTTTATCATATATCTTTATTTGATTGTTTCTTATCAAGCTTCCTGTCTAGACTACACAGAGGTTGTGCAATGAGAAGTTATATCAATTGTGTGTAATTCTAGATCCTAAAAAAATTGCCTGATGTGTTGTACATCTTCCATAATTTATTTTCTTTTTTTTATTAAGGTATCATTGATATACAATCTTATGAAGGTTTCACATGAGCAACATCATGGTTACTACATTCACCCCTATTATCAAGTCCCCACACACACTCCACTGCAGTCACTGTCCATCAGCACCATCATTTATTTTCTAAAAGAAAAGCTAGGTAGAAGAAAGGAACATGACTCAGAAACATATCACTGAAAGTCAGAGTCCACATTTACATACACACACACACATTCTTCCTTATTTTGATCAGCCACATTCCTTGATGTACTTCTCTTCAGCTCAGAGCACAGAATCTGTGTTAGGTGACTGCATAAATGGGTGAAAATTGGGTCCAGCATGGAAGAGGTAAATCCAGACCCATTTCCTAAATCCCCCTCGGGACTCACCGGGTGCTTCTCTCTCCATCAGATGACGGACTCGGTGCCATGCTGGCAAACCAACTCTGAAAAGTAATTTTTCCCAAGGCCCTGATTCATGGCATTTGCCTGTTCCTTTGGTGTAAATACTCCCTCATGGCCAACTTCAAGGCACCAGTGTTCGTGCAGCTGGGGTGGAATGCATACAATGCCTATCGCAAGTGTGCACCATCCAGCCGGAGCCCAGCTCACCAGGGACCCTGAGCTGCACGCATATTTCTTCTATTTTATAGGCCATGGTGATTTCTGCCTCAAGGTTATGCCACAGTTTCAGTGAGATCGTGATGCCCAAATCCCAGTACATCCACATGACAGGCAAAAGGAGAAAACGGGCCATTGCAGGAGAAATACGGAGTGCCTAGGATCCCAGCACATACTGGGAGGACTGAAAGCTGCTTCCGTCAGTTTGAGGAAGACACGCAGCTCCAGCCCGTAACTGCACACAGGAACGTGTGTGGGCAAGCGTGTGGCACTTCCAAAAGAATAGTGACAGGCATGTCGTTCAACGTAGACAGATACCACAGAAATGATACCACAGCCAGTGCACGGTGTGTTATATATGTGTAATGGAATATTTCACATCAGGAAAAGCACACACTAAAACTGTAAACAGGAATACAGATAACTTTTCAAGCACCATAGCGAAGGGAAATACTAAGCACGGTGTTATTCCATTGTATGCATTAAGTTCAGAGGAGAAACATCATTATTTGGGGGACATAATTCTGTTTAGACCTATAAATATTTGAAGGGAAACCTTCCCATGTAATTCAGTGTAAAGAACAAGGAGACTCGGGAAGGTTCTGTTGAAGATGGAAGCTGCTATCTGCACCTGGTGATGTTCTTACGGACTTTATTTGTCGAGTGGCAAGTCTTTTGTTGTTAGTGGTAAATAACACCTTTCTATTCATAACCTGTGCTTATTTTCCATAAAATTTAGTGCAATGGGGTTGAAGTAGGATGGAGGAGGCCATAGCCTTCCCTAGACACTGAGTACCAACCAAAGTTGCTCCTGATCTGGTAAAACAAACACTTCCCATGTCGGCACTGAGGTTCCCCCAAAACATGACCACCACCTACCTGTTCAGCCTCACCTGAGTCTACTCAGAGCCACTTTACAGGTGAGACACTGGGTCTCTGGACAAACCCATTGCCCAAAATCACAGGATATGTAGTGAGGAATAGAAAATGGGTCCATATGAGCTTCCAGGCTCATCATGTCCCTGAATCTGAATGGGTTGCAGGTCAGCAACATGGCCTTGGGAGCATTTGAGAGGTGGGGTTCACCCGCCTCCAGCTTTGGTTGCCAAACCAATTATCTTTGGGGCTTAATGGTAGGAACTCGTATTATGCCATTCTGCTGACATCTCTGTGAATCTGACATCTTGCTGAATCTGCTTTTTTGATTCTAACATTCTCCAAGCTTTGATATGATGTAATGTCATCACCCTTTTTTCTTAGTATTTCAGAGATTTAAACAAACATTCCATGTTGAAGTATTTTACTAACATCATAAAGTATTAGATTTTTTAGTAATATCTTCTTACTGTTATTGCTATAATTAAATTGCACCATACATAACCAAGAAGAGAATGTACACGCTAGCAATACGGAAAGAATTAGGGATGTCTGGATTTTGCCTAATAAATACTCAACATTTTAGGGACAATAAGGACTTTAAATATGTGCTATATATATCACAAAATATTTTCCTTATTTACTTGATTTATACACATATATCACAAACCATTTTATGCATATTACATAATATGTGTATTACATACATACCATATATATGGTGCTGACACAAGAACAGATACACAGGCCAATGAAACAGAATAAAGAGTCCAGAAATAAACCCTATATGGTCAATTAATAGGTGACAAAGGAGGCAAGAAGAGACAAATAGGGAAAAGACAGTCTCTTCAGTAAATGATGTTGGGAATACCAAACAGCTGCATGCAGGAGAATGAAACTGGATTATTCTTACTCCAGGCAGAAAAACAAACTTGAAATGGATTGAACACCTAAATATAAGACCTGAAACCATAAAACTCCTGGGAGAAAACAGAGACAGTGAACTCCTGAACATCAGCATTTGTCTTTTTTTTTCTGGATCTGTCTCCCCAGGCAAGGGAAACAAAAGCAAAAATGAACAAGTGGGACTATATCAAACTTGCAAGCTTCTGGACAGCAAAGAACACCATCAGCAAAATGAAAAGGCAACCTACTGAATGGGAGAAGATATTTGCAAACTACATATCTGATAAGGGGCTAATATTAATATATCTAATAAGGGGTTAATATACAAAATATATAAAGAACTCATACAACCCAACACCAGATTTAAAAATGGACAGAGGACCAAATAGACATTTTTCTAAAGAAGACATACAGATGGCCAACAGGCACATGAAAAGTTGTGCCACATCGCTAATCATCAGAGACATGAAAGTCAAAACTACAGTGAGATATCACCTCACACTAGCCAGAATGGCTACTATCAAAGAGAAGAAATAACAAGTGTTGGGGAGTAAGTGGAGAAAGGGAACCCTCCTGCACTGTTGGTGGAGATGTCAATTGGTGAGTCCACCATGCAAAGCAGTATGGAGGTTGCTCAAAAAAGTGAAAGTAGAAATACCATTCAACCCAGTAACTCCACTTCTAGGAATTCACCTGAAGAAAACAAAATCCCTGATCTGAAAAAATATAGACACCCCTATGTTTATTGCCACATTATTCACAATAACCAAGGTAAGGAAACAACCTAGATGTCCACTGACAGATGACGAATAAAGAAGTGGTACATATATACAATGGAATATTACTCAGCCATAAAAAGAAGGAAATCTTGCTATCTGCAACAATGTGGATGGACATTGAGGGTGCTATGCTCAGTGAAATAAGCCAGGTGGAGAAAGACCAAGACAGTAAGGTTTCACTTATATGCAGGACCTAAAAAATGAAACAAATGAACAACAAAATGGAAATAGGCTCATAAACACAGAAAACTGACTGGTGGTTGCCACAGGGGCATAGGGGATGGATGAAATAGGTGAAAGGGAAAAAAATTAGTGAGAATGTCTGATATCTTAGCAGACGTTCCATGAGTGTACACCCATGTCAAAACCCATCAGGCTGTACACTAGGATTTGTGCATTTTATTGTGTGTACCTCCATACAAATATTTTTTAAGTAAAAGTAAAACATGACTGAATTTGCAAATGGAAATCCTCTCAAATCAGAGTGAAATGAGCATGGATTTAGGGAGGTAAGCAAATACTAGGGGCATCGGCTGCTCTCGGAGCACTGGCTAACCCCAGGTGGCCTAGAATTCTAGTTTTAAAATGGCAAAACGGGGGTTCAGGAGCAAATCTGTGAGCTCAAATTCGGGTTGGGTTGGAGACTCCCTAAAACCAGGAACCACAAAGAACTGGGCCCTCAGAGAAAGGGTGGGTCACAAAAATAATTTTTACATGAAAAAGAGAGCAGAAAAAGTTGTGCGACTTGCCTTGGCTCCGGCTGAAGGGAAGAACGTCGCCTCTGGGAGCACACGTCTGGGGGGCCCGCCCTCACACCGCTGCGTGGCCCGAGTTCATGCCACCCGCGTGTCTGGAAACACTACAGATTTTCACTTACCGAATGATGCGGATTTAACATTTACGGAGGCTGGTAGTGCCCCAGGGGCCTGGAAGAAGTAAAACCAAGTTGGGGAGAGGAAGGAGGTTTCCCCCAGCACAAGCCTCAAAAATCCCCACAAAGTTCCAGGGAATGTGAATTACAAACAAAAAGATCACGATACTCACAGAACATCCGGAGCAAGAGGCAGCCCGAACCGTAAGCAGAACCATCCCCACAAAGAACTCAGGCCCTGGCGGGATTCTCAGCCAGAATATACACAAAATGAGATGGAAGGCTAAAGGTAAGCCACGTGCCCACAGTCTACACCCAATGTTCTCTATTCCATCTGCAGAATCTTGGGACAGAGATGTCTTAGGAAAATTGTCTGCATCTCCAGAGACCTTGTGATGAACGTCAGAATCGGTTTTCGATGGGTTGGAAAATCCAGGCTATAGGATCCACAGCACCTTTAAATGACATGGGGAAGCACGTATCTATGGCTGCGGACCTGGACCTTAAGAACTGTATTTGAGGTGCCTGAAACGGTCACTTCCAGAGTGACCCGGAGACGCGCTCCTGTCAGACTCCCCTGGACAGACCCTGCTTCCCCCCCACACGGGGGCGGGGTCAGTGCTGGGGCGGGGGTGGGGGGCAGAGGGGTGCCAGCGCCCGTCCCAAACCTGGGTGGGGGGACACACCCTCTATTCACCCGGAGCCCGGAGCCTCCCTCCTTAGGAAACGGGCCCCCTCTCCTGTCCCCAGAAAGACACCTCCCCTCTGATGAGCGAGGGCTGTGCCCGGCACCAGAGGCCACTCAGTCTGGCCTCTCCCGCTGTGGTTCCCTCTCAATTTTGGAAACTTTAGTTTCCCCTTCTTGCATAACTGTGGTTGCCTATTTCAGAAATACTACAGAGACCATTTCTCAGCTTTAGAGGGGTTGCTGACATGTGGGCCCCGTGACACAGAGCCTCCTCCCAGTGCCACACCCTGTGGTCAGCCTGTCCTCCGGGCACCGTGGCCACAGGGAGCAGCCGCCATGACGCCCACCCTCACAGCCCTGCTCTGCCTAGGTGAGCGCTGGGGGCGCCCTGGTCAGGGAGGGACCCATCCCCCAGCCCAGCCTGGTCTGTGGAGACCCGGGGGCTCAGCAGCCTCACGGGGAGGGGGGCTCTGCTCGGGCTCCAGGGCAGGGACCTCACCGGACTCTCTCCCAGGGCTGACTGTGGGCCCGAGGACCTGCATGCAGGCCGGTGTGTCTGTCCCCAGGGGCCCAGCCCCCTCCTCCTCACGGGGACAAGGGCCCCCCCTGGGCAGCTGGGCATGGAGACCTGCAGGTCTGGGCTGAGCAGTAGGGCATCTGGGAGGTTTAGGGCTGAGCTGGGGACCTGGGGTGGGAGGGCTTGGGACCCAGCCTCTGGTTTCCTTCCAGGGACCCCCCCCCAAACCCACCATCTGGGCTGAGCCAGGCTCTGTGGTCCCCCAGGGGAGCCCCGTAACCATCTGGTGTCAGGGCACCCTGGGGGCCCAGGAGTACCATCTGGAGAAAGAGGGAAGCTTAGTAACCTGGAACTTGCAGAGGCCACTGGGGCCCGGGGACAAGGCCACGTTCTCCATCCAAACCATGACAAGGCCGCGCACAGGGACGTGTCGCTGTTCCTATCACAGCCCCCTGGCTGGTCAGAGTGCAGTGACCCCCTGGAGCTGGTGGTGACAGGTGAGACCCACTCAAGGCCCCAACCCCAGGCTCTGCCCTCAGGAAGGGGGTCTGCTCTCGGGTGTCCCCTCTCCCAGCCCAGCCCTGGGGGTGTGTGGGGACGTGAGCCCCATTTATCATGGCCGCCTCCCCTCTCCTAGGCACCTACAGGAAACCCAGACTCTCAGCCCTGCCCAGCCCTGTCGTGACCTCAGGAGGGAATGTGACACTTCAGTGTCACTCACGGCAGGGATTCAAACAGTTCATTCTGACTGAGGATGGAGAACACAAGCCCTCCAGGACCCTGGATGCACAGCAGCTCCCTGGTGGGCAGCGCCAGGCCCTGTTCCCCGTGGGCCCCGTGACCCCCAGCCGCAGGTGGATGTTCAGATGCTACAGCTATTTGAGGAAGAGCCTCCAGGTGTGGTCGGAGCCCAGTGACCCCCTGGAGCTCCTGGTCCCAGGTCCTCACCAGCCCTGCCCCCTCTGGGTTTGGAGGCACCAGACAGGTTAGGAGGCTCTGCTCCCAGGGGAGCCCAGATTGGGGGGTGGGCTGAGGGAAGCCCGGGGCCCCTGGGCCAGAGACACAGTGCGTGGGAGACAGTGAGACCTGGGTCGGGATGGGAGGGGACTTGGGGAGCAGCCCCTGCCATGCCTGCTGGTCTTTCCCCAGGTGTGTCCGGGAAGCCCTCCCTCCTGAGCCAACAGGGCCCTGTCGTGACCCCTGGGCAGAACCTGACCCCCCGGTGTCACTCTGATGTCGGCCATGACATGTTTGCTCCACTCAGGATGGGGGACGAGGCCTCCCCCAGAGCTTTGTGCGGCAGCCCCAGGCCCACATCCCCCTGGGCTCTATGAAACCCTCACACGGGGGCTGGTACAGGTGCTACGGGGGATACAGCCTCTCCTCCGAGTGGTCGGCCCCCCAGGGACCTCCTGGACGTCCTGGTGGCAGGTGAGGAGCCGGCGGTTCAGTCAGGAGCCCAGACTCTGCACAGGGCCTGCCGGGAGCCCCAGTGGTGATGTCCAGTTTTGGAGTGTGGGGACCCCAGGGAGGGAGAGAGGCAGAGAGGCTGGTGGCTCTGTCAGAATAGGGCAGCAGCACCCCTCACCCACCTTCCTCTCTCTAGGACAGCTCCCAGACAGACCCTCCCTCTCGGTGCAGCCAGGCCCCACAGTGGCCTCAGGGGAGAAGGTGACCCTGCTGTGCAACTCATGGAGCCTGGGAGACACTTTCCTTCTGTCCAAGGAGGGGGCAGCCCAGCCCCACCTCCATCTCAGATCAAAGAACTGGGCACAGCAGAGCCAGGCCGAATTCCCCATAAGCTCTGTGACCTCAACCCACGGGGGCACCTACAGGTGCTACAGCTCAAAGAGCAGCACCCCCTACCTGTTGTCACAGCCCAGTGACCCCCTGGATCTCCGGGTCTCAGGTCAGGGGCCCCTGACCTATCCTGTCTGAGCTGGGTCAGCTCTGGTCCCAATCCTCAAGAGGGCCTGGGACAGGAATGAATGAGGGGTGCAGGGGGACCTCAGAGGAAGCCTAGCCCAGGAGGGATGGAAGAGAGGTGTCCCCCTGGGCCCCAATCCCACAGTGTCAGCACAGATGGGGTGGGGACAGGTGGAGGGAGGTGGGGGTGACCCAGGAGGTCGTGAGCAGACACAGTGGGAAGTCAGGGGGCCCTGTTCACTCCTTAGTGTCCAGATCAGAAGGGGAGGCCCTGGGTGTGCAGCCCGACCTGACGCCATCCTACAGAGAAGCAGCCATGGGTCCCTCCCTGCAGGGCTCCCTCTGCGCCCATGGGCCTCCCAGCTCAGGGTTCCCCTGAGACCGAGGAGGGCGGGGCTGGCTCTCCAGGTAACCTCGCCACTTGTGTGATTTCTTTATGGTTTTTACTTAATTTTATTTTCAGTTACCTCACTTTATTTATTTTACATTTTTATTTGTTATAAAATTTATTTGTATTTTACCTTCATAAGAAATCAGTTGGGCTTTTCCATTTAAGAAAACTTGAAGAGTAGTTAATGTGATATTATAGTGGTTACAGGTTTACGGTGTGGGGATTTGACATTCGTGTGCATTATAAACGCTCACTTGCCACCGTCACCACACACAATGATTCCCGGATTACCGACCGTGTTCCCCATCCTGTACCTTTCATCCCCACGACTTACATATTTTATGACTGGAAGGTTCTCCCTCTTTATCCCCTGCATGCATTTCGCCCGTCCCCACACCTTCCGTCTAAGTCTGTTTAGGGCTTTCATTTGTTTGCTTATTAGTCTTGTGCTTTGATTCTACATATTTGGGGTCAGTCCCACACACAGTGTTTTGATTATCACAGGCCTTTCGTAGCGTTTGTGCCAGGGAGCGTGGTCCCTCCAGCTCTGCTCCTCCTCCTCAGGATTGCTCTGCCCCGGGGGTGCTCTGTGGCTGCAAGCATGGTGGGGACTATGTGCCCCAGCTCCGTGTACAATGCCGTTGGAATCTGGGTAGGGATTGCACTGCGTGTGTAGATTGCGGGGTGGCATGGCCATTTACAGTGTGTCATATATTGCATCTTACATATTTTATGTATCATATACAGAATCGTCTATATTAGGCTGAGGGTCGTTACGTTTGAACACGTTCTGCAAGCACTACCCTGTTATTATTCACCCTCCTCTTTATCTATATGATGCCATGACTTACATCTTTTTATTTTGTATATCCCTTGCCTAGTGTATGGAAGTGATTTTGCTATTTCTTTGGAACTTCATCCTAGCTGGTACCTGACGGATCTGCGACCTTCCGTGCTCTTCCCACCAGTGATATTTTTCCCTTTTCTGAATTTCCTAGGTCTCCTTATGCCCCCCCGCTTTAAGCAGTCCATTTAACATCTCTGTAAGGCTGGTGTAACGGTGGCGAACCCCTCTAACTGTCGCCTGTCTGGGAGATTCTCTCTCACTTTCCAATCTGAACGATGACCTTGTGGGCAGGGGAGTCCTGGCTGTAGGTTTTGTCCTTCCAGCCCTGTGAGTGCATCAAGCCCCTCCGCCCTGGCTGTAGAGTTTCTGCTGATAATGAGCTGACGGCCTTATGGGGCTCCCCTGGCCCAGGAATGTCTCCTCTCCTACTGGTGCTTTGAAGGTGCTTTTTCATCCTTAATCTTTGCCTTTTTAGTTTTCTTGTGTCCTGGTGAGGATCCTTGGCTTCATCTTGTTTGGGGCTCTTGGTGCCTCCTGGACCTGGATGCCTGTTTCTTTCCCCAGGTGGGGTAGTTTCAGCTATAACTTCATCAAATATGTCCTCCGCCCTTTCTCTCCTCTTACCCACAATGCCGGCGTCAGTGTCCTTGCTGTGGTCCCATGGGCGTTCCTTACGTGCCCCTCAGGTTTTTGAATGCTTTTGTCCATTTGCTCTTCTGCCTGGGTGCCTCCCACTGCCCTGTGTCCCCGATCACTGCCCCAATCTTCTGCACCTTCAGACCTGCTGCGGGGTCCCTCCTCTGTGCTGTTCATTTCAGTGGTATTCTTGAGCTCTGAGCAGCTCACTTTTACATTTCTATCCCGTCCCTGAAATCTTGTCTGAGCTCATCCACTCCTCTCCCCACCTTTGTGACCAGCACTTTGAGCTAATTATTGGGTAGATCGCTTATCTCCACCTCATTTAGCAGTTCTTCTAGCATTTTCTTCTCCTTTCACTTGGCCCGTGTTCCTCTCCTCCTCATGCTGTCTGGCTCTCTGCATCTGTTTCCATGTATCAGGGAGGTGGGCAGTGTCACCCGGACTTCAGAGCAGTGGTCTGATGTGACAGGCATCCTGTGTTGCCCAGAAGGGCAATATCCCTGCCATGAGGACCAGGTGCCCCAGGGGGATCCCCTGCCAGGCTCTTTCCACCCTCCTGTGTGTCTGAGCCCTGACTCTGCGAGTGGGCTGTGGGGGAGCCCGCCTCTCTGCCCGGCTGGCGGCACTGGCGGCCCAACCACTGCAGCTGCACTTTGATTAGGGTTTCTTCCTGGCCAGGTGCCCGGGAGGCCTGGTTGGATCTCCTACAGGTGTGCTGCTGAGTGGGGCCACCTCCTCCCCTCCTTGGGGCTGGGGATGCTCTGGGGGCTCTGTCAGGGTGGGGCTGGTCCCCGGGTGTGCCGGGGTGGGAGTCGCTTGTAGAGGTGCCTGCACAGGGGAAGGCTGGGGTGCAGGGAAGCCCGCGGGCTGAAGCCTGAAGTTGTAGGAGCTCATCTTCCCAGCGCCGCTCTCAAGGACCAGGCAAAGCGTTTCCTGAGCTTTATCCCTCTTCCCCCCTGTGCCTCCTTCCCTCCAGGTACTGGGCTGGGCTGGGCTTGGAGCCCAAGCAGCTCTGCCCCTTTTACACTGTCAGTGTGGCCTCCTCTGTGGCATCAGCTGGGGAAGGTCCGTTCTGCGGGACCTCAGGTCGTTTTCTGAATGAGTTTCATGATGCATGGTTGCTGCCTGCGTGTGTGCTGGGAGGGGGCTGTCACAGTGGCCTCCTGTTCTGCCATCTGCCCAGACCCCTCGGAAATCAATCACTTTTCAATTGATCACTGCTTTACTGATAACACTTAAACCAACCCCAAGGAAACTGAAATTTCACTCGTCATTGTGCACCAAATTCACTGACATCAAATACCTCTTGATAATGACGACAATGTAAAATGCTAAATGTAACAGTGTCATTTTAAGGAAACATCCCCATGGTTAGCCCAAGTCACCCTGTGGCAAACACACTGAAAAATCTGTTTTCTGCAACAGCACTATGGACTTACCATTTCTCTTCATTTCTCTGTTTCAGCAGGGTTTCCTTAGGGAAAAAACTTCTTGAAAAACTAAATTGTGAATTTCTTTTCCAGACAATTGTATGCCTCCTGAACAATTACATTTTCTCTGATTTATAATCATGGTGAGATATATTTAAAAGTCTTTTGGTATCAAATCCTAGGATGCTAACCCTACAGGGTTATGTCTGTCACTCATTCATAGTTTCTGAAAAGTATAAGCCTATTTCAGTGCTTCATATGGAGATCTGTAAGAAGACTGACCTTTAATATTTTTTTATGTCAAAAGGGTAGAGTCAATTTGAAGGATTCCCTATTTTTTTGTGCCCACCCAGTTTTACAACAGCACTGATTTTCTCTGTGCCTTAACGATTTGAAGACGAGAACTGTGCCCTCCTCTTTCTGGACATTATATATGGGAAAGGTAGATAGTCTTTTAAGATATAAGACAAGCGATTAGTCTTCTCTCCTTGAATATGTGCAGCAGTTTCCAAAGTTTCATGGCGCGAGAAAGAGGTGAGGTGGAGGAGGAGGAGGGTGGGCTTCCTCCTCTGGCCTGCGCCCCTCGCCTGACTCACGTGCCCCAAGCGCCCAGCGCCCAGCGCCCGCCTCTCCTCTGGCCCCTCCCTCCATCCCGCAGACACGACTTCCTTCCTTCCCCAAGAACATGCTTAGACCCGTCTGGGACCCGCTCTTCCTGTAGCCTGCGATGTGCCTTGTCTGGGTCTTCATGCGACCCTCTCGGGCACTGTCTCTTATTCAGGAATCAGCTTAAATGTCATGTCAAGTGTGACTGTGTCTGTGGCACTGCTCACAACAGGCCTGCCTTGGTAGACGCACACAGGACCACACTCACAAAGCAGAAATTCACTTTGCACGCCCATCTGAATTAATACCACCCTTCAGAAAATGCATATCTGTCTGTGTGTGTCCCCTGCGAGTAGGCCTGACTCTGTGAAGTATGATTTAATGGCAGAATAAGTAGATGGGCAACTCCAGGTGGTGATTAAAATGCAGCCCTGAGAGGGAGGAAACGGGGTGGGAGTGCAGTGGGGGGACCCGGGGCAGAGCCTAACCCTCTGTGCTCCTGCACTCAGGCGACCCCGAGGCCAGCCCCTCAGCCTAGGATCTGGGTCCCCAGCCGCTGAGTGAAGGGAAGTTCTCACATCCAGAAGAGAGAGCTCACATGGTGCCCGACCCAAGAATAAACAGGACAAGAGCTCAGTTATTTCTGTATCGAGACCGTTTTTCCCCTGAGGCCTGAGCTCTCGGGGCCACATCTGCTCCAAACAGACTCAGAAGCAAAGCATGAATTGGAAAGACAGGGAGACTGAAGGAACCCAATGGGAGCAGAGTGGGTCCTCCTGCAGCAGAGGGAGGGCTGGTCAGGCGGCTTGAGGGCATCTCACGAGAAATGGGGGGGTTGGAAGGCCACGGAGCCCAGGCTCCTCAACTCCTCATCCAGCCCCGCTTTTTACTGTCCTCAGGGGCAGCTGACCCCATCAGAACATCCCAGAACCAGTCGGCCCCCAAGAAAGGTGAACAGGAGCAATTCTCAGCCACAGGGCCGGGCCGAGGGTCCTATCCTGTCAGGGGAATGTGGGTACTCAGGGTATACATCCAGGATCCTGGGGTGATTGCGGTCGGCGCTGACCTCTGTGACCTCTTTGCCCACAATTCCCAGCCTCCCACCCCCAGGATTACACGGTGGGGAATCTCGTCTGGATGGGCGTGGCTGGTGTGGTCCTGGTGGTCCTCGGGGTGCTGCTGTTCCAGGCTCGACACGGCCCTGCAAACCGCCAAGGTGCAGCCAGGAGGCCCACGCAGGAGAACAAGCCAAGGATCCCGAGGGCAGAGCCTGGGAAGTGACCTTGGGTGCCCCGGAGCTTCTGGAGAAGCGTCTGGGGCGCAGGCTGTGTGAGCCGTGTGCAGGCCACGGTGGGGCGGAGGAGGCGGTGCTCACGTGCAGGGACGATGCCTGGGCTCTTCTGCCGTTAAGCTGCAGGATGTTCCCTCCCGACCACAGCTGAGGGTCTTGACTGGCTCCTGTCTCTCCCCATTTCCGTGAATCTGCTTATCCCCTGCATGCTGATTGGGTCGCCATCGCCAGACACATCTGCTCTGGTACGTGTTTGTGTGATAAATTTTTATTTATTGCTAGTTAATACATACCTTGAAGGACACCAAGGAATCTCCATCTCTCGACTGCAGAGCAGGCAATCTCTTTTAATAAATTGTCACAACAACAATAACAACAATCAAGCCTGATAAAGATAAATCCAAAGTGATGCCCTAACACCCTCTCTGGGCCCCACAAGCCTTCCACTTGTCATCAGATGCCGCTGTGCAGTCTGCTCAGAAATACCTCCTGGAGCCAAGACATCCTTTGAAGGGAGAGCTGGACTGGCCTGCTGTTAAAAACGCTGACTCATGGCATTTGCCCGTTTCTCTGGTGTATATGCTCCCTTCATGGCCAAGTTTAAGGTCCAGCGTGAGGCCCTGGTGCAGTCGGGAAGTGATGCACAGAATTGACTTTCACAAACCAGTAAAGCCAGAGTGGGACTCTTCTTGTTGCACTCTAAGAGTCCCAGCCTGTGCTGGAGTTTCCTTGCATTTGATGTGTGGGGATCTTCCCTACTCAGTGGTCTGGCACCGTTTCCCTGAATATCAATCGTGGGAGAGAGTAGTGGACACACAGAATTCCAATAGGCTCCCTGTAGGAATGCTAATTACATGAATCAATTAGAGAGAAGACTGACTTACCCAGTAAAGTAAGAGACACCCGGCGATGATCATAAGTATATACTTTAAAGGAAATGTGTGCATGTGCACCGGGACCCATTCACAAGAACACTGGTAAGAGAGAATCAGCTCCCTTTTCCTGTGTCAGAGGCCCTCGTCTGCCAGGCCGTGAATCTGTCCGTCTGGTTCTCTCTGTTCGCCTCACAGGTGCAGAGCTGGACAAGCAGGCTGGGGCCCGCCTGGGTCCTCAGGGGGCCCCACCTGTATTTCCGGAGGGGAGGGGTGTGGCCTGCTGGGGCACCTGCCCAGACCTGGTCCTCGGGTGAGTCCCCACACCACGGAAAACATCAACGAGTGAACTGCTATCATGAACAAAACAGCTCTGGGAGACCTTAACGTCCACTTAGGAAGTTTTGGCAACTGTGGAAATAAAAAATCTGAGAATCGCTGCACAAGAAGAGATGGAAAACAACACCCCTTGGCAGCGTCATCCCATCCCCTGAGCGAGCACTGAACCGCCAAGAAGGAACTTTACAGCTAGAAAGAGCTCGTCTCACCGGGGAAGGAAGAGGAGGGGCGCTGTGCACGGACCCCAAGATATCACCCAGCCCAAACTGGCAAAGCGGAGATGCGTTGAGCCCCATGGGAACGCGGAAGAAAAGCAGAAGCTCTTGGGGGCAGACGTGCTCTCAGCAGATTCTGCCTCCAGTGAGCACAAGGCCCAGTGCAGCTGCCACAGCCTCTGCAGGTCTTGCCAGCTTTGGCCCAGGTGCTCGCATCCACCGACACCAGCTTTCTGAGTCTCTCCCTGCCCCTGCTGGTGCCCGGGAGCCATGCTAGCAGCCACATCAGGCCAGCCAAGACTCCCTGGCACCCCCTGCACTGTGCCCACGCTCAGCATCAGCCCCTCCAGCTGGGACCCGACTCCCGTCTCTGGCCTCCACTGAGACAGGGCAGCGTGAGGAAAGCGCACCCCCAGCCCCAGGTGCCGCTGCTGCCCGCTCCAGGCCTGAGCTACCGGACCCGGGGGCACTGCTCAAGACCCCAAGAGCCCTCACAGCCCCCACAGACCGCCCCCGCCTCACCCGATTAAGGCCCACACAGTCGGTAATGCCATGCACCCAAGTGGGTGAGCCAAGGAGACATCACCACCACCCCCCGAATTTGGTGACATCACCCCCAAACAAAATATAAATCCTGCACCACTAGACCCAGGATCACTTTCACCCATGGGAAAAAGGCTTCCCCAAGCTAGCAAAGGAAGATAAACAAAATTGATAAACCTTTATCTGAGAAATTGTTTTCTCAGAAATAAATGAGAGGACTCAAATAAATAAAATCAGAAATGAGAGGATACTTTGTAAGTGATACCACAGGAACCCACAGGATCATGAAAAACTACCGTAAACACTTACACATGAAGAAACAGGACAACCGAGAAGATGTGGATAAATTATTAGAAACATACAACCTATCAAGACTGAGGGTCAAGAAGAAATAGAAAATCTGAACAGACCAATATGAGTAAAGAAATTGAAGCAGAATAAAAAACTTCCCAGTATACAGAAACCCAAGAATGGATGGTTTCAGTGGAGAATTCTACTAGATGTTTAGAGAACTAATACCAGTCCTCTCACCTCCATCCTCAAACTCTTCCAAATAATTGAAGAGGAAATAATCCCAAACTACAAAATCCCTAATTTTATGATGCCAGTCCCTGATATGAATGCCAGATAAGGACACTACGAGAAAATAAAATTACAGACCACTGTACACATATAGATGCAAAAATTCTGAACAAAATATTAGTAAACCAAACTCATTGAAACATTCAAAGGGTCATACACCAGGATCAAGTGGGATTTACTCCTGGGGTTCAACATAGGCAAATTGATTAATATGATATATCATGTTAATAAAATGGAAGATAAAACTTATGATCATCTCAACAGATGCCAAAAAGCATTGACAAAATGCAATTCCCTTTCATGAAAAAATGCTCAACAAATTGGGTGCAGAAGAATATACCCCAACACAATAATGGCCATATACGACAAGCCCACAGCTAACAGTATGTCCAACAGTTAAAGGTCAAAAGCTTTTCCTCTAAGATCAGGAACAAAGCAAAGATGCCCACTCTTGCTTTTATTCAACATAGTACTGGAAATCCTAGCCAGAGAAATCAGAGAGCAAAAAAAGAAATAAAAGGCATCCAAATCAGAAAGAAAGATGTACAACTGTTTCTGTTTGCAGATGACATGATATTATATATAGAAAATCCTAAAGACTCCAGCAAAAAGAACTCTAGAACTAATTGATGAATTCAGTAAAGTTGCAGGATACAAAATCAACATACAGGAATCAGTTGCGTTTCTATGGACCAATGAAAAAACATCTGAAATATAAAGGCAACTTGTCTGGGTCACTGCTCAGCAGAAGCTGCACCTTTCTGCCTGCGACTGAGTGCCTGGCAAGGAGGCTTGGTGAGTTCTGGAAGGGAAGGAAGGGAAGGGGGTGCTAGGGCGGAAGTGCTGGCCTGGAAGTCTGGGCCTCCCCCAGCAGGGAGCCCTGCCCGTGGGAGCAAGGTGGGCTCTGATGGCCGAGTTCATCCTCAGCCGAGCGCTGGCCTGGCTGGCGAGGCTCGTGGGCCAAGCAAGGGCGTGAGCGGGAGGCTGGGTCTTGGATGGCGATGGATCATCCGTTATGAGTCTTTTTTCCAGGGTTCTTATTGGTCCAGAGGATCTGTGCTCAAGTGGCTGAGCCCCTTCTCCCAACCTTGGGTTGCCATCCACCCCAAATATGAGTGGTGGGTCTACCACAGGGAGCCTTGTGGGTGAATCCCTTGTGAAAAAGAAAGGGGGGTCCAGGGAAATCTGGTCCAGAGACCCTCCTCAGCCACTCTCCCCTTGGCTGAGCCAGGCTCTAAGGGCACCTGGAGATTGTGGTGCTCAGAGAGCGGGTGTGGGAGGCTCTGGTGTCAGCTGTGGTGCGGGAAGCAAGCGGTGCCAGGGGCAACAGGGCACAGACGCGATGACCACTCAAGCTCGCCAGCATTTCCGTGGGGCCCTCGGCTCCTGCCGTCCCATTGGAAGAGCGGCCGAAAGGGCCGTAGCAGGTGGGTCGCAGGGCCTGTGGGAAGGCGGCCGGGAGGCCCCAGTGCACACGGGGCTGACCGCAGCATGCGGTGGCCTCTCTCCTGACCCCACCGGAGAACTCAGGAAGGGCTCTGTGGGAAATGGGTCGAGAGCAAACATGCCTCAGATGAGCACCGTGGGAATGGAGCTGGGCTCCACCAGAGGCAGAGAAACAGAGGAAAGGAGGGAGAAGACAGAGGGGGACACAGAGATGCAGAGAAGAGGAGAGACTGACGCAGGGGTCTCCCATTTTGGGTCCCCTGGAATGTGGTGAGGAGGGATGGCTTCCCTAAACTCATGCGATGTATGTTCTTCAGTTTCTGCAGAAAACCTTCCCTCTTGGCCCAGCCGGGTCCCCTGATCAACCTGGAAGAGTACGTGATGACCCTGCAGTGTTGCTCAGAGACTGTGTACGAAAGCTTCATTCTTCACAGAGATGGAGCATCCGGGGCCCCTGGCCTCGGTGGGCAGCTCCGTGCCGGGGGCTCCCATGCCAGCCTCTCCACGGGCCCTGTGGCAATTGCCCTTCTGGGGACCTACAGAGGCTTTGGCTCTCTCAGCCATGCCCCCCATGTGTGGTCGGCCCCCAGGGGCCCCCTGGACATCGTGGTCACAGGTGAGAGTGTCCACACTCTCCCCATCCTCTGCGGGGTACAGAAGGCAAGTCCCAGGTATCGGAAGCCCCAGCAGGTGACAGGGATGAACGTGAGGTTCTTATGACGACAGGCTGGGTGAGGGCTCCATCCAGAGAGACAGCCGGGTGGGGACCATCCAGGACCACATGAAGGACAGCACAGAGGTGAAGGCAGGGGGCAGAGTGGGCATAAGGACGAAGGGAGAGATGCAGGCAGATGCACACATGGCAGGGAGAGGGCGCCTCTCCGCTCTGTTCAGAGACCTGGGGCCATTTAGAAGCTTGGTTTCCACTTAGCTCCACACTCTCTTCTCCACCAGGATGGCCCAAAGACACCAGGTACCTGACCTAAGTTTCAGGGTCAGGCTGGCCCATCCCAGGCTGATGCCGTGGGCCCCGTGTCCTCACGCCATGTGGTGCTACAGACGCTTGGTTTTTATTCTGGCATGACTTCCTTCCACGTGATTGAGCCAGGATGTGTCCCAGGTTACCATGGTCCTGGGTGGAGGAGCCAAGCACCAGCCCCTGTATGTGGGCATGTTTTATGGGTCCCCCAAAATTGTGTCTCAGGTCCCTCCAGAAGTTATAGGATTCCTGAGGTCCAAAGCCCGCAGAGAGATGCAACAGAGAGAAATCAGTCCATGAAAAGCAGAGACACAGAAACACACGCCTGCACGCACACAGAATGAGCCACACACACTCGCGTGCACACACACAGAATGAGCCGGAGGGATGGGAGAGAGACACTGGCTCAGAGACAGGGAACAAGAAAGACAACGGTGGAGAGAAAGAGAAGAGGACACAGAGATGGAGAGAAAGATGGGAGGGGAAAGCAGACCCCCAAGTGCGGGCCACAAAGACAGAGAAAGAGGGCACTGGGGGGTGGCGGTTGACAGAGATTCCCAAGAGAGGCAGAGAAAGTCACGGAGATGGAGTTGATAGAAGATTAGATAGATACACAGATGAGAGAGAGAGATGATAGCTGAGAGCTGACAGGTGATGGGTAGGTGACAGCGTCAGATGACAGGCAATGCAGAAAGATGGGGACAGCACAAAATGAGAGTTGGGGAGAGAAAGAAAATGACAGATCAAACCAAACCAACCCGAGGACAGGCAAAGAGAATAAAAAATACAAATAGGAAGAGAAATAAAAGGGAGGCGAGGTCAGAGACAGAGGGAGGAGGGGCCAGGAGAGATGGGCGCCAGGCCGGGAGCGCGGAGGGCGGGTTCTCCACCAGCTGCAGGCTCTTCAGAGAGAAGCCCTCCCCACCCGGGCAGCCGGCTTTCCTGCTAGGAAAACGCGAGAACCCGCGTCCCCCAGCCCCCCCCCCCGGGTGCCCTGGGGCGACCAGCAGAGAACCGACCAGCTGGCTGCAGGGCGGAGTCGCAGGGGGGGCCTCCCAGCAGCGTCCCCCCCGGGCCCTGCGACCCAGCCCACAGGAGCGCACCCCCTGATAGGTGACGGATGGGGGACAGCGTCTCCCCACGCGTGGTCCGCCCAGAGTGACCGGCTGCACCTTCCTGTCCCGGGTGAGGAAGCCCCAACCCGCCCGCGTGTGGAGGTCCGCACTGTTCAGGCCGTAACTGAGGGGCGTCCTGCACAGGAATTCTGGGGAGAAGGAAGCCAGCCGTGAAGGGAGGGGGAAAGCACTGAGGACACACCCCCAAGACCCTCCCTCGCCTCCCACGTGAGGCCGCACTGGCGTCTGCACGTCCAGGCGGACGAGGAGGCGGTCCAGGCGGACCCCGGAGGAGGGCAGGCCCTGCTCAGTTCGGGGGATGAGAGGCAGTGCGGGTCGTCACCACTGTCTGCTTCCTGGGGGCCCTTGCTGACCCCTCGCCCACAGGGCGAGTGCCCCGGCGGCACAGGGGCAGCCCATGCAAGGGTCAGAGGCCCCGTCCGCATGGACATCCCAGAGGGAGCGTCGAGTCCCCCTGGACTCTGGGAAGGGGGGCCGGACCCCCAGGAGCCAGCGCAGGTGACGAGGGAGCCCCAGGGGGCGGGAGGTGGAGCCCCGTTTCTCCCCACTCTCCTTCACATGGTCCCCTTCCACCCACAGAGCCAAGCGCCACAGCTCCAGAGGGTGACTGAGGACCCCTTTGCTGGCTGTGGGCGCCCAGGAGAGGGGGTCCTTGGGTTCCAGGGTTGGCCCTGCCACCTTCCTGCTCTGTGACCTCGGGCCTGTCCCCTTCCCTCTCTGATGCCCGGGCTCTGCGAGGGCAGGAGGGGCCTGGGTGGGCGCGGGGCCCCTGAGGAGGCTTCACCTCTGACTTCCTGCAGCAGAGACCCCCTCCGGGGCAGCCGACGGGAGACCCCTGACCCCTCAGGGATGCTGCACACGTGCTCCGCCCCCGGCCTGCCTCGAGATGAGCCTCCCGGGGACTTGAGGGGGAGAGAGGGAGGGCGCGGTTGGGGGGGGAGGCCCCGTGCTTAGAGGGGGTCCATGTGCCCAGACACGCAGCGAAGCTGGGACTCGGTCTCTCGCCCCCACGGAGGAAGGACTCCACACTAATGCAGCCGCTCCGGGCTGCCCCACGGAATGGGAACGCCATGTGCATTTCTTTCCTTCCGCCGCTGTAACAGGTCTCCACAAGCTTAGTGGAGCAAAACTGCAGTTTCTTTTCAAGTCATCTTTCAGTTCTGGAGGTCGGAAGTCAGAAGCCGGTCTCACTGGGCTAAAATCAGACAGCAGCAGGCGGCACCTCCTTCGTGGGCTCCGGGACAGCGCATGTCCCGTCCCCCAGCCTCCAGAGCTGCCCGCCTTCCCTGCCCGAGGCCTCCCGCCTCCCCCTTCGGGGCTGATGACCGGCCAGGGCTCCCTCGCGCAGAGCCGCGCTGACGCCCCTCCCCACACCTCCCGCCGGATCCTCTCCCCTGCCTGCCTCCTTCTCCGGGGATCGCCACTGGGGCCGCCCAGATCACGTACAATAACCTCCCCATTTTAAAGCCAGCCGTTGGGCAGCCTCGTTCCTCCCTGACGTGCAGTATGACCTGATCACAGATTATGGGGCGCATCTGGCGGTGGAGGCGTCTCTTCCGCCTACGGCAGGTGGCTGACAAGACGAATTTGGGGAAGCTGATGCTACAGTGCAGGTAAGTGGGAGGACAAGGCGAGTGTCCCCTTGCCCGGGCCAGGACCAGTGATCTCACCTGCTGGGTTAAGACAGGATAAGCGGCATGAAGTAACGGGCATCCGGACTAACACTCTGGTAAATAATTGTGTTCATCAGATGGGCTAAACAACCACCTGCTCTCATGGGCTGAAATAAGAAAATTACACCAGGACGTCAGAGATACCTTAATAATTCTGACGACTTCTCCTTGAGGCCCTCCCATTTGAATGTGGGATCTGGTCCCAAGAAGGATTGGAGCCCCGTTAGACGCTGGTTGGGGAAACACCCACTTGCCCTGTGAAACCTGAGCAGGGAGGCTGGGCTCCCCTCAGCCCCACCAGGGAGCTCTCCACAACTAGCCTCTCTGGAAGGAACCGTTTCTCAGGCGCCAGTAGATGAGGAAATTCCCTGATCTCATACTTCCCGTGGGTCTCACTGCCACGTCTGTCACCCTGCGGACATGCAACAGCGGGAGGCGGGCTGGGCCGAGGCCGTGTCGGGCCATGGCCTCCAGAGCTGTCACCGTCCTCTGTCCTGGTGAGTCCGACACGCGGGCGGGCTAGACAGGAAGAAGGGGGACCCCCACACAGTCGGTGTCCCTCTTAGCTTGAGGACTCCGTGCTTTTGGGGACTGCCAAGGACATTCTGGCCTCCTAAGTGGAGAGACGGCCTTTGGTCTCCCCAGCTGCCTGTGTGCTGGGGCGGGAAGGTTGGAGGGACCGTCCACCGAGGGGACAGACAAGTCCCCGTTGGAGCGCCTTCCAGTTGGCCGAGCTGCGCCCCCTGGCCTGCCTCTGCCGACCCCTCAGACAGCGTGCTCAGAACCAGGCGGATCTCTGCCCCTGTCAGTCTCTGCCCCTCAAGCCATGTGTCTCACTGAGTGTTCGCAAGGGGAAGGATAAGGACGTCAGGGGCTCGCTGCCATTGCCAAAGACCCTTTCCTGTTTTGAGTCTACGTGTTTCCACAGCCCAGTTCTCTCCGGACTATCCACTTGACTTCATTTAAAGGGATGTCGCCTTGGGGCAGCCCGACTGTGCAGCTGGTGTTTTCCTGTGCACCACCCCAGCGCTGAGCACCAGGTGGTACCAGGACCAGGTGTGCCACCGAGCTACTGGCTTGGCCTCCTAATGGATGTGACCCCCTGTGCCTCCACATCTCCTCTCTACCAGCTCCCTCTAAAGACTGTAGCCTTTGAAATATAAATATGTTTATCTCCCCTTAAAACTCCTCAGTCATCTATCCTCAGATAAGCCTGCTGACTCCCCAGGCTCCCCCAGCCCTCATCGCCTGGCCTTGTGTCTCCTCTGGCACACTTTACACTGTCCCTCCACGTCTTTGCTCTTCATCCACGCTGACCTTGATTTAGTTTCTCCCTCACTTGCTCCGTTTTACTAACTCAGGTCCTTCTGTTATCATCCGTGGTCCCCCAAACCTGCTGCCTACTTTGCCTGGGCAGTCAGGCCTCATCCTCACGTGTCTCAGGACCCTCACGTCTGTTACCAGGCCTCCAAATTCCACGTCTTTATACCGCAGACCACACATCATGATCTACAGCAATATACTTGTGCATTTTTAAATTATTATCTGACATTCCCCACATCATCGTCTCATTAAAGATATTCACCAGTTCTGTTTAGGTCAGAGTTTCTCAATCTCAGCACTACCGACATTTGGGACCAGATAATCCTTTGTTTTGGGGGCAGTTCTGTGCACTGTAGGGCCCCTGGTCCTTACCCAGTAGACGCCCATGTTATCTCCCACCCCAGTTGTAACAACCAAAGATGTATCCAGACATTGCCAAACTGCCCCCTCGGAGGTAAAATTGCCCCATGTTGAGAACCGAAGGTCTAGGTCACGATAGTAAACAAACAGTATGCCTGGGTTAGTGGAGGCATCCCTCCATGCACTTTGGAGCCACAAATGCACGGACGTACTGGTGGGTAATGGTACTGACTGTAAGGCGGTCCTGCAAGCTGTGGGGAATCTGGTCCGCAGCTTCCGCAACTGCCAGGGCAGGTGTGTCTTGCTTGATGACAACATTCTCGGGGACGGATAGCTCCCCTCCTCCTCCTTCCCAGAGCCGCATTCGAGCGCCCCGCCATCAGGTCTAGAATAGATGACACGCCTCGATACAGGGAACCGGCTTTGAGAGCCCCTCTCCGCCCCCACCCCCATTTGCTAGTTTCTGCTTGGGGATTGACGCTGAGAGCAGAAATTTCCCAGATGCACAATCACTTGCTCAAAGCCAGTCAGCACAAATGGACTGGGGCCAAAAGCTGAACGGCAGCCCCTTCTACACCCAAACCTTTCCAGACTCCTGTCTGTCCTCAGTCCTGCCCCTGGAGTGGTCAGGTTGCAGGCACCAGCCTGCTGGCCCCGTCTCACAGAGCAGGTCACCCTATGCAGCAGACCCCTGTCCACTGCCTCCTCCACCTGCTTCAGGACGGCATGCTCTGCCCACCTGGCAGGGGGCACAGCACAGAGCCTGGAGGGAGTTTCCTAGTCGCCAAACCAGATCTGACAACCCTTCCGTCTGTGCTCTGGGACCACTGGCATGGTTTCTCCGAGTCTCAGCCCCTCCCTTTAGAGGGAAGAGCAGAACTCCATGCTGGTGAAGATTGCCATGGCGACCAGACACCAAACAAACTTGGTGCCAAACATGGCGGACTGGTGGTTGCTGGGGGCTGTGGGGAGAGCAGAATGGGGGGTGACCCTTTCACGGGCATGCAGTCTCCTTTAGGGGTGATGAGATGGAACTACAGAGAGGTGACGGTCGCACAACATTGTGAATGTACTACATGCCACTGAATTGGACACTTTAAAATTTTATGCTATGTGAACTGTACCACAAAAACCAAATGAATGCAAAGGAAGGAACTCAGTTTCTCAAAAATCTAAACAGGGAATCATTATACAATCCAACATGTGAAAAAGCAAAGGAATGGAAAGCAGGGACTTGAACCCACATTCGTACTCTGATGTTTGTAGCAGCATTATTCACATTAGCCAAAAAGTGGAGACCCCCCAAATATCCATTGATAGGAAGGGATAATCAAAATGTGGTAGACACAGCAATGGAGTATTATTCAATGTAAAAAGAAAAGACAGGCTGACACGTGTTACAACATGGATGAATCTTGAGGATGTTACGTGAAGTGAAATATGCCAGATGCAGAAAGACAAACATCTTATTCCTCCGCTGACATAAGTACCTCAAATAGGCCACTTCCCAGAGAAAGAGGGTAGATTAGAGACTGCCAGTGGCTGAGGGAAGACGAGCTGAGAGTCGTTGCTTCATGGGTTAGCGTTTCTGTTGAGAATCATGAAAAATGTCTGAAAATAGAGGTCATGTTTGCCCAGTATGGCGAATGTAGTTAGCAGCACGGAGCTGCAGCCTAAAAACTGGTTAAAGTGGTAAATTTTATGTTACATATACTTTACCACAATTAGAAAACAGCCAAAAAACAATTTTAAAAAGGAAGGAATTATAGGTCCTTCACACCATAATTTATAAGTGTTCCCCCATCGAGAAGGAAAGCACGGCTTCTCCCCGGGGAGCCACCCGAGCCCCAGCTCTGTTCCCTTGCAGAGTCCCTTGCAGGACTCTCTGGTCCCTGTCGTATCTGCTGCTCCTGGTTCTGTGGTCCCAGGGAACGAGTCCGTGACAGTCCTGTGCTGGGGACTCCTGAGTCTTTCCTGTGCCACCTGGGACCCTGGGAAACTCCACATACAAGGTGGTGGAGAAGAAACTGGGATTTCAGAAGAAGGCTGAATGTATCATTAACCACACGGCTGCAGACACCGCGGGGCGTTATCAGGGCCGGTACGAGAAACAGCACAGCTGGTCAGAGCGCAGTGACCCCCTGGAGCTGGTGGGGACAGGGGAGCAGGCGGCCAGGGTCTCCAGCCCTCATGCATTGTCCTTTTTTTAAATCTCTTCACAGACTTTATTCTTAGAACAGTTTCAGATCCACAGAAAAATTCAGAAGAGCCTATGCAGCTGGCATGGAGGACGGTGACATCTGCCAGGACTACGGTACCTGCCTTACTGCTCATGAACCAGCATCGACCCATTACTATGAGCTGAGGTCCAAGGTTTATTTGGATTTCTAAGGGTTCACCCAGTGTCCTTCACCTGTCCCAGGATCCCAACCACATGGCATTGCGTTGTCCTGTCTCTAGGCTCCAGTCAGACTGTCCTTGGCCTTGACGACCGGGGCAGTTTGAGGACTGGTCAGGTACTTGCAGGGGGCCCGGCTCCTGGAAGTCACCCGATGCTTCCCTCGGGATGGCTCAGGGGTTCTGGGATCCTGGGAGGAAGACCACAGGAGCTCAGTGCCATCGTCTCCGCTCTGTGTGAAGGGTACATCGTGCACCCAGGAACATGGGTGCTGATGCTGGCCCTGAGTACCTGGCTGAGGTAGTGTGCACTGGGTTTCTCCTCCAGAAATTTGCTTTTCCATATGGAAGGAAAACTGCACGGCGTGGGACTTATGTTCCCGGCACAAGTCCAGCCTTCAGTGTTAAGCTCTGTCCTCAGAGTGGCCTGACCCTGTGTTTCTGAGGGTGGGCCCTGAATTTCCAGGTGCTTCTGTCTCCTGACATTCTTTTTACACTATGTCACCTCTCTCAGCCCCTCACATAGCTCCTCAAACTCTTGGATGCCATTCCCCCCCCTTTTTTGTTCCAAAATATGATTTGTGACAGTGTGATGTACGATAAGAAGTATATATTTGGTCTTCATCTTGTTCCTGGCACTGGGTTCCTAAGAATCGGAATTTCCTGTGATGAGAGCACTGAAGGTGTCTTTTGTTAGGCTAATGAGCTGGCGTTAGGTAAGCACCTAAAGATGGGGATGGTCACCAGGGGAACTGGCCAGGTGAGTCGAGGGTTGGAGGGTTGGAACTTTCGGTCCCACCCCCACGAGGGGAGAGGGGCTGGAGGTTGACACAATCACCAATGGCCATGACATTACACCTCTTTCATGAAGCCTCCATCAAAACCCCAAAGGACAGTAGGTTCAGAGAGCTTCCAGGGTGGTGAGCACGTGGAGACTGGGGGAATGCGGTGGGCCCAGGGAGCCTGGAAGCCCCTCGCCCTGTCCCCCTGGCCCTGTGCATCTCCCTCACCTGGCCACCGGCATCTCTTCCATCTGCAGTTCCCGAGTTATGTCTTTTTATAATAAGCCAGTGATCTAGTAGAAAGCTTCTCTGAGTTCTGTGAGCTGCTCTAGCAAGTTAATTACACCCAGAGAGGGTCATGGGAACTTCTGATTTGTAGCCTGTCCATCAGAAGCCCAGGGGATCACCTGGACTTTCAGCTGGTGTCCGAAGCGGGGGTGGTCTTACAGGACGGAGCCCTCACACCGTGGGGTCTGACATGATCTCCATGTGGACAGTATCAGAATTGAGCTGAATAGTAGGACGCCCCGCTGGTGTCTTAGAATTGCTCGATGGGGTGGGGGAAATCCCGCGCATTACACTTGGGAACAGAATCATCTGTGTTGTCCGGCTTTAGAGACCAGCTCTCCATCTCCCGCAGATGGCATCTCTTCTTGCCTGCAGGCTGCTTGTGTGCACAGCCCTGTTTGCAGAGTGTGCATCCTGTGCTGGTGCAACAGGACGCTAACAGCTCCCGTCCCTCTGGAGCAGGGACCATCTGCGTTTCCCCTTCTCTGCGCAGACCCAGCGTGCATGGCAGGGATGAGGGGGAAGGAGGGAGAGCCTGCTGAAGGGCCCCCCTCTCCTCTCTTAGGCTTGTATGGTAGCCCTTCCTCCCTGCTGATCGAGGCCGTGTGACAAGGCTTGGAGAGAGGGTTTCCCTCCAGTGCGGTTCAGCGCACGTCCCATTTGATAGATTTTCACTGGCCAAGGATGGAGAAGTTGCCTTGTCCCAGTACCAAAACGGGGGACACAGCGGCAACTTCATCGTGGGTCCTGTGAACCCCAGCTTCTCAGGGAACTACAGGTGCTACGGTTGGTACAGTGGCAGCCCCTACGTGTGGTCGGCCCCCAGCAAGGCCCTGGAGCTTGTGGTCACCGGTAGGTGCAGCCCAGCCCGTCCCTGTATCCTCCTCCCTGGGGTTCTCCAGGCCGCCCACGGCCTTGGTATCAGGCAAGAACATAAACAGGTGCTCTGCCAGGAAAAGCTAGCACAGCATCCCCCAAACCACCTCCTTCCCCGTGCACAAGACTCCCCCAGGGGCCGCCGTTCCTCACCCTCGCACCCAGGCAGGCGGCCTCCATGTGGTTCTCACGAACGCAGGAGCTTGTTGAGGAGGGGGTCAGATGGAACCCCACACAGGGAGATGAGCTCCCCATTCAGGGCCCTGGGCTGGTGAAGGAGTGGAGCGTGACCAGTGATGGCTCCTCTCCTTTGGATTGTATCTCTGTGTATCATGAACCAAGACTGCATGATGGAGACCGGGATCCGCATGGGTGTGGCAGGGCTGGTCCCTGTGGCTCTCGTGGCCATCCTGGCTGAACACTGGCTCTGCCGCCAGGCTTCCCACAAGGAAGACCGGCCTGGCCTGAGCTGGAGTCGATGGAAATGTCAGAGAATGGAGATCTGGACCAAGCCCTCAGCGCCCCAGGCAGACACCTTGCGGAGTGCCCCAGCGCGTGTGGAAGGCGAGGGAGAGAGGTGCTACCAAGCGTGGGCCCATCTTCAAACCGGTCAAATGGGATTTCCCTTCGTGTAGCCGATGTGCTTGCACCTCCCACCTTTCTGACGTCAGTGATTAAATTCTCAGTGAAGTCTTAGCTTAACTAATCACACTCCCTATGATAAAAATAATGCAAGGCATTCTCAGTTCTCCTTGCTGACTGCTTTTCACCCTTCCTCTGTAGAAATTCCAGCTCATTATCTTCAGTTTGTCTCCAATGTATTAATGTTTATCAAATTCATCAAAACCGTAACAGGGAAGGGGATGAATGTGTTGAACAACTTGATTGTATTAATCATTTCACAATGTGTAAATATATTAAACCATCATGTTGTATACCCTAAATATATACAATTTTCTATTTGTCAATTATCCTTAATAAAGCCAGGAAGTTTTTTAAATAGGGGGAAGTGAAAAGGGAATTCACCCACTCCCAGAATGGAAACTTCAAACCATCTTGATTAAATGGAGTTCTGAACTTTTGGCTTCTGGGTAGAATATGATGTCTAAGTGCTGGGGTATGGTTTCAGTACCTTCCAGAGAAAACAGACCTGGTCTTAAAACGTCACGATGCAAGTCTTTTGAACAGAGACCTCTGCATAGAGTTAACACTGCCCAGAGAAAACACTGGTGTAAAGGCAGTCTTGGCAAGGATTTCCCTCTTAGGAAAAGCATTTCTGGAATTGCTCTGATCACCATCTCAGAATGACAAGAAAACTTCCCTTTGCCGGAAAGTCTGGAAGCAGACTTATGAAAAATCAAAACACAGATGTCTTTTCACAAGAATGAGAGATTGAATTTCCTTTCTGAGCTGTGTGGGAACAGACCCGTAAATGAATGTAAAATTGTCTACAGCCCACTGGACATCTGAGAAACCCCAGAGAAGAGAGTGGAAGACAAGACCTGCTGTCAGTGCACAGAAACATGGGTGCTGGAATCCCTTAGGTAAGAAAATTCACTGTAAATGACCATCAGTAAGTACTGCAAACCTCATGCGGAAACAAAGAACCCCAAAATTATTACAGAAGAATTAGCAACCCCAAAGGACTTGAGACATAGAACTGCTTTCTGTCTATATTAATTATTAAAATAGTAAGAGAAGAAACCCTAAGGACACAGAGGCTTGACCCATTCTCTAAAGTCCCTGCTGACCCCAGTTAGGACCACGTGTGGAGAGATTAACTTCATCCTCGGTGGTGCCAGGGGGTTGATTCAGACTCCAGGGACTTCCGTCCCAACTTGCAAAATAATTTCCCAGGAACATAATATCAATGAGCCTTTTAAACAGAATCCCAGTGTCTCTAGGGAGCTTTCTGCAGGGGAGCTATTTCTATGCCCTGGGTCACTTTATCCCCAAAGGACAACGAGCCCTCTCCTGACAGGGACTGATTAGCGACTTCCCTTCAGGCTGTGGATGGAGTCTGGCGGGACAAGATGAGCAGATGGACTCTCTCGGCCCAGGGGCATTGCTCTCACCTCCAGGTGGGCTTGTCCCACATCTTCTCCCTGCCTCCCGCTCAGGCCGAGTGCAATCAAAAACCGCAGATGGGTATATGCCTAGTGAGATAAGGCAGGCAGAAAGGCAAATACCATACGATGACACTCACAGGTGGAATCTATGAACAGAACAGCAGGAGACTCGGAGACACTGAGAAGTGACCGGAGGCTCACATGGGGGAGGGGTTGGGATGGGTGCGCGGAACAGGTGAAGGCGATGATAAAGGGGCTCAAAATCTCAATCATACTATAAATTAGTCACAAGGATAAAAGTATGGCATAGAGAATATAGTCAATAGCTCTGTAGCATCTTTGTATGTTGACAGATAGTAACTAGACTAGTTGGGTTGAGATTTAATCATGCATGTAACTGTCCAATCACTGTGTTGTACACTGAAAACCAATACAGTCTTTTGAATCAAGTACACTTCAATAAAAAGAAAAACCATAGCGTTCAGCCAGGTTTCTCACTGGCGTGCTCTGTGTCTGCTCTCTCTGTATGTGGTCAACATGGAAACTGACGGGTGGCCCTGAGTTGTCACCCACTTCCTGCACACTGTCTTTCCTGTAAGTCTTTCCAGGCTAAAGTCTCCAAATCACACAAGACAGAGAGTCAGCTGGAGAAGCCCCCAACTTCATGCCCGTTGAGCCCTATACTGGACACCCCCAGTAGGAGGACAAGACAGCAACAGTCCGGTGGGTGGCCCTGTCCACAAGGGAGCCGCGCACCGGATCTGAGGTCAGAGCCTGCCTCGGGGTTTGCTGTCCACGCTCTCCTCTTGACCGAGAGCAAGCGATCCACTGCAGCTTGTCCTCCTCAGGGGGGCTTCTGAGCACGGCGTCACACACACGAGGATGAAGCCTCCCCTCAAAATATTGTAAAGACATTCTGGTGGAGTCTCGAGACAGGCAGACTGGATGGCTGTTGGCCGGCTGGAGAAGGGGCATTCTGGCATTTGGAGCTGAGGACTGAAGGCAAAAGAAAAGAACGGAATGAAAAAGCTGTTGTTTGCAATCACATGACTGAATCCAGAGGACACGAGGCCAAAGAAAATAGGCCAGACACGCAAAGACAAATAATACTGGTTTCACTTACACGAGGGTGAAACTGTTCTATATTTTGATTAAGGTGTTGGTCACAGGACTATATGCATTTATCAAAACTCATATAACTGGACACCAAAGGAGTAAATTTTATTGTATATAAATAAGAAAGTAAATGGAGAATGTTTGACAACATCCAGAAATAAGAACAAAAGAAAATAGATTGGGGACGGAGATTTTTTTCATGGGATGTGAGGCAGAATATAAATTGACATACGTTTCATTTTCACAAACTGTTTAAACCCTTTAAAACAGAAGAACAATGGGCACATTTTGAGTTTTAAAATATATTAAAATATCTGAGATTTTAATATTTAATGTCTGCTTTATAACAGACTAAAGGAGTGTGCTTAGGTAAGAAATAGAACATTTCTGTTTAAAAGCAGCGTTCTGTTGAAACGCGACAAATCTCTTCCATTCTGATGAAGCCAGTTACCTTATCCAAACCTACACACACGGTACACAGGAAAACCAAGGTCAACCTCAGTTTTTTGGTGATTCTAAGGTTTTTGCTTTGTACCCTGCCCTATGCCTTCCCTGCACATAATGTCCACATTTCAAAAAGTGGACCCAGAAATGAGTTTCAGGTGAGGCAGACCATTGTCCGCAGACCTGGTTGGGCCCCGGATATGACCGGCTGTGCGGTGAGAAGCATGTCCTTTCCTGGTGCCCCGCGGTCAGAGGTGGAGGGGAGAGCTGCGACTCGTGAAAAGCCCCATGGTCACAGGTGCTAGTTTCAGCCCCCACATCCTGTGCCTCCTGGTCGCTGTGTGCCGCCGGCTGCTCCACGTCAGCTGGGCAGGACCTGCGCCAGGATCTGTGCCGTGCCTTCTGCTCTGGCTGCCCTGCTCTGCCTCGGTGAGGTCTCGCGTGGAAGGGAGACGGAACCCAGGGGTCTGGGTGGGCGAGACAGCGAAGCTCACTAGCCTGTCTTCCAGGGCTGTATCTGAGCCAGAGGATCAGCAGGCAGACACGTGAGCCCCTCCCTCGAAGCCCCAGAGTCACTCCTGGGGGTTCAGGTTCAAGATCCTCCCGGGAGCAACAGCTGGGGGCCAGGCCAGGGCTCCAGCTTCTGGGATCCGGTTAGGGCGTGGGGCCAGTTGCTGGGCACAGGTGGGCGGGGGGGACTTTGTCTGCAACCCCAGGCTCTGATTCCCTTCCAGAGACTCTCTGGAAACCCGTCATCTGGGCCCAACCCAATTTCATGGTTCTGAAGGGAAGGCCAGTGACCATCTGGTGCCAGGGCGCTCGCGGCGCCGTTGAGTACCAGTTGTATTTCGAGGGATGCCTTGTGGCCTTGGAGAGACAGAAACCACCTGGAGTGATGATCAAAGTGAAGTTCTCCCTCTCGGCCATGACCTCCCTCACTGCGGGGCAGTACAGCTGCTCGTACCGAAGTGGGGAGCTGTGGGCCGAGTCTAGTGACCCCCTGGATCTGGTGGTAACAGGTAAACGCCCCGTTCTGCAGCCGTAGAGTCATCTCAGCCTGAATCCGGGGCAGCGTCACTGCTTGCTAGGCCCCTCCGGGCCCCTCCAAGCCCCACGCAGAGACTGAGTAACCCGTGATGACCTGTGGGGTCTCCTACTGACTGCTGTCTGTGTCCTAGGGGCCTAGTGACTTAGGGCAGGTTCTCCTGGTAAGAGGTCGAAGTGGATGTTTCTGTGCAGGGGGCTCCTGGGGCATGTCCTCAAAGACAGCCCCTGAGGAGGGCGAGGGCAGCGGGCCGGGCAGAGGGCGCAGGCGGACTGCGGTGCTGTGTCCCAGAGACCCCAGCCCAGCACGTGTGGAGCTCCAGGCCTGGGACGGCCCTTCAGGGGAGTCTCAAAATGAGGCTGGGGGCTCTGGGCCTCCCAACTTCAACCAGTGATTAGATGAGAACCCCTCCTACAGAGCCATTTGCTAAAGGACGGACACTGTGGGATTCCACTTTGATGGCGTCCCTGGAATAGTCAGCTGCGTAGGGACAGAAGGTAGAATAGCGCTGGCCAGGGGCTGGGACAGGGCGGGCACTGGTTAATGGGACAGGGTTTCGGTTTTGCAAGACAAGAAGAAGGCTTACAGGTGGTGGTGGTGGTGGCTGAGCATCGGTGTGAATGTGCTAGACACCTCTCGGTGGTGCACTTAAAAATGGTTAAGGTGGCACATTTCGTGTTACCTGTATTCTACAGCAATTGAAAACAGTAACAATTTTTAAAAACGCAGGAGGCTGCTGCACCCCGATGTTGGATGCAGTGGGTCTGGGGTGGAGTCTGGGAATCCTCGTTCCTAACACGCTCCCAGGCAACACTGACAATGCTGCCCCAGGAACCCGACTCTAAGGACCACTGACGGGGAGCAGTTCACCCCAAACACCCCTGTCCTGGAAGCTCCTCGGTCTTGACGGGGGAGAGCACGGAGCATGTGTCCATGACCATGACAGCCAGGAAAGAGAAGAGACCGGGATTCTGGGGAGCGACATCGGGTCTCGTGGACGAGGGGATGGGAGATATTGCAGAAGGACACAGACGCCCCTTACCCACCGGCCACCTTCCCCCACAGAAATGTATGACACCCCCACGCTCTCAGTCCATCCCGGGCCGCAGGTGGTCTCAGGAGAGAGTGTGACCTTCTACTGCCATCTAGAGACTGCGACCAGCACCTCCTTCCTGCTCAAGGAGGGCCGACCTGGCCACCACAGCGCAGACACAGGAGTGGCCAGGTGGCATTCTTCCTGGGCCTCGTGAGCACGGCCCACAGAGGGACGTACAGATGCTTCGGTTCCTACAACAGCCACGCCTAGTCTTTCCCCAGTGAGCCTGTGAGGCTCCTGGTCACAGGTGAGGAAACCTCCCGTCCTCTCCGTGTCCTTCTGGGACCCCCAGCAGCGCCGAGGACGGCAGCGGAGGGGCAGGTGCAAGAGGAGGACAGGAGGGGACATCCCGACCCCCGCATCCGCCCCTTCCCTGGGGACAGGAGCAGCAGGCGGTCCACAGGACATGCCACAGGGCCACGCGGGGGAGGAAGCCCAGAGAAAGCCCAAACCCTTGCTCTCCCTTGTCCCCATTGCCAGGAGATGCTGGGGACAGCAGCCTTGCGCCCGCAGAGCTCACCTCTTCTGGTGAGTGACAGTGACTTCTAGCCTGGGGGGAGGAACCGAACCCCCAGGGGCCCTGCGAACGTGCTGTCCCCTCGGGATACCCACTGAGCGCACAGCATGGGCTGCGAGCTGCGGCTCCGTCGGCCCAGCAGACAAGCAGCCCTGCCTCTGGGGCCCGTGTGGCCCAGCAGAAGGCAGACCGTGAGTCCAGGTCAGGATAATGGAACCGATTGCATAGCACGCGAAGAGGCGATGATATGGGAAAAAGGCAGAACAGGGATAAGGTGACTGGGAGGGCAGGGGGCAAGGGTCGTCTGAACTGGCTTCACAGAGAAGGGGGCATCAGAGCAAATATCTGACGGAGTTGAGGGCGTCAGTCCCGTGGCCAGCTGGAGAAAGGAGTTTCCAGAAAGAGGGACTGGTCAGTGCCTATGCCCTAAGGCGGAGGGATGGCCAGCCTCATGAAAGAACAGCAAAGTGGGTCTGGAAATGATGTCAGGGAGGTGATGGTGGGCACCGGCCAGCTCGTTTAGGGCCTGTAGCCGCCCGATGGAGCCCCCAGGACCTGGGATGTGGGGTGGGGACCTCGAAAAGCTGTAGGATGTGGGGGGTGGGGGGCTGTAGCCCAGGGAAGGGGAGGCTGGGATGGAAGAGGCCGACGCCAGCTTTCTTCCTCACGTCTTCACGCTCCTCACCATCTGCAGACTTGGGGGACCCGCCCTCGTTAACCACAGAGGCAGGATTCCAGCAAGGAGAGTGGGTGGCCGGCCTCCCAGGGAGGAGCTGGGCAGGAGCGGGTCAGAGGGCAGCAAGGGCACGGTGAGTGAGGCGCCCTGCCACTCACCCTGTCGTGGGTCCCTGCCAGCGCGCACTCTGCTCTTCTGACCCCAGACCTTGCCCTCTGGAATCACACGGCCCAGAATCTCCTGCGGATTGGCCTGGCTTTCCTGGTCCTGATGGCTCTCGGGGGCCTCCTGGCTGAAGACTGGCTTTGCAGGAAGAGGGCTAGAGAGGAAGCCAACACCGCTTCCAGCCGGGAAGGCAGGAGAAGGTTCAGAACACGAAGACTCCTGAACGAATGACGGGAGACGTGGTGGCCCCGAGTAGAGCTGAGAGCTGATGGTGACCGTGGGTGGTGACCTTGGGCTGTGTGAGCTCTGTATTGAGCCCTCGGAGGAGGGAGCCACTGCTGGACACTGGGACAGATGCGTGGGGGCTGGCGAAGCATGCTGGAGCGGGCAGGAGAGAGGGTGCTAAATTTCTTCTGCAGACAGATCCCATCATCTCTGCTAGAGTCTGTGTGTTTTTGTGCCTTCTTACTGCAAACCAAAGTTTCAACCCCTCTGGTCTCCCCTGAAATCACCTCCTTCATTAACATCGTGGCCACGGGAATATTGCCTTCCTACTGGGGTCCTTATTCCTATGTATTCTGTCTTTTCTCTGCAACATGTCATTCAAAATGTTTAGCAACCCTTACAGAATAGGCTCTTAGCACATGGAACAGGAGCCAGACAGGCAACCTCCAGGTCATGGAGATGCAGGCTGCAGACAAGAAAACTGATGCACAGCTACGGCAGCCTGTCCCCGCCGGATCTCAGCCACGAGCCGACCCCCTACCCTACGCCACCCCAAGATTCTGTCTGCTTCGCTTCTTCATCCACACCTTGCCTCGTTCTTCGTGTCTCCAAGTACATATCATCTCCTCCAAAAAAGTTTCCAGTTTGACTTACGAGTCCACATTCATACCCCTGGAGCACCTGCCATTTCTCTCTAGCAGGTACTTGAACTCCAGCACGGCATTCGTGTCCGTTTTCCTGTCTCTGCCAGGCGCTCACGTGCATTAAATCACGGCGGATCTGATGGCCGTGTCCCAGCTCCCGCGGCTGAGAGAGCTCTCAGGAAAGGTCGTTGACTCAGCGGGTATATAAACAGGGCCAGAGCACAGCTTAGGACTCGAGGCTCCCGACGATGGTCCTTGCAATGCCGTCGGGCACCGTGAGCTCTGTGCTCCTGAGAATTCCTACGTGATCGGCCCTTGAATATACCCATTACATGGGCCCCTCCCACCCGCCCCAGTGTTCCGACCCCTCACCCAGGTCAAATCCATTCTCTAAATCTGAGTTTTCTGTTAAATATCAGAGAACATGCATTCCAGCCTCAAAGGGATAACATGGATATTTGATGATATAAAGAACACCGAGTAAGCAGCACAGGGCTCTGACAGAAGCTGCTCCGTGCCTCCTAGCATCTGCAATCCGCCTGGAATTCCTACCATCTGTAGTGTAAAGCTGTACATCAGTTTTCTTGTCTACAGGGGATTCCTTGTCCTATAGGGGACTGAAAATCCCACCAATTATTACCTCATTATCAGTGGCCCCAGTCCTGAATTTTCTTCCTTCTGTTCTTCCTCCAGGTGTTCTGAGATTCAGGAATTTCAAAGTTTATATCAAATTACAGTTCCCATCCCAATATAAGATGGACTTGCGTGGAGCGTCGTGGCATTCCAGGTTTTCCATATCCTAACTTCCTGCAAGAGATCTAGAGTCTCACGGGCAAAGTGTGTAAGGTAGAGGGGCCTTGGTGTCCAGATACAGAAGAAAGGGACTGGCCTGGGCAAAGGGGCCCCCTCAGAGGATGGGAGGCGCCTCTGCCTCTGGGGTCCTTCTCTCCTCCTCACCAAGGTCAGTCTTGCAGAACTGGTCCACAGGACGAGGCCAAATGGACAGGCGCCGCGTTCCTCTTTTTGAAATACTGAACACGGCTTATATTCCAGACAGCAAGATGAAGCATGGGGAGCGGAGATGTGGGGGAGGGAGGGAGGGAGTTGGTCAGGTTGGTAGTGATGTTGTGGATGAACCATGAGAGGTGCAGAGGGCACATCTGGGGCAGAGTCAGGGACACAAACAAGGGGTCCATCTTCCCAAAATGAGAAGCATTTTCCATTTTGTAACTGACATACAGCACTGTGTAAGTTTAAGATGTACACCTGCTGATGGGACGCGCTGGCACACCGCAGCACCGCTGCCGCCTTGGCACGAGCCCACCAGCACCGCCATCCCGTGAGATGATTAGCGTTCCTTTTCTTGGGGCGGGAACAGTTAAGATCTCGCCCCTCAGCAGTCATGCAGCATTGTTGTTCATAACACAGTGCTGTTGACAATCACAATGAGGTGCATGAGGTCTAATTTATTTAATTACAAATTCATTTACTAGTTGTAAGTTTGTGCCCTGAAACCACATCTCCCCATTCCCCCTCCTGAGCCCCTGGGAAACATGGGTGCCCCTCTGTTTCTGTGTGTCCGCGTGTAAGTGAGGTCACGCGGTATTTCTTGTCCGCCTTATCTCACCTGGCAGTGGCCTCCAGGCCCATCCACGTTGCCACGGATGGCAGCATCTCCTTCTTTCTCACGACTGAACGATGTTACATTGTGCATATATGTTGAAGCATTTTGGCAAAGCAGGCCCACCCACAGCGGGTCCAGCCTGGCTCCCTTCCTCTCAAGGTGCTGGACTGGAGAATGTGTCTCTGCAGGTCGATACCACAGCACCCCAGTTCCACGGGGACGAGGGAAGGTGGCGTCTCCCTCCCCTACTCAGCCCTGCTGCCCTTCCTTCTGTGCTCGTCGCCCTGGGTTCTTCCCTATTCCCAGTGGCAGCAGAAAGACGGGACCTCAAGTCTGCCCTCCCTGGTTTCTTCATCTCGTTTTGCACAACACACCTACCGCAGAGCCAGGAGGCAGGGGAAGGACCAGACCGAGCCTGCGCCCCTGTGACAAGACACGTCCCTGCTGTTTCCACCTTCATTTGCCGACAGGATAGGATGGAGGGAGGCTCCTTACAGCCTTGCAATGAGCAGTGATGCTGCGCTGGGCATTTAACCATGTGCCTCCCAGCCCCAGGTGCGGGCCAGGAGCTCAGCCTCAGAACACGGCCCTCCTGTGGGAGAAAGCCCACCCCTTCTGCTCTCCTGGCCTGGGCCCTGAGCGCCGACCCCCCGAGGCATCGCCCACACCGGCTCTTTGCTCCCCGGAGGCTCACTCCTTAACCACAGGTTTCTCACCCCGGGCTTCCTCTGAAGCTGTTTTTGGGATAAACGCAAACTAGCTTCCTGGAACACGCAGTGGACCTTCTCAGACCTCCTCTGAGGTCGGTTCCTCTGTTGGTTGTACCCGACCACTTCCTCCAAGACACGGGCACGCCACGGGCTCCCCAGCGGCAGTCAGGAGCTGTCAGGAGACTCACCTCTCTTTGGACACAAGTCTGGATCAATCTCATCTAATGCCATGGCTTCGGTTTCTCTAAGCTGGGCGCCCACATCTGTTTCTCTGAACCCCTAATTATTTTTTCCTGGCTGTTCAGGTTATGTTACCAGCTTCGTCCAACCAACCTGGACCAAAGCTGTTCCTCTAACTCGGCACAACCCCAAGCGCGCTCATGGCCACCCTGCTCTCTTCCCTATTCTGCCTGCTGGAAAGGCGAGTCACACACATCAGACATGTAGCGGCCACAGGCCCCTGGCTCGGAGTCCTGGAATCAGAATGAGCTGGAGAAGGGCTGGCAAGTGTTTTGGGGGGCAAAAGAGTATCAAGCCCTGAGTCCCCCAGGATTTGGGTCTTAGCCATCCTCTACTAAGACTTTTCATAAGGGAAGTGAGTTGATAACCCCAATATGTGTTCCCAACCACCTTGTGCTCAACAAGGAGCCCCCTTCCATGCCCAGAAGAGAAGCCCTGGCGACTGGTGAGGTCAGCCCCAAACTCACCACTTTCCCCCTTTTCCAGGCTCAGTGTGGCCCTTCACCTTCTCTCTGAGACTCACCAAGGCTCAGCAGGGTGGCAAGAGGAGATGTGAGTCTGCAGCCCTTGAGGCCCTCAGGCCCCTGCAGAGCTGAGGGTGGGCAGGGGGAGCTGCAGGCTGCGGCGTGGGGCCACCCGACACCTCCAGGCTGAGGTTCTCCACACCTGCTCTCTGGCAGGGGAGAGAGTAGGAAAAATAGCCTCCTCCTCGGGTCTTTGTTTACCCTGCATGGAGCGAGAGGGAGGGCACAGCATCCTGAAGACGTGGATCAGACAGGAGGCCTCACCTGCTCTCCACCTGTGGCTGGTTTTCAACCTCCGGACGCTGGACTGTTTGCTGCACGGCTGCCACGTGTTGTGGGGTGTCTTGCAGCACCCCGGACTGCGCACTAGAAGCTAGTAGCACAACCACTTCTGGCCCCAAGTCCCTGGGGCTGTCACCTCCACAGAGGCGGAGAGCAGCCGTGCGCATGTGGGCGGGGTGGCGTCCTCTGCAACTAGATGGGGGTGACAGTGGCACCGTCTCTTAAATGTACAAAAGCCCACTGGATTGTATGCGGTGAAATGATGAAAATGGTAAACTGGATGCTATGTGTAAAAAAAAAATGTCTCTAGACATTTGCCTCGTGTCCCCTGGGGGCCAAATCGCACCCCGGCCAGGCCCATTGTCCCCTTCTGTTGATGGATCGCCTGGAGCGTTTCTCGATTTCAGCACTTCTGAGATTTTGAGCCAGACTCGTCCTTTGCTGTGGAGCTGTCCCCTGCCTCCTAACAGGTTAGTCACTTCCCTGGGCTCCACCCGTTAGGTGTCGGGAGAGCCCCTCCTCCAGTTGTGACAATAAAAATATCTCCAAACATTGCCCAGTGTCCATGGGACACTGACCCACAGTGTCCTAACCTCTATGCTGGTTTGCCCCACAAGCCCACAAGACCCTAATTTCTGCACAAAGGGAGCTTCAGCACAAGCTGTGGGCTCTACTGTCTGATGAACACTGGATTCGAGTCTTGCTCTGCTTCTTAGGGGCTGTGTCACATCAGGCCACTGAGTCCTGTGTTTCCTTACTTATAAATAGATAAGAGGACAACATGATCTTGGGGAGTGGGGAGGCACATAGGGGTCTCTTACAAGTTTCAATTAAATGGGTTTAAAATACCCAGCCTCCAACAGAGGGTCTGATCCAGATATTCCCCATCAGGGTCTCCCTCCACCGTGTTTGTATCTGTTTTGTTTTAACATAAATCTTACCCATGAGCTTTGTCTCCCCAGTGAAAGCCCAAATTTTGACTCAGCCCCGCCCCTAGCAGCTTGATTCCTCCTCCTGACCCACATTCAATACCCCCCCACCACCCCCTGCCGAAATCTGCACCTGTCCAGGTCCTGCTAAGTTGCTATCAGCTGAGTGTAACCCCAAGCACAGCAGCAACCTTGAGCATTTGAGCCTATTTATCTTAACAAGGGCCTGAAATGGTCAAAGAAACTGGCTCCTTCCAGGCACCACTGAGCAGCTGTGTTAAGCCACACCCCTTCCACACTGGAGTTAAGAATTCTGCGTTCATTTGTGGCCTCTATCTCCCCGTTGACTAGTTCTCTTTCAGCTAACTGATGGGATGTTTACCTCACAAAATGTGGCCCAGTGACCAAAATGTGAACTAGAGTACAAGACACAGAAGATAAAACAACATTGCACAGAGTTCGGAAGAGACAGTATATAAAGACACAAAGGCTGGACTTTTTCCCCCTAAATTCTGAGTCCCTACCACCAGAAAAAATAGGAAATAAAAAATCGGAAACAAAGGGAAAAGAACTTCACACCTCAAACATCAGGCCTCAGGGAAGAGAATCTCTCGACAACAGCCAGAACGAAAGGAACGGAATGACCCGCAGACACAGCAGCCGGACCAGCAGCAACAGTGAGGGCAGGCGGGGGGGCACCTCCACTGTCCACCGCAGAGCGTGCAGTCGTTAAGGATACGATTTTAGGAAGCTATTTTTCATCTCACCTAAAAATTGACAATCTGGGGCTTTTTTATAGTTACACCGGGCAAAACCTGTGGGGAGAAAACCTCACTGAGACAAAACGCTATCCTGACCCCAGTTCCACCTAAGCAGCTAAGCACAGGCTGTGGTTCCTGTGACGGGCTGGATGGCGCCCCGGGTCAGTGTTCCGAGGAGCAATCCTGTCAGCTACCCGTACATCCGGTGGGAAAATTAAGTGAGGCTTTAAGTATAGACTCACTTCTGTCAGAGCCTGGGAATCCGTGCTAAGTGGTTGTCTTGCCAATGGGTTTCAGCCCCGGGCAAGTTCGCTATGGAGCCCATGTGACCAAAGAAATTGACAGCAAAACGTTCTTTGGGGGTGAAAGCGGTTTATTATCTGGCTTGTTCCCCCGGCGGTAGGTCGAGCACTAGCATCACTGCCTCCTTCTCTGGGCCGAGCCCTCTGTGTAGCGCAATAATACCATATTGCCTAAAGGTGAGGAAGTGGTAGCCTAGCAACAGGCCAGTTACATCATCAGGTGGTTTAAGTTCAGTGAGGATCCTGGCCATAGGAACCCCAACTTCCCCACAGTGGTGGTTATGGATTATTTTTTAAAGAAAGTTCTAGAGCAGTTCTGATGCCTTTTCTGTGAATTACTGGCCATAGGTTGTGCATAATTTCGGAAGAGGCTGTGTTTTCCAGGGCAGTGGATTACATACAGACACACACAGACACAACCAGTGAAAGTTTAAAGAGAACTCTTACATGATCAGATCTGTGCTGCGTAAGTAACAGGATAGATTAGAACAGGGCTCAGCAAACTACAGCCCATCGGTCAGACATCGTCTGTTGCTATAAATGACATTTCATATGTTCATTTATGTGTTGTCTCTAGCTGTTTTCATGCTACAACAGCAAAGTTGAGTCACTTTGCCGGTGACCAGATGGCCTGCAAAATCTAAAATACCAGCTCTCTTTATAGAAATACCAGGCCCTTTATAGAAAGCATTTACCAACTCCTGGGTTAGAGGATCACAAAATGGGTTAAAGAAGCCACAAACCACAGTGATCATGTAGATTATCAGACAGCCATTAAATTAGGCCAGGAAATACCTGAGGTGGGGTCAAAAAATAGAAGAAACAACATAGTCACCTGTGAATTCTGTAATATTTTTCCTGGACTAAGTACGCCCAGAGTGGAGTTCACGTGACATCACGGGAACCTTAGTAAGGCCAGCTCCGGGCAGCGAGCTGTGCCTTTGCTGCCCTTATGTCCTGGGAGAGAGAACAGACACCTTGACATCAAGTGGGTGTGCAGCTTGAGCAGAAGTGACTGTACTCCAGACAAAAGCATAAAAATAAAGGGGATTTATTTGTCCTAAGCTCTACATTTGACCCTGGAATTGACATCTGACCCTCCAGTCTCCTTGATGAGATGTCTTAGCCACATCAGAGCACCCGCGCTTTAGTAACGACTAAAGAATGATGTCGGGGTGCCCAGGCCAGGGGGCCCCAGCACGGGGATCTGCTGCCCTGCCGTCTCTGCACTCAGCTGTCACGTCTGGGTTCGGTCCTTCACCCCCGTCCACAGCTTCTGCATTTCCACTCTAGATTCATCCCACTTCAACCTCAGTGTCTTTAAGGGGCCATTGTTTTGTTTGAAAGCCGGAAGAGCACCAATACTCCACTCTGCCCCGAGGCGTGCTGTCTGGAGCTTCGGGGCCGTGGGCTGCTGACGAGAGCAGGTGCAAGATGCTGACAGCACGGAGGACGGCCCCAGAGCCTGCGGAGAGAGAGAGCACAGACCCGCTGGTTCGCTGCGCAGGTCGCAGTTCTCATTTAGAACTGACGATGTTGCAGACACTCTTCCTTGCTGGGGACCCAGTAGCAAAGAAATGAAGTAAATATATATACTTCATGGAGCTTATTTTAATGACATCAGACGTCAGGATGTGTTGTGCTGAAGACAGAGGATAATGGTATTGGGACAAAATAAATAGGATTACGTAGACCGCACAGAGAAGGATCCGGCAGACTGTGGTCAGTGAATTCCTCCCTGGGAAGGAGCTAAAGGAAGGTGGAAAGGAGGCCATTACAGTAACTGGGGAAATAAGCCAGAGCAGCTGAAATACCAAGCAAAGGGGGAGCAGAAAGAGTGGCTCATAACTGGTAAGAGGACCCCGTAGGGTCCTGTAGCTTATTGTACATCATAGGGTTTTATCTATATCTAGATGTGAGCTTTTGAGTCTTTGGACACAAAGGTCCTGGGGTCTGGCCTGCAACTTGAAAGGTACCTCAGGATGATGAGTTGACAACAGACTCGAAGAAATCGAGGTTCAAAACCATACCTGCAGCCCGGCTCAGAGATTCAGTGACAACCCGCATGCTCGCTGGCGGCTCCGGTGAGAGCGTCAGCAGTGGAGAGGCGCTGGACACGCCCTAGGTCTGGAAGAAGATGCCTCAGAATGACGTGCACGTGAGGTGTGAAATGAAGGAATAAGATCGGAAGCCTCAGGGTCAGTGTACAGAAGAATTAGATTGTTTTCCTTTAGACTTTACAGCAGGTTAATTATGCTCAGTAAGGCATGGCGTGTTGTCATCGCCTCCCTTTCCCAGAGCTCCTTCCAGACTAAAAGATGCCTTGGCCAGTGGAGGAGAGAGGCAGGTACCATGTAGGGGAGACGCAGCACCTATTAGCTGATCTGTAGCCTTGCGAGCTGACGCCACCCAGGCGGACCCCTCGACCGGTGTGGTGCCTTCTGGAGGCACTGGAGATACAGAAAATCAATTCAATTCCTGGCCAAAATGAAATACACAGTGGGTAAACGGATTAACAAACTATTGTATGGCCATAGAATGGGATATTATTTGACCATGTAAGGAACGAAATATTTACTCTTGAAAACATTATATCAACTGAAGAAACCCAAAGCAAAAGCCTATTGTAAGACTCCATTTATATGAAATGTACAGCATAAGTAGATCCGAAGAGACAGAAAACAGATTTGTGGTTACCAGGAGGCTGAGGGGAACGGACGGTGACTGTCTGTGAGTCTGGAGTTTCCACCTGGGGTGATGAAAACATTCCAGAACTAGGCAGGGGTGGGAGTTGCAAATTAAGTATACACAATGCCACTGAGTTGTACACTTTAAAAAAAAAGGTGATTACCTTTACATTATGTGAATTTCACCTCCATAAAAAAATAAATAAAAAATTGTATCATTCTAGGTAGGGCAGGAAGATGTTTACGGCCAATATATTCTTTCTTACAGAGAACAGAGCGTGGTGCACTAGGAGAGTGGAAGACCTCAGAATCCTCACAACTAGTTTGCTCCCCCAGAATAACCAAGGTGGGAAGGGAAATATTAGCAGACAGCCCTGCAGATCGCAGGAGCTGAGCACGCTAGTCAGGAAACAATAAGCAGTGAGAACAAAGGCCTTGCAGTGGAGACAGGCTGGGCGTGTTCGGGGACCTGAGAAAGGGGCTGGTTGAAGATGCACCCCGAGGTGGGCAGAAAGCAGAGAGGAAGCCAGACAGACAGGAAGGGCGTGGCCATGGAGAACGCTGTCCTCCAGCGTGGAATACGGATTCACACGCTTGTCATAGAAAATGTTTATACCAAAGTTGACAAGCTCACAAAGTAACCTGATAAACGCATTAACTGTGGCACGATGAGGCCGCGTCCTACGGACTCAGTTTGTACCAAGGTCTTGCCAGTTTCAACCAGACTTATCACGTGCCCTCACATCTGTCTACATGAAACGGGTGTGTGCGCACAGACTCAGGCCAGGGTCTGTGGCTGACATTCGGGGTAACTCAAGCCCTCACACGGAGGTTTCAGCCCACCATCGCCAAGGCTGTCATCGGCCAAGCACAGGTGTGTCGGCCTCTGGTTGACAATCAGAGAAAAGAGGTCCCCGCAAAGGCTTCAGTAAGGTGACAGTCCGCCAGCCTCCGAAAGTGCCGCCCGAGCAGAGATGGAGAGAACACCTCCGAAGCCCGCGCTCCCTGCAGACGCCTCGCTTGTTCATTCCCACCCCGTCTTGCGCTAGTGATCAAAGCCTGGAGAGGCAGGGGTGAGAGAAGGGGAGCAAAATGCAGGTGATCAAAGGGGGGGCCAGGTGTCTACGTCAGCAGGTGCCCCGCAGGTAACCCAGCAAATCCAGCTACGCCGAGGGGGCAACACGGTGCCCAGGGGCGGATGCTGATCCGCGCCCTCGGGAGAGCCCGGAAGCCGGGGAGGTCCCAGGAGCCCCACGCTGGATGCGTCTGCGGCTGCGGCTGCCACAGTCGGGCGGGCGGATGGCCGCTCTGACTCACAAAAGGCAGGCAACACGTATCTGAAATAGCACGTTCGTAAGCTGGAGGATGACACACAATTCTGGGTGATTCTCTCCCATCGGGATTCAGCACTCAATGCGCAGACAAGCCGGCTGGGGAAGAGAGGCCGGAGCCTCCTCCGTGTTCTGTTGGGAACACGTTCCCCGGCTCAGCACGGAATCCAGTCCGGGCGGCCGCTCACTTTCTAGCTCGCCCACCGGCACAGAGCAGCTTGCAGGGGTCGCTGGAAGGAGAGGAGGCCTACTCGTGGCAGCAGCAGAGGGGATGGCGGGTGGGGACGGCGGCGCACGGGCAGGCACGCCCTCGGTTTTGCTCAAGCCGCCGTTCAGACAAAATGTCGCTGTCCTCATGTCGGTATCCCCTCCGTTATTTCCTCCCACATTTCCGCGCATGCACTTCCTCCCTTCCCCGCAGGCTCCTGACTTCTAGTCAGGAGAGGTCACATCTCACATGTGCCCACGGTGCATCTGCCTTTCACAGCTCAGTTCTCACTTACGCCGTAAGTTACGGTCTATATGTTAGCAAGCGAATGACAGACTCCTTGAAGGTATGGACCATAAGAGTTGTTTTTTTATCTTTAATTTTCCTGTCATCTAGCATGGTTGTGGAATTTTAAATGGGATTGAAGTAAATCTTAAATGGAATATAACATAGATTTTCTCTAATCAAACTCTGGGCTTCAAGAAACAGGTCAGCATTTTTAAAAACAGGTAAGATTCTCCTAGCACCTGGTCTGTGTCACCTTCTTCAGAGAAGGAATCAACCTCATGTTACACGATAATGAATCTAGCTCATAAATTACCCCATGTTCACAGCAGGAAGTGACTCTTTAAAGCAGGCTTAATCCTTCCGAAGGGAAGATAGAATCAACGCCCACATTCCCGTCTCCTCTGCTACACTCTTATTTCCGATCTTCATTTTCACTTCTCTCTTTAAAGCTTCTTAATCTGTTCTAATCTAGTCCTTCTGAACCTGTAGTCCACCCCCCTGCTGTGAAATAGCCTCCTCCCCAAACCCACAAGCCCCGTGGCACGGAGGCAAGCAAGCTGCCTGTCACCTGTGTCAGCAGGTACAACTGATGTTAGGCACAGCTATTTGCTCCAAGTAAACAGCATGATATTTTCAGTGGCTTAATTAAAGCCTTCTAGGCATGTTGTTCGGGGGAAAGGTTTCAGCAATGTTCTGTATGTAATTTTGAACAGGACTTAGAAAGTTCATCCCTTGAACGTGTTGGTTTAAAAGGATGTCCTAATCGTCCCCTGCCTCGGTGGCCCATATCACGCTTTACACCTGCCGCGACCTGCCTTACTCAGATTTTCCGTCATGAATTCACCATTGCCTCACCAACACACTATTATTCATGAATTTGGATCTGCTCTCTAGAATATTTCCCCAATTCCCTCCCAGGTCTCCTGACATGCAGGCACCTCTATTTCCTCCAGTCTGTTTCAAATATGGCCCGTAGCAGATGTACGGAAACATCCAGACTCCTGGCCAGATTTCATGACAACTCACTGTGACGTATGGTTTGCCCTGTAGACACACGGAAGGGAGGAACCATCTCATTTCTTTGTGTTCTGAGCACCTGGCTGGTCAGAGCCTGCTCAGGTATTCAAACACCGCTCTCACGTTAGAGACACCCAGGGTCACTGTCACGAGACCAGCTTGCACTAATACCACTTCCTGGAGGTGACAGGTGGTAGATTATTCGCTCACAAAGATTCCTCACTGAGGACACTCAGGAAGCTGTGATCCACACCCAGAACGCTCAGGTTCTTTTTTAACCAAATACAGAGCAGAGATGCACCCAGAGACAGAGAGACGGCCCTCCTGTGACCTAGGAGGAAGAGATGGAGACAGACGCGGGCCCCTGCAGAACAGCACACGTGCGAGCAGACATATATAACTGGAAGGGACACAGCATGGAAACAGCAACAAGATGAAAACGTGACCTACAGGATGGGAGGAAATGTGTGCTAATCATATCTGATAAGGGGTTAATACCGAAACACATAAAAAACACATACAGCTCAGTAGGAAAAAAAACCTGACTAAAAAATGGGAAGAAGATCTGAATAAGCATTTTTCCAAAGAAGACATACAGATGGTCAGCAGACACATGAAAGATGCTCCACATCACTGATCATCAGGGACATACAAATCAAAGAGGTACAAAATTCCAGTTATAAAATAAATTTGGGGGATAAAGGACAACAGAGGGAATGTAGTCTGCTATGGAATACAGTCTGCTTAAGATACTGGAATATTCCATTATTTTTGTAGCATAACAGATGGTAACCTTGTGAGTCACGGTGAGCATTTAGTAATGTTTATAATTGTCAAGCCACTATGTTGTGCACCTCAAACAGCATAATATTGTGCATGAACTATATTTCAATTTTAAAAAATCACAATGAAATTGCCTCTCACGCCTGTTAGAATAGCTGCCATGAAATAAAAAAAGGAAGGTATTGGGGAACGTGTGGAGGAAAGGGAACCCTCACACACTGTCGGTGGAAATGAAAATTGGTGCAGTTACGGGGACGTCACGCACAGCATGATGAGACAGTTTTCTCAAAGACAGAGTTGGTAGGGAGGGAAAATACATGAAATGTCCAAAGTCCAGTGAGCCCATTCCCAGCGCCACACCTGCAACACCAGAACAGGGCCTGCTTCCGGGGGGCCCCCATTCCTAATCACAGCGCCACACCTCCCGCCCTGAATGGTGTTTGTGCAATGAAGGCCCCCCAGAGGGGACACCAGACCCCGAGCCCCAGGGAGCAGGAGGCTGTCCCGCAACGGGACGGAAGGGGCGCACACGGTTCTCACCTGTCGGCCTGAGCGGTGGTCCCGCGGCCAGCACCCGCTCCTGAAGACCCCCTTTGCACCCGCAGCGAGACGCTCCGCAAGATCGGACAGCGTCGGAGGCAGAGCGCCGCGCGCTGCAGGTCGGCCGCCGCTCAGACGCGAGACGCGCCCGGGACGTGCGCATCGCCTGCTGCGCCCGCAGCGGCTGCGGCTGCTGAGACTCGTGCAGGCGACTCGCAGGGGCAGCACCCCGGGCGCAGGGGCGTGGCCGCCCTCCCGCAGTGCCCCACGCAGCCTCCGCGCGCAGGTGGCCGCCAGGAGCGCACGGCGGGCGCCGCGCCCAGGCCGCCCCAGAAGACGCGGTCAAGTGGCGCGGGAGGCGCGCCCGCGGGACCGCCTCCCACCGGCAGCAGCGGCCGCTCCAGCAGGATCCCCGGGCGCGTGGTGATGAGCAGCGTGGCCTCAGCAGCCTGTCCTTCGCGCTGGTTCCCGAGGAGCCCGGGCGCCGCTGCCGCCAGTCGCCGCAGACGCGGTGGAGGAGCGCGCCCGCGGGCCCCGCAGCTCCTCGGAGCCGTCGGCCCCCGGCAGGGCCTGCCTGGCGCGCGCGCGAAGACCTGCCTCCGTGGTGGCGTCGCGGGAACCCGGTGCGCGGGGCCCCTCACCGCCGGCGGTCCGCCCACGCCTTAGCTGTGCGCGTGCTGGGATTCAGGAGCGGCTTGAACCTTTGGCTTCTCCGGGCCGTGTTGCAGGGGAAACGGTCACCGGCTCCCAGCCAAAGCGCCTCTTGGGGATAGAAGAGAAAGTTGGGGCTGGGATCGTGACTACAGCCACCTGGAAAATACATCGTGAAAGAACCAGAAATAAGCCCCAAATACCAGATCAACAGCAGGGACATCTCCTGAGAGGGGCTGATAGGCCACAGCCTAGAACCGCGGGATTGCAGTAAAGTCAGCAGGCTGAGCAGCAGCCGCTTCCTTGGTGCTGTCGCTGCAAGTATTTGGGGGGAAAAGAACAAACCCGTAAATTCCATGAGCACGCTGCACTCCTTCGCCTAAGTTTTTTGGGATCAAGAATACCATCCCAAATGACAGATGAAGGACTAGGGCTCAGAGATAGGTACTCACTTACTGCAGCCCGTGTATTCCCTGTAAAAGAAACGTCCATCTAGTAAGAATGCTGTCTGCCCGGCCCAGCTCCACGGTGGGCCTGTGGGGCCCCTGGGACGCGGCGGGTCTCGCTCTGCAGGGTGGAATGGCCCCCACTATGATTACCACTGCCTGGTTCTCAACCTTTACAATGAGACTCCCGATGAAATCACCGGGGCTCTGTCCTTGCGATCCTGAATTGGTCTGGCGTGGGTTTGAAGGAATCAGGAGCTTTGCAGAGCTCCCCAGGAAATTCTGACACGCCATCTGTCTCCTGGACCACCGGTGCCATGGTCCCCAACCTCAGGACTATGGACATTTGAGATGGATGCTTCTTTGCTGAGGGGCCGTCCCCGCAGGACGTTTCCCAGCATCCTTTGCCTCTACTCACTAGATGTCAATAGCACCCTCCAGTTTTGACAACCAACATGTCTCCAAACATTGCCGGTTGTCCCTCTGGAGGACCCCAAGCCTGCTTCCTACGAGGCTGTGCCACTTGCCAGAGAGATGGCCCTGGTTCTTCCCACCCTGCTGTGTCTTGGTGAGCCCTGGAGGGGGGTCGGGGTCCAAACGGGAGGGGGCAGGAGGGCAGGTCGGCGGTCTGCTAGGCTGGCCGCTGCTTACTCGCTGTTCCCTTCTAGGCTTGTCTGCGGCCCAGGGAGCTCAGGCACAGGGTGGCGAGACTTTCAAAACTCCTGAGGTCCCCTCTGCTGTGCCAGCTATCAGCGCCCTCAGCCAGTGGCTGGAAGACGAGGGGTGGCATGGAAGGCTGGCGGAGGGGCAGACACGCCTGTAGGTCCGTGACCTGGCCCTCTCTTCTAGGAAATCTCCCCCAACCTCAAATCACAGCTTGGCCTGGGTCCATGATTCCAGTTAGGCATCCTGTCACCATCCGGTGCCACGCGGCTGCAGATGTGGAAATGTTCAGGATTTCTCAAGAAGGACGGCCTGAGCCCACGGATGGATTGAAAGCACAGGAGTCCGGGGAGGTCAATCTCACAGAGATCACAGAGACCGCTCAGGGCCGCACCGCTGTTCCTACAAGAGCCGTGGCTGCTGGTCCAGGCTCAGCGAGCCTCTGAAGCTGGTGACGACCAGTGAGTGGGCCGCAGGGGCCGCAGAGCCAGAAGCGACCTCGGCCAAGGGAAGAATCCGGTCGTGGAGCTGGGAAGCACAGAGCAGCTGTACCTCTGTCCCCAGGGAGGGACCCAGGATCCCTCAGGACAGGACAAGGACGGTGGGAACTGGAGCCTGGCCTGGGCAGGGGGCCGAGGGGAGCTGCAGGGAGGCTGCTGCCCCTGCCACCAACACCCTCCCTCCTCAGGGGCTTTCGGCAAGCCCTCCCTCTTGTGTGCTCCTGGCACCGTGGTGCCTCAAGGAGACGACATGGAGCTGCGGTGTTTCTCCAAAGCCACGTTTGAAATACTTACTCTCACCAAAGAAGGCATTCTCCCCACCCAGAAGAGAAGCTCCAGCCCCAAGGGCTCCGAACGCCAGGCCACCTTCCTCTTGAAGCGCAGCTCCTCCGCACATGGGGGACCAACAGATGCTACGGCGCCTTCCACAACCACCCCTTCGTGTGGTCTCACCCGAGTGACCCGTTCCAGCTTGTGGTCAAAGGTGAGGAAGCCCTGCCCATCAGCCCGTGTGACCCCGAGACGACGCTATCCCGTGCGGGCAGTGATTGGGAAGGTGGGTGGTGGGAGAAAGGTGGGTCAGCAGGGGGAAGGTGGGGGGGAGGGCGGATGGTAGGGGAAGGCGGTTCAGCAGGGGGAAGGCGGGCAGGGGAGGAAGGCAGGTCAGCGGCAAGAAAGCAGGTCAGCGGGGGGAAGGCGGGTGGGGGACATGCTGGCGTGGACATGCCACTCTCGGCGTAGGGCCATGGAGCTCAGGCATCTGGATCGAAGAAGTCTGAGCAGAGGTCGAGAACCCCTCCTGTTTCATCCCCATTTGCAGAAGCTCCTGAGCGTCCCAATCCCACAAGACCAGGTTGGTCCACGGGTAAGTAACCGAGTTTAGATGGAAGACTTAGGAGTTTCCATTTTCTCTTCTCTGACTTGGAGCAGAAGAAGGGCTCTGTACCAGAGACAGAAGCTGTGGGCAGGGAGAGAAGAGACGTGGCAGGTAGGGGTCTTCAGACCACAGATAATGTCCTTGGGACCCACAGAAGCCATTTGCCATCCATCTGTGTTGCCGATATTCCTGAGCTCCCAGGACTGATAAGCCCTCAGCCACAGAGCTCTACCCCCAGAAGGGAGAAGGCTCGGATCAGCTCAGAATCATGGCGGGGGTGGCTCTGGGCTCACCCTGTGCTCTACAGGCTCTGTCCCTACACTGCCCTGACACAAAGAGTATGAGGGTTGCATCTGCAGCCAATTCACTATGTCGCCCTGCTGGTCTTTAGACCATCTGAGGTTGGGGGGAACATTTCACGGGGCGGCAGACATGTGAGGACTTTCATGTCAGACTTTGCTTTGGAGTTGGAGCCCCGAGTCCCAGGGAGATGGGCAACGGGAGGTTGGCTGTGTAAGTCTCGGGCTAGAAGAGGGCAGGCTGGAGACGCAGGTGCAGAATTGATGAGCACCGGGATTGCGGAGGAAGTGGTGGACGTCCCAGGCACTGTGGTGGACGGAAGGGACTCCTCAGGGACGACATGGACCTGCAAAACCTAGGACAGAGATCTGGAAGCCATGGCCCGAGGGCTAAATCCGGCTCCCTGCCTGTTTGGTTAAAAAGAAAACGTGAAAGGTTTTTGAGAATCCAGCTGCGTCTGTGTAATACAAAGGCATCCTGTGTCCACAAATGTCCACACAGCCGCTCAGTTCTTAATTCCTGAAATGAGCTCCTCCGTCAGCCTTGCTGTGGTCACACTGTCGCCTTCCCTCCACCCGCTCGGCTCCGACTTGCTCTCCCTCTGCCCCGGTGGGCGGTCAGGGTGCGATGGGCCAGCTGGTGGGTGTTGCGGCTTCGTGGATTCTTGGTCTCTCACCAGTCCTCACCTCTGGCCCTGTAAACAAAAGCAGCCACAGACAATACCCAGCCGTGAGCAAACGTTGTCCACATGCCCACAAAACACCCGGAACAGGCACTGAAATGTGGATTCAGGTTGTTGGTACAGGTGGCAAAGTGCTTTTGATCCACGTCGGTGGCTTTAAGGTATAAATTCCATTCTGAGTTCGCGGCCACAGAATCAGCGTGGCCCAGGGGTGCCCGGGGCCATCACGTGTGGACCCTGTGTGGATGCACATGGGGCCGCGTTTCCAAGTGCTCTTTCGTAGCCATGACGGCATGGAGCAAGCAAATGAGGGGCTCAGAGCCCCTCCCTTGGCTAGGGAGTGGGGACCACAGCCCTGTGCTTGGAGAGGAGTGGACGGGGTCTGAGGGGACACACAGGCCCAGGACGTGGTGAGGGACAGCTTTCCTACACATTCTCCTTTCTATGTTCTCCCTGTAGCCCTGCCGTCCAACCACACCTTCCAGGAGAGACACCAGAACTTTCTGATTGCCATCCCAGGGGCCACCATGCTTCTCGTGGTCCTCCTCCTCGTCTTCCTCTTTCTCCTCCACCAGAGCAAAGCCAAGAACAGTAAGTCCATGAGATGCAGTAGGTCCCGGCCCGGCAAGCTTGCCCAGAGCCCCAGGGCCGCAGGGCTGCCGGAATGGGAGGCAGCATTTGCCAGAGGAGAAGGGGAGAGGGAGTGTGGGGCAGGAGGTCTGGGGTTTGCTGGCTGGCCCTGTGTTCTTGATAATGCCCTGCCCCAGGCTCCCACTGAAGTCAGAGGCCAGGCCTGGGATCACCTCCAACAGCCCTGTCTGGAGATGTGACCACCTCTGTCCTTGTCCGTTCTGGCAGCTGCAACAGAATACAGTAGACTGGGGACTTACACAACAAATAGTGCTCTTCCTCCCACTCTGGAGGCTGGGGGTCCCAGATGGAGGTGCAGGCGTTCCGGTTCCTGGCAACGGTCCCCTTGCAGATGGCCACCTTCTTGCGGGGTCCTCACAGTGGGGAGGGAGCTCTGGCCTCGGCCTCAAGGACACTGACCCCATGGTGAGAATTCCCCTCCTCCACCCTCTAGATGCTGCCCGGAGAGATAGACAGCCAGAGGCGGCCGCACCGCTGCGCGGGCAGGTAAGTTTCCTCCCCTGCCCCACCCCCAGCAGCCCCTTGGGGCCCCGTGTACAGCACCGTTTCGTATCCTCCCTTCCTTCCTTAGGCCTCTGAAGCCGTAGGCTCACAGGACATCACCTACTCCCAGCTGACCCGCAGCACCCCCAGCAGGGGTACGGCTGAGACGCCCTCCTCAGTGCCCAGGGAGACCCAGCCCAGCGAGTATGCAACCCTGGCCCCCAGATAAGTCATGCACCGCAGCCCAGCATCTCATCCAGCCCGCAGGACTTCCAGCTGCCTGTGGGGAGGTCCCCCCTGGAGCTGCTGGTCCTGAAGTTGAGGCTGATGGGCCCTGTGTCACTCAGAAAGGCCCCACTGCCCCTGTGAGACCTCAACAGTTTCACTCATTCAGCTCCAGAACCACGACCATAAAGTGCCCAGCGATGCCTGAGACCCTCCAAAGTTATCGGGAGAATGATAGGGTCACACGGCAAAGGTTTCATTATTTGTTGATTAAACAAATATACTTTAAATCCTTGTAAGTGCCAGGTTTTATGTTGTAGACTCGGTGCACAGCGAAGATCCTAAAACCATCGTCAAAGAGCTGGCCACCTAGTAGAGGGTCAGCCCAATCTGGCAAGTCGCCTGTGTACAGCCCCTACATTTTGCATTTTGACATTTTTTTGTTTTTTGTTGTTTGCTTCTTTTCTTAGTGGCAAAGTAAATAGAACATAAATCTACCATCTTAACCATTCTCAAGTGTGAAGTTCTGTGGCGTTGAATACATTTCACATCACTGTACAACCATCATCTCCACTGCGTTTTATATGGTTGGAAAAAATCAGAATAGGAATCATACTTTTAACAGCTTTATTGGGGGATAATTGATTTACAAAGAACCGTACACGGTGAATGTGAACAACTTGGTGAGTCTGAACGCAGGCAAACCCCTCTCCACAATCAAGGGGACAGGCATGCCCACGAAGCCCGGAGGACCCCAAACAGGATGAAAGCACATGAAAGAAAATAGTATTTTCTGACACATGGAAGTTACAGAAAACTCAAATTTCAGTATCCATAAGTAAAGGTTCACTGGAACATGGCCATGCATGTTCATTTACAAAATTACCTGTGAAATAGTTCATGTCATGATGGCAAGAGTTGCCACAGAGACCAGATTGCTCAGAGGCTGAAATGTTCACTACTGGGGCCTTGACAGAAAACACCTGCCAACCCCTGGTTGGGTGCAATGGTTCCCACACTTCAGTCTGAGTCAGAATTGGGCGCAACAGGGCGTGGGAGGGTGGGCGGGGGGTGACAGATGGAGGAGGAAGTTAAGAACTGACTCTATGGCTCCTTCACCCAGCTAAGGACACTCTGCAGCAAATAGCATCCTTTACAAAATCCCCAGTTGTTCCAGGCCAGACAATTACCAGACAACCCCTTAAGAGATAAGGGTATAGTACTGTGATTTTCAAGCTTGGTTGCATATTCAAATCAACTAAAAAATTGTTTTTAATTATTTTGTGGGTTGAGTTCATTCCCCTCGGTTCTTGTCCCACTGCAACAAAGACCTGAAGGGCGGAGACACAGGAGTGAAGCAGAATGAAAGTTTTATTTGAAAGCACTTCAAGGGGGGGGGTCAGGCCAGAGTTAAGGCAGACAAAGGCAGGTATATTTGCGTACACTCCGGGGGAAGAGTGGGCTAGAGTCAAGATAGATAAAGGCAGAGGTGTGCCTGAATAAAGCAGAGAGGAAGGAAAAATAGACGAAGGAAAGGGAAGCTCTTGAACTGCTGCTCCGCATAGGGCAGATCCCCTGTCAACTCCTAAAGCCAGGGTGGCCTGGCGTCCACTGTCTGCTTGGATCTGCACAGCGTGGGGACTAAGCCCTACCACCCCAGGATTTGGGGGAGCCTCAGAGCACTGGATGGAGTGACATGATGCTCTGAGAACTTCCCAAAGGCAAAGAAAGGACATTTTTCAGGCAGGCTACTAAAGAGCATAATCATAAAGCTGCAGTCCTGTCTGGGTCACCCAGGCAGCAGGAACTTGCGAGCCCACCCGGATCAGAGCTCAGCAGACCCTCCCTACTCATCTGGAGTAGAACAGGGAGAGCAACACGCTCAAAGAAAGGGGAGTGTGCTCAACCTCAGAGAGGAGGTGCACTTAAGGGTTTAGGGTCTGGGGTTTTATAGGGCCTTTTGGGTAAGGGTCTGCATAAGGCATCATGTACACAGGTGAGTCATAATTCCCTCGAAGTTTTGTCTTAAGAATAGGGTTATTTAGGTGACTGCGTTGGTTCAGACTTCAGCATTCTTTGTCCACGTAGGTTTATTTACACTTTGGAGGTCTGTCTCCTGCCCTGGTTACAAAGTTATTCCATAAAGGAGCTGGAAGAAGAGGAAGAAACAGCAAATAGGTTAAGTTAAAGAATAAGCTGGCTGGTGTTGGCAAAACTGGACAGCTACATGCAAGAGAATAAAACTGCATTATTGTCTAACCCCATATCCAAAAGTAAACTAAAAATTGATCAGAGACCTGAATGTAAGCTGTGAAACCATAAAACTCTTAGAAGAAAACATAGGCAAAAATCTCTTGAATATATACATGAGCAACTTTTTCCTGAACGTATCTCCTCAGGCAAGGGAAACAAAATAAAAAATGAACAAATGGGTCTACATCAAGCTAAAAAGCTTCTGTACAACGAAGGATACCATCAGCAGAACAAAAAGGCATCCCACAGTATGAGAGAATATATTTGTAAATGAAGTATCCACCAAGTGGTTAACATCCAAAATATATAAAGAACTCAAACACCTCAACACCCAAAAACCAAATAACCCTATTAAAAAATGGGCGGAGGATATGAACAGACAGTTCTCCAAAGAAGAAATTCAGGTGGCCAACAGGCACATGAAAAGATGCTCCACATCGCTAATGATTAGGGAAATGCAGATTAAAACCACAATGAGCTATCACCTCACACCAGTTAGGATGGCCAACACAGAAAAGACTAGGAGCAACAAATGCTGGCAAGAATGTGGAGAAAGGGGGACCCTCCTACACTGCTGGTGGGAGTGTAAGCTAGTTCAACCATTGTGGAAAGCAGTATGGAGGTTCCTGAAAAAACTAAAAACAGAAATACCATTCAACCCGGGAATTCCACTCCTAGGAATTTACCCAAAGAAAACAACTTCTCAGATTCAAGAAGACATATGCACCCCTATGTTTATCGCAGCACTATTAACAATGGCCAAGATATGGAAGCAACCTAAGTGTCCATCAGTAGATGAATGGATAAAGAAAATGTGGTGCATATACACAATGGAATACTATTCGGCCATAGGAAAGAAACAAATCCTACCATTTGCAGCAACATGGATGGAGCTGGAGGGTATTATGCTCAGTGAAATAAGTCAAGCAGACAAAGACAAATACCAAATGACTTCCCTCATTTGTGGAGTATAAGAACAACGCAAAACTGAAGGAACAAAAATAGCAGCAGACTCACAGACTCCAAGAAGGGACTAGTGGTTACCAAAGGGGAGGGGTGTGGGAGGGCAGGTGGGGAGGAAAGGAGAAGGGGATTGAGGGGCATTATGTTTAGTACACATGGTTTGGGGGATCACAGGGAAAACAGCGTAGCACAGAGAATGCAAATAGTGACTCTATGGCATCTTACTACACTGATGGACAGTGACTGCCTTGGGGTATGGGTGGACTTGATAATAAGGGTTAATGTAGTAACCACATTTTTTCCTGTGAAACCTTCATAAGGGTGTATAGCAATACCTTAAAAAAAAGTCTAAAAAACAAAAAAATGACTGCCCACCCAGGCAGTACAGGTTACAAAAGATTACAACAAATACCACCAGTTTAGAAAGAAATACTTGAAGGGAAGAAATACAAGAGTTGAACTGAGTCAGTAACAATTACTCAGCCATCCCTCCTATGAAGGGTTTCTGAGACATCACCCCTGTGCATACCCAATTACATCATGTCTCGAGAAAGTTGTTCAGTGGATTAAAAGGGGGCATTTTTCAGGCAGAGAAAGACAAGTGCCAAATGATTTCCCTCATTTGTGGAGTATCACAACAAAGGAAAATTGAGGGAACAAAATAGCAGCAAGACTCAAGACTCCAAGAAGGGACTAGTGGTTACCAAAGGGGAGGGGTGTGGGAGGGCAGGTGGGGATTGAGGGGTATTATGTTTAGTGCACGCGGTGTGAGGGATCACAGGGAAAACAGTGTAGCACAGAGAAGGGAAATAGTGAATCTGTGGCGTCTTACTGCACTGATGGACAGTGACTGCATTGGGGTATGGGGGGGACCTGATAATATGGGTAAATGTAGTAACCATGTTTTTTTTTCATGTGAAATCTTCTTACGAGTGTATATCAATAATACCTTAATAAAAAAATTTTTAAAGGGGGAGACATTTTTAGAGTGTGTTTACTGCGCTGTCGAGGAGAGAGGGTAAAAGAAGTGCTGTGGAAACTGGGAACTCGGGAGTAGAAACTTAATGTGTTAGGAAGCGACAGTGTATTTCATCCCGATCAAGCTCCCACGTGGGGAAAGGGCTGCACTGGGGCAGGGCAGGAGAGGAGCAGAGGGACAAGGGGCAAGGGGAGCAGAGCTTCTGCTTGCACATCTGTACAAATGTAATTACACAAGGGCAACTAAAATACCATTCTTTTTAGAAAAGAACTGTTTTAAAAAGTAGCACAATATATGCCGTTTCTGATTTTTGGAATTATAAGCATGGGGAAAAAATGGAAGAGATTTAAAAGGGACAATATGTGATGCTGCATAGAGGAAGATTTTGTCTATTGCAACGTTTGCTATAAAAATTTTTTAAGATTAATATCCCATGAGCTCCACTTCTAAGAATATATTCAGGAGAAACATATAGATATAGAGATATTCCAGGAGATATGGGCAATGTTTTCAGCAGGACTGGCGAAGAAAAACCAAGAAATACCCATCAAAAATGATGGATGAGTTTATTCTACACACACACATTCATAGACAATATAATCTTGCAACCAGTAAAACGAAGTAGGGAGATGGGTTCTGAATGTTCATTCCTGGCTTGGTGGGCAGAGTTTTTATTTGGGAAGCAAAGCTAGTATGAGGTTTTTTTACAAGTCAGAGCATTTCAAGGATGCAACCAAATGAGTTCAAAAAGGAATCCCACTTCAGCACGAATTACACAATTTAGTTTTTAAAAAGAAGCTTAAATTTCACATATAAATGTGATAGGGGTAGATCCCTTATTTTTTGTTAAAAACATAGTGTCCTTTTTGCTGGGCTTCTGTAAATACTTAAACTCATATCCCTCAGTCTCTTCACACAATCTCTTTAATAAAAAAGACGCGGCCATCAGGAAAGGAGAGCAGTAAACCCCAGGCACTCACTACCCATGGAGACCCTAAATTAACAATAATATACACAGAAAAAACTATTTAGGAATCTACATAAAACTAGTCCAAAAGCTGCAGCTCTCAAATGACTACCCCCAAAACAGTGAGACAAAAAAATGTATGAAAGTTCATAACAGTTGGCAGCAAATCGAGTGCTGGTACCCTGAAAAGACTGACAAAATTGAGAAACCCATAGCAAGATTAATGAGAAAACCCAAGAGAATACTCAACTATGTCTGATGGATGATGTAAAAATCAACAACAAAACAACTGTAAACAATCTTTAACTGCACATAAAAAGGACTGTACAGCATGACCAGAGGGTATATATTCCTGGCAAGCAAAGATGGTTCAACATATGACAATCATTCCACGTAATGCTCCCTCCCTATTAACAGAATTAGTAAAACACCCTCATGGTCATTCATTTAAATTCATGAATACATCAACAGATAATCCTTTTGATGAAAACCCACAGTCAACTAAGAACAGAAAAAATTTAAAAAAACCTTGACATAATAAGCCACATATAAAGAGCTTGCAGCTAACATCATAGTAAATGATGACAGAGTGAAAACTCCTCTCTAACATCAGGAACAAGCCTATGCTGCCTGTCCTATTTCTAGAAAATGGTACCACAAGTCCTAGCCAGAAGAAATAATCAAGATAAAGAAACAAAAGATAACCAACTAGAAAGAGGAGAAGCAAATTATCTCTGTTCACAGCTGATATGACTGGAAACAGAGAAAACCCTAAAGATTCAACAGCAAAAAAAAAAAACCTGCAAAAAGTATTGGATGAGTTAAAAAATAATCAAGATATGAACACGGAAAAATAAATTGTTTCTATATATCCAAAAGGAAATGAAGAAATAATTCCATTTCCAATAGCAGTGAAAAGGATAAAACAGTTTGGCATAACCTTAGCCTATAAACTGAAAAGATGTAGACTGTACACTATAAACTGAAAAGATGACTGAAAGCAATTAGAGACAAAAATACGCAAATACATCCCAAGTTCACGGATGGAAGACTCAAAATTGTCTAGACGTCACACTACCTAAAAAACTGACAGATATAGTGCAATCCCTGCAAAATCCCAACAGCGCCTTTTGAAGAAATCTATCCATCCATCTCGATTTGTATGAAATTTCAAGGGCCGCTGAATAGCAAACACAACCTTGAAAACAACAAAGTTGGAGTTCTCATACTTCCTTAGTTCCAAACATATTAAAAAGCTGTACCAAAACAACATGGTACTAGTATAAAGACAAGATACAGAGACCAGTGGAACAGAACAGACACATTAGAAACACACTCTTGTACGCGTGGTAAATCGATGTCCCCCAAGGTGGTGAAGGGCACTCAAAGGGGGAAAAACAGGCTATTCCACAAAGGTGCTGTGAACACTGTATATCCACATAAAAAAGAATGAAGTTATAGTATTACCTCACACCATATACAAAAATTAACTCAAAATGTTATCAACTTCCTAGACTGAAGAGCTAAAAACATAAAATTCCTGAAGAAAATGGGAAAAGCTTCATATTAGACTCAGCAAAAATTTGTCAAATACACAAAGCACAGCCAACAAAGGAAAACCACGTTAAGTGGAACTACATCAAAATCAGAAAGTGTAGCACATAAAAGGACACAATCAATAGAGTTAAATAAGGGTAATATATGGGATGGGAGAAAAATTTTACAAATCATGTGCAGGGGAATATTGAGAATAAATAAAGAATCCTGAAACGGTCTGGTCTCTCCACCATGGGCGGGGGATTCCCACACCAACAAGCAGGGCTCCGACCCCACCTGGGTACCCTACAATTCAACTCAATTCTGGCAATTCAACTCAATTTGGACACTACCTGGAGACAGTGTCAGTAAGTTAAGCAAAGGCTTAGTCGTAAACAGCTGCCCCTGACCCAGGCCACCTTCAAATTCCAATCATATCTAAGTGTCACTCCTGGACTTCTGACCAAACAGCTGTATAGTAGAGGTTGAAATGAACCTCTTCCTTTGGTTCAATTATTTCTTAGAATTCACAGAAACGTTTTACTTACTCAATTACCAGTCCCTCAGGGAAGTCCAGAAAGGCCAGATGAAAGAGACACATAGGGCACAAGAGGGGCAAAGGCTGTGAGGCATCTGCGACCTCTCCCCGCACACCCCGCTCCCCGACCTCCAGGTGCTGATCGATGCACAATCTCTCCAAAGGGTCTGTTTGGGTTTTTATGGAGGCTTCAGTACATAGGCACAACTAATTAAATCATGGGCCATTGTTGACTCAATGTCCAGCCTCTCTCTCTCTCTTCCCGGGAAGTCAGGGGGTGGGACCAGAAGATCCCTGTACCCATAGGGTTGGCTTCCCTGGCAAGCAGCCCACCATCCTTAGGAGATTTCCAAAAATGCACCTCATTACCAAACTCACATGTGTCTGAAAGGGACTTGTTATGACTAAGACACCCATTTCACCTTCATGACTGAAAGAATTTTAGCAACTGAGGACAAGAGAACAAATATATTAACAAGAGATGTTCCCACTGCTGTTATCATTCAGGAAGTAACACGGGTTTTAGGAGTTTGGAGTTTTGAGCAGAAAAGGTGATGGGTACCGAATACATATTTCCGATTATAAATCACAATACCACAGACTCCTACAACTCAATCAAAACGAACCCCCAATGATTCTAATTAAAAGACAAAGGACCTACAGACATTTCTCTACACAGGACTTACAGATGGCAAACATACATAGGAAAGGACGTTCAGTATCACTAGCCAGTAGAGAAATGTAAGTGCTATAGCCACAGAGAAATCTCTCATTTCACACGTATGAGGATGGTTACTATTAAAAAAAAAAAAAACAGGAAAGAAATACTGAGGAGGATGTCAAAAACTAGGAATTCTTCTTTAATCTGGGAAGAGAAGTAAAATGCAGCTGCAATGGGAAGCAGTAGAGCAGTTCCTTGAAAACTAAAAATGGAATTTGCATATGCAATTAAGGAAGTACCTGTGGATCCCCCTAAATTCACATGCTGTGATCAAACGTCCAGTCTGGACGTGGGCCATCTGGGAGGTAAGGAGGCGTGAGGATGGAGTTCCCACAGATGGCAGCAGTGCCGTCACAGCGAGGGGGAGGAGCACCAGCCCTGTCTCTCTCTCTCTCTCCCCCCTCTCTCTCTGTCCCCCGAGAAGACACAAGGAGTCAGCAGCCCCAATCAGGAGGTGGATCCTCCTCTCATCCTGCTGGCACCCTATCTTCGATTTCCCTTCCCAGAATGGTGAGAAACAAATGTGACAAATGTCCTAAGCCACCCAGTTTTTGGTATTTTGCTGTAACATTATGAACTAAGAAATTGGTACCGAGGAGGGGGTGCTGCTCTAAGAAATACTGAAAATGTGCAAGCGGCTTTAAACGGGGTCATCGGCCAAGACTGGATGTTTGGAGGTGCATGCTTTACGGTGAGGCCTATGAAGGCAAAGTCAAAGTGATTCAGGAGATGGCTCAGAGAGGAGAGAGGTGTGGAGAAAGCAGCCCTCTTCTTAGAGAGAATGTATCTAATCGTGTATCAAATGGTGGTAATACGGTAAAGTCCATTCTGATGCACTCACAGAAGGAAATGAGAAGTATTTCATTGTATAGTGCAGAAAAGGCAAGCCTTGCTATATAGCGGCAAAGAACCCAGCTGACTCATGTTCATGTTCTAGAGTTCAGCAAAAGACAGAAATTATAAGCAATGAAAGGGCATATTTAGCTGAGGAGACTTCTAAGCCAAGGGTTTTAGTAGAGGTTGGTTTCTCCAACTGCTAGTGCTTAAATGTGATGAGAGAAATAACTTGAAGATAGTTATGAAGCAAAGAGCAACATCAAGATTTGGAAATTCTCAGCCTAACGTATTGCAAAAACATGAGGAAGCATGTGCAGGAGAACACTAAGGCGGTGGCCAAGGTACTGCTTGGTTACTAGGGGTTTGAACTACAGGCCTCAATAAACTACACCAAAAGGAAAACTGTCAGTTTGAACTGAAGGGAAAGGAGAAAAGAAAGACTGAACTTTACAAGACGGGACCACTGAGATACTTGCCTGCAAACTTGCTCTCTTCGTCAGCACAAAGAATGACCCGAAAGGCAAGTCAGCGGCCATCAGGGCTTCCTGGCCAGTTTCAAAGTGCAGGGCACTGCCTCACACTCAACACGCCAGATGCCTCCCCGAAGAACTGTGGGCTTTCATCCCCAGCCCAGGAGAACCCAGGGTGCGGCAGAACCCCAGACACACTGGGTCCGGAAGTAGGTCTGCTGTCCAGCAGGTCTGGAGGCAGAGCACGAAGTAAAAAGGATTGTTCTCTAGCCTTAAACCTCACAGACTTTTCCATGCTGGGGTTCGGACCTGCCTGGGGGCCATAAATGCGTCCCTCTTCTCTGCTTCTCCCTCGTCCAACAGGAATACCTATCCTCTGCCTTTTCGAAAGCACATAATTTCCTGATTTTCCAAGTTCACACCTTCCATGGACTTTGCCACAGCATGAATCAGTTTATGAGGAAAGGAATGGGACGTGCTGTGGCATTTTTAGAATCCTAGCTCCAGGTTCAGGTGAGTAGAGAAAGGACATTTCAGACAGGTCTAGAAACCTATTGCACAAACCCCTCCAACCACCTGCCTCCTAAATGCACAGGAACAGTGAGGTATCTGGTGTCTCCCAGAACTACTGAATGGAAAGCAGAGAGGTAGCAAACAGGAAAGCGGCTACTGGAAAGAAAGCACAGCACAGGGCTTTACACATATTTATGTCAGACGTGTCATCTGAAAAAGGAATAAAGTGAAGGGCAGACGCCACATTATGAAGCTCTCCATGTCTGACTTAAGGGGCTTTGGCCTCAGCAGCACACTGCGAGGGTTCCTTGGGGGCAAACCAGAGAAAAGGCAGAGATACCCAATCCCCACTTCTGCAGGAACGCCATCCTCACCCAGGGACACCAGGTTCCTGTAGTTCTCCAGCATCACGTCCTGGTACGAGGCCCGCTGAGCAGGATCCAGGCATTCCCACTCCTCCTGGGAGATCTGACGGCCACATTCCTTAAGGTCAACCATCCTTGAAATGAAAACACAGTTCATGAAGGGGCATGAGGAGAGATCCTCACATGAAATGAGGAGACAGAGGTGTTGGGGGAGATGTGGATGAACTGTATGTTCTGACAGATCCGCATATAAGAATTCTGAGTAAGTTATGTGCCTCTAACATTAATATCTTACGCTTTCCCATAAGAGGCCACAATGTGCTCTAAATCTGTGCACTTCTCAATCTGGTGGACCACACATTGAACACAGAAATACAAACTAAGCAGTGGATGCTCTATATAGGAGTGTAAAGGTATGTTCTACATGAGTGATGTCCCATATGTAGATGAAGTAAAGCAAGAGACATTTAAAGAAAAGTAGGAACCTAAACTAAACATTGTGAGGATGGCAAGAGCAGTGGCTTAAGGCTTTAACACTTCTATCATGCTGGGCGCTACTCAATGCTTTACATGTACTAACATATGATCAGCAATAATAGTTCATCTGAGGAAGTTCTGTGCCCATCTTATGTTACAGAGGTAAAACTGTGTCACAGACACTGTAAGAAACTGGCCTCTGGTCCAACAGCTAAGAAACAACACAGCAAGCGCCTGAACTCAGGTGGTCGACCTTCAGAATTAAATGGAAAGAATCCAACAGCTAAGTAACAGAGCACTAAAGTAACCGGACAGAGGGTCCTCCACGAGGACACTGGAAATAACTTCAAGGTTAACTACATGGGACTGCAGAAAAGGAAATTATACGTGCACACATACACATGCAAAAAATACATTTAAATAATTAACAGGACAGTGGAAGAAATAGGTATAAGGCCAAGGAACATACTGAAGATATAATTTCCATTGCTAAAAATATAAACTGCTTACCATAAGATGTCTTTTAAAACAACAATGATCTTACACATCTATGTACTTGTACATGTACCTACAAATACACCAATTATCTGCCATGGGAAAAGGTGTCTCTCGACAAGTTTTTGGATTGTTTTTTTTCATCATTTTTATGTGTATGTATTTCACCATCTTTGGGACAATGAAAATAAATCAATGGTACTTCTTTTAGTTTGTCAACATCATTCAATAGGAGGAAAAAGGCAAAGTACAAGGAAAAAAATCGACACTAATAACGACTCGAGCTTTGGAAGTTACCAGCTTTATACATTACATTACAGCACATTAAGAAAAATAAAAGACCACAAAAATGAACACTAGAAGCAACTATTGGATAATTGAAAAATCATGAAGAAAGGATATTGGGGAAAAAACTGTTATTACACTAGAAATTTCAACAAATGCCATGATCTCTACAACACTGGGTGCTTTTCTTCTGAAATGATGGTGGAGAAAAGGGCACTGCGCAGGGCTCCTGCCATTCACCCCTGTCCAGGCAAACTACAGACGCACGAATCTCAGGACAGGGAGAGGCTCAAAAGGAAAGAGGGAAAGATCCTCGATGCCACCGGGATGCTCCAGACAGCAGCAGCAGCTGTATCAGGGCACAGGAAAGAGGCCAGACGAGAGATGTCATAAGAGACAAAGGACAGTAGAATGGCAAGAGGGACCATTCCCAGGAAGATGCAGCCATTATGAACATGCCCGCACTCTCAGAGCAATGAAGCAAACACGGAAGGAGGGGACAGAGAGACAGACAGCATCGCAGAAACAGTACGAGGGCCAACACCCCAGTGTTAACACGGACAGAACAACCAGCCAGACGGGCAAGGAGGAGCCCGAGGACTCACAGGGCTCCACAGCCCTACGGGCCCGACAGCCGGGAAGGACACCGCCCCGCAGCCGCAGGGCACCTTCTACGCAAGCACACGTGGGACATTCTGCAGGACAGGCCACATGTTGTGACACAAAACAAACCAGAAATGTCCAAAGATTGAAATAATAGTATGTATCTTCTCTATCCACAGTGAAGCTAGAAACAGATAGCAGAGGGAAAACAGACAACTCGACAACATGTGGAAATGATACACCTCATATTTAAACAATAAATGGGTCAAAGAAGAAATCACATGGATTTTTAAAACTATCACGATAAAAATGGAAATACAACACAGCGAACTCGCGGGACGTAGTGACAGCGGCACTGAGGAGGATGCCTGCAGTGGTAAATCTTACATTAAAGAAAAGGAGTGGTCTCCGATCAGAAATAGGATTTTATACCTCAAGAAATCAGAAAAATAACAAACTGCACCAAAATTTAGCAGAAGGACTAAGATCAGAGCAGGGAGAAATGAAACGGAATAGGAAAACTACCTAAAAATGTAGAAATTGACAAACATGTTTCTAGGCTGGGAGGGAGAGGGAGGAGAGAGAGAGAAAGAGAGAGGGAGGGAGGGAGGGAGGGAGGGAGGAAGGAAGGGAGAGAAAACCAGCCCTCAAGTAAATCAGAAATGAAAGGGGGACGCTGCAACAGGTGTCATAGAAATGTTGAAAAAGGTCTACAAGAAAGTACTATGAACAATTATATGGCAAGAAATTACATATCCTAGAAAATATGGGTACATTCAGAGAAACATACAACCTCACAGACCACATCACCGAGTAATAAAGAAAATGTGAACAGTTACAACGAGAGAGTCACGCAGTCCTCAGAAACCTCCAACACACACCCAGGACCAGAAGGCTTCCCCAGGAGCCTACCAAATACTTACAGAAGAATAAACACGAATCCTGCTATAAATCTTCAGAAACACTTCTATGGAATCGCATGATTCTGATACCGAAACCAGAAAAAGACACAGAAGAAAAGTAGAGACCGATATTCCTGAAGAACATCGATGCAAAAATCCTTAACATACGAGCAAATGAAACTCAACAGCACATTAAATCCAGTACAGACCACAAGTGGAATTATTCCTGTACGGCTAGGAATATTCCACATACAAAAACCACTCAATGTTAATGCGCCCCATTAATAGGAAGGAAGGGAAAAGAAACACACAATCATCTCAGTTAATGGGGAAAAAGTCGTTGACAACATTTGACAAACTCTGAAGATAAACACTGAAGGAACCAGGAATAGTAAACACGAGGACCCTATAGGAAAGGCACACACAGAACAGTGAGAATGGAAGCTTTCCTTCAGGCCCGGGGAGCGGCCCAGGATGCACCCGGCCCGGAGTACCATGCAAAGTGCTGAACTACCCGAAGTCCCAGCCAGGTCATTACCACGCACACGACCAGGAGCCATCTGTGCTGGAAAGGTGGACGCCATAGTTTAAAATGCATGATAGGATCCCACACCCTCTATCTCTGATGGTGTTTCCCAATCATTAAGATTTTGAGCCAGTGACTCACGTGACCAGCTTCAAATATATTAAAAATCAGACTGAAAAGACTGCCCCTCTTTGGTCTCCTTTCCCACAACTTACCACATATTTATGAACATTAGTACGCGGCTTCCCCCTGCAGCCTCTTTCATCCGGGCTACGGAGAGCTGATGGTGCATCCAGGTGCAGCCCCGGACGCGTCCCTGCTGCCCACCCACCCCAACGCTCCGTCCCCCACACACAGTGGGAAGCCCTGCCCAGGACGATGCCCAGCGAGCGCTGCACAAGCCCCATGTCACTAGGTCAGCTGACATGGAACCTAAGTGGGGATGAGAGGTGCTGAGGGGCGAGTGGAGTGACCAGGGGTCACACAGTCAGAGTCAGTGAGACCCAGGAAGGGCCCTTCAGGCGGGAGAGACAGAAGGTCACCCAAAGGGCAGGGACTTTACCTGAGGAACAGCCATTCCCAGCTCCTTCTCTGCCGTCCTCCTCCTCTTTTTCCGGACTCTGGCCTCAGGGAACGTGAGTCTTTCTTAGAAGCCAATCCTGAAGGTGGAAAACATGCCGTTTAATGCTTAGAGTCATCGCATTCCCTTCCTTCGCCACAACCACATGGGGGGACCTCCCAGTGTGGTAAGGACGGTCCCTGCTGCCCACTGCTCAGGAGGGACTCACGGACAGTAACCTCCTTAGGCCACCCAGTGAGTTCCTCCACCATCTCTTCAGATCCCACCTTCCTGGGAAGCCCTCGCACACTCTGCACCAAAAACCTACGCATCAATAAAGGTGAATTAAAAAGAAATCTGCTCAGAGCTTACAAGTGACTCTCTTTCAGTATTTTGCACACGTATAGCTATGTTTTTGCAATTCTGTATTTTTAAAATATTTTAACAATTATTTCCTGGAAATGGAGTTACGTGTTACTATCAGTGTGAAAACCTTTATATAGTGTCACCTGCAGAGGTTCTCCTTCCAGGAGGTGAGACGAGACCAGCCTTAACATAGGTCATCTGTGTGCAGCAGTGAGCACCAGGGCGCTGAGCCTCCTTTCCTGAGGCTGGGGGTGGCTGCAGGGAGGGGTGTCAGGCCTCCATGGGGTGTGATCAAGGCTGGGTCTGTGACCCGAAGAGAGGTGTGGGGACAGCCAGGGTCCCCACTGCTGCAGTTTGTGCGTCAAAGTTTTCTTTTAAAGATGGGAGAATATAGAGTGCATGGAAGACCTGTGTTTGTGTGTCCTTTGTGTGTTTCAGATGCACATGCTACCATTTGTGGCTGCTGACTGAAGTAACATCCTCGAGTCAGGATTACACATCCAGGTTCTCACCCTGATACCAATACTTAATTCCTTTCCAGAAAGTTATTGTGAAATGTTTTTAAAATGCAGAATTGTGAAAAAGTGACTGCAGGTGTGCACAACACTGAACGAGTAAGTTGTAGAAATAAGTTCTGAAGATATTTCCTTTGCATTTCAGCTTTATAGATGGGTGTGGTTTTGTTTTGAGAATATTGCTGCACCAGACATAGTTGGGCTCTTGCACAGAGCTTTCAAGTCAATCGGCACATCTTCAACACTGCAGAAAAAAGACGAGAGGCCAGAGGGAAACAACTACTTCTGAGGTCACAGCTCACTATGTTAATAAATCACATAAAAGGGAAGAAAACTGAGTACTACAAAACTGGTTAAATTAGTCTTTGACTCTTAAAACATCACTGACATCCCTACCAACTACCCAATCAAACAGTCTAAAATTATTAACTGGTCACCAAAGAACACGTCCAAGACAGAAGATATAGGGGACAAAGCCTGCAGGCCTGACTTACACCACAAACAAGTTGAAAACGGAAATGATGTCTAAGTTTTTCAAATCTAAGTCATTTTGATGTCAAAAGTAAATGTTAGAATGTATCATCCTGATACAAGAATGACATGAGTTCATTAAAGGCCACCAAAACTTATTTGGGAGTCATAAGTAAGTAGAAAATGAAAGAACTAAAATGTATCTCAAACTACAAAATTATGAATTAAATGTTGTGCCTATATATATCATATATGTACATATATAAAATTCCATTACAAAGAAACTAAAAAACAAAGCAGTCATTTTACTGTACCCTTAAAAAGAGCACCGTATAGTGACAGTCGTTTCGTCCACACTTGTCTTGCCCAACCTCTTCTAACCCACACCAGGTAAACGGAAGGGGGTGACCCACCACTGACGAAGTCGGGTCACTGCCCTCAGGCTAAAAGAAGTTGCAAATGTAAGCTATTTTCTGACATACAATATAAATTGCCCAAGCCTATTGTAAGTTTTGCAATTCTCAGTGTTATCTCTACCACTGAAACGAATTTTAGATGTATTTTTAAAGCTACCAATGTATCACAACTTAATCACTGAACAATCATCAGGATCCAGAGCCTCCACCCCTGCCACTCTTATGTTGTTTCCATCTCTCATTTTGTATATCCACCTATTTCTTTTTCTCTTTGATTTTGTGTTTTTCCGCTGGGTTGCTGCTCTTTCAGGTGCCCTCCCCTTTGCTGCCGTCTCTCCGTTCTCTGCCTTCTCTCACCCCTGCTCCGCCCACTGCAACTGGTCCCCCTCCTGCTGCCCCTTCTCCCCGGCCTTCCTCACGGTCCCCACTCTCCCCGCATTCCCGCCCGCCCTCCGGCCGCCCTCTTTCACTCTCCTGCGCAGTCACTCCCCTGCCCTCCCGCCCGGTCACGCGCCCCCCGTCCCCTCTCCGGCACCCCCGGCGGCTCTGCCTCCCTCCTCCGCCCTCCGGGCCGCCCCGGTCCTCTCGGGCCCTGCACCACGCCGCCCTGCGGCCATGGCTCCCAGCCCGCACCCACCCCGGACTCCCCCCGAGCGCCTCCCCGCCGCCTACCAAGGGCCTCCCTCCCCGGGGGCTCACCTCCACCCGGAGGCCCCGCTGGCTTCTAAGCCTCCCGGCTCCGCCGCCTGCTCCTTCCCGGGCTCGCCCGTCCTCTCCGCGCGCCTGCTCTCCCGCAGCCTCCCGGCCTCCGCACTCGTCCCGCTTCTGTCCCCGCCGCTCCGGCCCGACCTCTCCCCAGCGCCGTCGCCCGCGAGCCCATGGGCGCGGTGGCACCGGGCGCGGCCTCCCGGGAGAGCACGTTCACCCGTCGGCGGAATGCGGGGCTCGAGCCCGGGCGCCCCAGGCGTCCCGTCTCACCTCCCGCACCGCGGTCCGGGGAGGAGGCGCCTCGCAAGGGCGGCCTGGGGGGCAGAGGGCCCGGCACGAGGCCGCGGGGAGGCGGTTAGGGGCGGCGGGCGGCCAGCAGTGGACCGGTGGGCGCGGTGGACCTCCTCCTGGAGCTGGGCGGCCGGCGCTGCGCTTCGGGGGCCGCACAGCCCGTGGTGGAGGGTCACCAGGTGCGGAAGGCCTGAGACGCCAGGGAACGGCTTCAGGCAGAAAAACGACAGAAAAGGCGCGTGGAAGCGAGGCCAGGGGCGGGGCTCGGCCTCACGGGAACTGTGAACCGCGAGGGGTACGCGCGGGCGCCCGCAACGACGTCGGAGTTACCACGGTAGTGGGCGGGGAACAGTCCGAAGAGACCCCGGACCCGGTGTGGGGGACGGAAAGCGGCGGGACTCACGCTCCTCGGGGCCTCTGCCGCCTCGCGCTGGGCGCTTCCGGGGTCTGCGGGGACCTGCGCGAGGCAGGAAGAGGCGGGCGGCCTGGGGGCGGGGCGTGCGCGGGTCCGGACTGCGCATGACGGCGAGCGGGTCAGCCCCGCCCCCTGCTGGCAGGTCCCTTGTTCACTAGACTATTTTCATTTTTCGTCAAGGGCTGGATCCTACGTATCTCTAAGTTTCTGACAGTTCAAGATAAAATGTTACAGAGTCGTGAGGACCACTGACGCTGGGAGAGATGGTTTCTCCCTCACAGTGAAAACAGTTCAAGTGAAAAGCTTTTTCCAGCGGGATGTACCCAAGTTATGCCAGTGAGGCTGAAGCAACTGAGAATCCGGGAACCAGGACCTTGGGGCGTGGGGGGGTCGGGTGGCCGTTGGGGCCGTGGTTGGATCCAGAAACCCCCTGCAATTAAAATCAATTTAAGCGATGAAATCAAATCCTGGAATTCAATGTGATGGACATGCAAACTAGAATATGAAACGAAAAGTCTACCTGGGGGAAATGGGGTTCTTCACACTGACACCCCAGTAACCACCCTTGTACTTCTCCATTCATCCTGGATTCAGAGCTCAACCCTCCGCTGTGTTCAAAAAGACTTTCCCAGGGAGGAGACCTGGCGAGGAGGGCGGAGGCATGTGCTGATGCAGATCGCCAGGCCTTGTGAGACAGGGAGCGTGGGTGTAGTCAGAGTAGGGGGAGGGCCTCCGGAAAAAGCAAGGCAGGATGTTTGCAATCAGAGCAGTGTAACTGACAGGGAACGCCTTGCAAGGACAGCGGTCTGGCCCAGGTGGCTCCCTCCTGCTGCTCTTCTTCGCAAAGACAACAAAGTCCCTTAACTTCCCCCAACCCGGCCCTGCCAGGCAGTTACTCCCCCTTGCTGGCTCGTTTGCCGTGCACGTAGAAATGTTGCAGATAGGAGAGCAGAAAGTTTTGTATTCCTCCCCGTGCCTTTGTTCGCGGCTCAGACCTCGGGAGCCAACTCCCCTCTGAGCCAGCCTGTGTAAAATAAACCCTCAACACTCCAAGACTTCCCAGGGCCGCTTTGTTCTTCGGTCAGTGATCCAGTCCAGGTTTTTCCAGGCCCAGTTTACTTTATCTTTACCTCTATGCTGTTTTTTTCTCCTTCCTTCCCTAATTAAGTAGTTCTGTAACCTAGGCAACAAATTTAGCATGCAGGCCCAGCCTTAAACAACATAGTAGAAGGCAGGAAAGATTCCATCTTAAAGACTGTATTTTAATACCCAGGAAGTTAAAAATGTAGGATTCTTAACTTACTTTGTAGCAAACAGAGAACAGCTCATCCCACCTTGGGGGCTGGGAAGGAAGCTGTTTGATCTGCTCCCAAACCCAGAGGCCGTTATTCCAGGGAGAAATCACAGCAGGAACTTCCTTGTGTTAAATTAATTCTAAGTATTCAAAGACCACTTAATCTGCATCCCGAGCCCTTAGTCACATTCCTAAAGAATCCTTAAAAGGGGGAAACCCAAACCTTTCAGGGCGGTCCTCTCTCTGAGGTCGTCTGCACTTGCTAAGTGCCTAACCTTTAAACTTAAACTTCCTCTCTCCAAACCTTACAGGTCGCCTGTCTTTGCTGAGGTTGCCTGCTGCACTTCTTCTCTCTTTAACTTACTTTAAATAAAACTTTTACTCTGCTTCACTGTCTCTGCCCTTCAATTCTTTGTCGCGGCGGGGACAAGGACAGAGGATATACACAATGCTCCCCCAACAATGTGATGGGGGGGTGTTGGGTAAATGGGAGTCTTCAACTAGAATCCCCACCTGGATGCATATAAGGGCCTGTTTGCACACCAGTGTGATAATTAGCACAGCACAGCCAGCAGTCTGTAATTGGACTGCTGGTCAGGGCATGGGGTGGACGAGAAATGGTAATTCTCTCCACAGCTCCTTTTCTGGTACAGAATTGGTCAGGCGCCCTCCGGTCAGCAGGGCAACCCCCCTCACCCCCACCCCGAGAAGTTGCTCCTGCAGGGAGGGGTAGGGGCGAGCGGAACTAGCAGCAGGGAAAGGGAGGACCTGGGGGCTGGGGGTTAGTCCATTCTTGGGTTCTGTTGCTCCACTTTCTTTTTATTTTGGTATCATTAACCTACAATTGCTTGAGGAACATGAGCCTTGCCCAGGCTCCTTCCTGCTGGGTCTCTCCGCTGGGTCTCAGGCTCAGAGGCTGAGCACTCTGGCTCCGAAAGCTGAGCCCTCTCCGCTCCCCACAACCTGGCGTTTTGGATTCTTGGCCCCAACTTCTGCAGAGTCCCAGATAAATGGTGATTTCTGAACTTGCCCTCTCATGAGGCAGTGTGCTCCACCTGGAAGACCAATCTGACGGGTAGAAAATCTCCCATGATTCATGCATACCGGGGACAGTTGCTGAGTGTGAGCCCAGCAGGGAGCCTGAAGAGTCCTGGCACCCAGGGCCTTAGGTTCTGGAGATTTGAGGTCAGTTTCCCTTGCTTCCTGGTCCCCAAGCTGTCTCTGTCCCAGATAGGATCTTCTGCAGACAGCCATTCCTCTGCAAGACAGAAGCAATCTGCTCCTTCCTTCACAAGCTGGCCCTCGGGATATTTGAAGACCTCCCCTCTGCCATCTGCACACCCCCAGTCCCTTCCGCTGGTCCTCAGGTGACACGACTTGTTAAAATACCTTTTATCACTTTACCAAGGGACACAGAAAGCATGGAAACATATTCCAGTACAGAAGAAGAAAATAAAATTGGCCCATAATCCCATCAGTCTATTCTGTTCTCTCTGTTCTCTACTAAAATTCATTTTTCTTTTTTAAAAACTAGGATAATTTTGTTTTGTAACAGGCTGTTCTTTTCTCAGTATTAAGGCATGAATATCCTTTCAGGTCATCAGATAGTTTTCCACAGTTTTACCTTAAATGCTTATGTCCTAGACCATTTAAACCATAACAGTGTCACCTACATGCTCTCTGCTCAGATAGCAGGCTGTTTCTAACAGAAAAGGCAATGCTGCGGGTAATTCCCTTGCAGTTAACTCCTCATATAAGTCTACATTATTTCCTTCAAAAACCCAAAGGTAAAAAATAATTAAAAAATGAAAAAAAAAAAACCCACCTAAGGTAAAAGTGGCTGGGAGAAAGGATTTATCCTTCTGTAAGTTTTGGATTACATATTTCTGGTTTGCCCTTGTGAGAGAGCCATGATGTCATAAGGCCCCTGCCGCCACGGCAACCTGGTTCTTAGAATCCTTCCAGGCCACAACTGACCACAGTTGGGCCACTGACTGGACACTGTCTGGCAGCGTGGCCAGACCAGGGTCCTTTCTCTCCCCAATCTTCAGTCTAAGCCTTGTTTTCTCTGCGAGTTAAGGTGCTGGAGGTGCAGAAAGGGCTCCTGGGCCTCCCTTCCCAAGCCTCCTGCGGTTCTAAGAGGCGGGGAGTGCTTCAGCCCAGCTCTTCCATGTCCCCAGGTGTCTCTAACCTGGGCTTTCTCCTTCTGTTTGTTTAGACCTGAGGCTGGGCAAGCTTCAGGTGCCTAGAGAGGCTGACGAAGGAGGCAGGGCCACCTCCGGGAGCCCGAGGAACGGAAAGCAGAACCCCACTTCGCCTGAGAGCCCGCTTCTGGACTGCAGCCTCCCGGGAAGTTGTTGAGCAGCGCCAGCTCCCGGAGCAAGCACTACCTGACGCACAGCCAGGAATGGAAACATGCTTGAGGAATCTGCAGCAAGGCCTTGAAGCGCCACAACCAACTGTATGTAGGAGTCTGGTCACCAACGTCTGTGCAGGGGCCTGGGGGAGAGGGGGCGAGTTCCTAGGTCGTTCTCATTGCCTCCCAGATGAGCCCGACACACCCTGTCGGTGTTGGGTCCCTGTGACCCGGGCTTAGACGCGGACTCCGTGTCTGGGGACAGGCCTGACACTGCCCTGAACAGGTCACCCTTCCCAGAAAGTAATGACTTTCTCCCATTCTGTGGGTTCTTACTTTCCTAATGGTGTCCCTTGATGCAGAGAAGATTTAAGTTTTGATAAGACCAGTTTGTTCTCTTTCTGTGTCATCCAAGAAAGCATTCCCTAATCCAAGGTCACGGAGCCACCCCTGTGTTACTTCTCAGCACCTTGTAGTTTTAGTCCTTGCATTTGCCCCATTTTTGATATGTCAGCTCAGATGTATTTTCATCCTCAGAGTGGAAATACCTACCGGCTCCCCGATCCAGTGAAGGAGGAGAGCATGGCAGGCAGATGGTAAGTTCAGAAGCCGTTCCCTGCCGGGCCTGGGGGCTCAACCCCTCGGGAGTCCTCTGGGGGCTTTTATGTGCTGGCCTTGGGCGAGTGAGCTCTGGATGCTTCAGCCCTGAAGAGGTGCCCGCCAGGCCACCAAGGAAGGGGGTATCGTCTCCATTTCTGGGGATTCATCGAGAGCTGTCAGTGGATCAGACTTGAAAGCAAAAAAAGAAAAAAACAAAATATACAAGGGTGGAGTCCCCTTCTCCCATTCTTCCCTCCTGCCGTGTCTCTCCACAGTAACCAGCAAAATGGAGGCCCTGCAGACTGGGCAGAGCCGAGGATCACGTATGTCTGCAAGAACTGCAGCCAGATGTTTTATACAGAGGAAGGGCTGACCAGCCATATGTGTTTTCCCAACAACCAGTGGCTGTCACCTCGAGCGAACCAGGACCAGCAGGTGAAGGGGCGCGCACAGTAGTTTCTGTGCTCGCAGGGCACTCACAGGCTTTGGGGCAGGGAGTCAGTAGCTGGGTGTCATTGTCTCAGGATGGAGGCGTCCTCCCGGGGAAGCCTGGGCAGGGACCAGGAGTCAGGCTGCGCTGCTCCGGGCGGCAGGCCCGCCCTTGAGCCTGGAGCGTCCCCTCTGCCGGGTGCCTACGGTTCCTCTTACGCTGCCATCTCTTCTCTGTATTTAGGTGTCGGGCACAGAGTTTTTCAAGCCTCTGAGTCAGGCGCTGAGGCCGGAGGTGGAGGCACAGAGCCCCCCAGGAGCCGGGAAGCCCCCAGACAGCACGAGCACAGCTCCTCTGGGGATGCCTGTGTTGAAGCCTGTGGGCCCAGTGAGCCGGCCCCCAGGGAACACAGCCAAGGTGGGTGCTGGTTGGTCCACTTTCTTCCCACTGCTTCCTGCACAACCTGCCAGTGGAAGCCATAGGCAAAGCCCAAACCAGACGCCACAAAAAATCTTCTCTCCAGAACAGTTTGGCTTGCACGTTCATTCATTCATTCACCTTCTGGGCCGGCCCTGTGGGGGCAGTGCTGGGGACACCGTGGTGACAGGGATGGCCCCAGCCTGGCCTCCTGGGGCTCCCAGTCCATGCGAGTAGATGAACCCATGCCAGGCAGTGAGGACTCAGACTGGGCTGGGCTGGGAGGGGGAGCAGAGGGACTGAGGGGACACCAAAGACCCTGCCTGAGGAGGTCAAGGAGGACTTCCTGGAGGAGGGGGTCAGAGTTGAGACTTGGGGGATGAGGAGCAGTAAGATTGGCAGAAAGAGGGGAGATTGTGTGGATGTGGGTAAGAGATGTAAGTTCACGGGATCAGCCATTGCAGCCCGTACTGGAGGGTCCCAACTGGAGAAGCCCCCTCCAGGCAGGGCGACAGGGTTCATAGATCCGTTTATCCATCTCACGGAGCTGCGGTCATTTTTCATTTTGTCATGCTGTTGCACTGCATCTCCGGCCCCATCTCTAAGTGCCAGTCTTTTTACCAACTTGACGCTGGCCTCATACATCTCCAAAACCCTTTGTATCAGGGCCTCTCCCTGGGGGGGTGGGCACATGAGGAAGCTTCCAGCATCATCCATCCAGGCCAAGAATCCGGGGTCTGGCTCGAGCGTGGTGGCCATGCTCGGCTCCCTTGCTGAGCCCTGCTCGGACAGGGGTGTTGGGTGTTACGTTTCCCTCTGGCTCTGTCGGCAGTGCCCTTGCTGGTGCTCGCACCCCCTTGAAGACTGAGCTGTGCAAATGTGGCCCCAAGTCACCCCCCTGTGGCTTTGAATTCTCTTCTCCAGGGACAGGACGGAGACCAGGAGGAGAGAGATGGAGAGGAGACCAGCCAGCCCAGAAAGCGGCGAAAGCGCCCCCGACCCAAGGCATCGTTCCTGCCTCCCGCCCCTTCTGCCTCTGGGGGGCTGGGCCCTGAAGAAGGCCACCAGAGCTGCCTGCAGTCTCCAGTGCTCCTGGGGGACCACTCCCTGCAGGGACTGTGCCCGCACTCTCCCGATACACCGCCCCTGGTGCTCAGCCCCATCCGGGAGGGGTCTGGGCTGGATTCCAGCACTCTCTGTTCCATGTCCACTCAGGCTGGTCCTGACAAACTCATCAGCAGCAAGCTTGGTGAGTGAGGCTGGGGCCCGTCATCTCTGACCATCACACGGCAGGCCTGCGATGGGCCAGATCCAACTCAACGTGTAGCATTTGGTCCAGGCGTTCTCTCTGGCCTGTGGCTGTGTCTGGTCTGGGGGACCCATGGCTGCTCAGAGGTATCCCAGGACCATGTGGAACCAGCAGCCTTCTAGGTGCTGAGAATTTTACAGGCAGAAGGGAAATATAGAGGCCATTTAGCCTGACCACCCTTCTGCCTGTCCTTTTGAAAAATTTTGTTAGCAGCTTTACTGGTACATAATTCACATACCATATGAATCACCCATTAAGGTATACAATGTGTTTTACTAAATTCAGAGTTGTCCATCCATCGCACTATGTAATTTTAGAGCAATTTCATCACCCCAGAAGCAGCACTGTATCCATTAGCAGTCATACACCCCCCACTGCCCCCATCTCCCCAGCCCTGGGCAACCATTAATCATCTCTAATCATCATGGACGCACCTACTCTGGACATTGCATGTAATTGGAATCATACAGTATGTGACATTTGGCATTTAGTTTATTCATTTAGCATAATGTTCTCAAAGTTGATCCATGTTACAGCGTATACAGTGCTTCAATCCTTTTTATGGCTGAATAATATTCCGTTGTGTGGATACACAGCGTTTAATCCATTTATAGCTAATGGGCATTTGGGCTGTTTCCATCTTTTAATGGTTGTGAATAATGCTGTTATGAACATTCACATACAAGTTTTTGTTGGACAAAGACTTTCATTTCTCTTGAGCTTATGCCTGGGAGTGGAACTGCTGGGTCACAGGGTAACTGTGTTTAACAGTTGAAGGAACTGCCAGACTGTTTTCCAAAACGGCTGAGCCGTGGGAATAAATTTCCATGCACATGGCACGCAAGTTCCAATTTTCCACATCCTTGTCAGTGATTCTTACCTTTTTCAATTATAACTCTCCTAGAGGGCATAAGCTATCTCATTGTGGTTTTGATGTGCATTTCCCCAATGGCTAATGATGTTGATATCTTCCCATGTGCTTATTGTCCATTTGTGTATTTTCTCAGAAATGTCTATTCAGATCCTTTGCCCCTATTTAAAATCGAGTTATTATCTTTGTATTACTGAGTTGTAAGAGCTCCCTTTATATTCTGTATACAAGTCCCTTATTAGATATATGATTTGGGAATTCTCTCCTGTATCATGTCTTGTATTTTCATTTTATTTATGGCATTTGTGGTACAAGAGATTTTATTTTTTGTCACTTGTGCTTTTGGTGTTGTATCTACGGTTTTGCCTGACCAAAAGTCACTTTAAGTCACTTAAGAAAAGAGAAGAAATATGCAATTATGCTGACTTTTACTCCTTTTTCTTCTAAGAGCTTTATGATCTTGACTTTTACATTTAGGTCTTGGATCAATTTTAACTTACCTTTTCTATATTATGTGAGATAGGAGTCTAAATTCATTCTTTTGCGTGGGGGTATCAGTTGTTGCAGCACCGCTTGTTAAAGAGATTATTCTTTCCCCCATTGAGCTGGTGTGGCACCTTTGTGGAAATCAACTGACCATAGTGATTTTAGATTTTTCTTCTTTTTTGATACAGACAGTTACAGCTATAAGTTCCCTTGGAGCATTGCATTAGCCACATTCCATAAGTTTTAGTATGTTATGTTCTTCTTTCCTTTATCTCAAAATATTTCCTAATTTCTCTTTTGATTTCTTCTTAAATACACTGATTATTGAGGAGTGTGTTGTTTTATTTCCACATATTTGTGAATTTTCCAAATTGTCTCCTTTTATTGATTTCTAATGTAATTCTACTGCAGTCAGAGAACATGCTTTGTATTAAGTTGGTTCTTTCAAATTTATTGAGACATGTTTTATGAGCTACAATATGTTCTGTCCTGAAGAATGTCCCATGTGCACTTGAGAAGAATATATTCTACTGATGTTGGGTGGAACACACCAAAAATTTTCCTATGTCTTGTTTCATTCTGTGTGGTTGTCCTATCCATTACTGCAAGTACTGAAATCTCCAACTATTGTTTTGAATTGTGTATTTCATACTCAATTGTGTCAGTTTCTGGTTCATGTATTTTTGGACTCTGTTTTTAGGTGCATATATGCTTATAATTGTCATAACATCCTGATGGAGTGATTGTTTTTCTCATGATATGACTAGAATGTTATTTATCATCACTGCAATAATTTTATCATAATCTCTATGTTTTTTTGTTTTAAAGTCTAATTAGCCTAACAGTACCATTCTGCTTCTTTTAAGGTTGTTTACTTGGTATATATTTTCTGACCTTGTATTTTCAAACTGCTTGTGTTTTTTTTAAATAAACCATGTTTCCTATAGATAATATTAGTTGGATCATACATTTTTTATCTAATGTGACAAACTATGCATTTTGATTGGTTTATTCAGTCTGGTGTCATTTAATGTTACATTGATATAGGGAGGTTTACATTTGCCTTTATGCATTTCCTTTTCTGAATGTACCTTGCCTTTTCCTCCTTATGTTCGTCTATTCTGGCTTACTTATGTATTAAGTATTTTCTATTGTAACATTTTAATTCCTTTAGCTTTTCATGTTTTTCTTAATCCTTTCCTAGTGGTTCCTCTATGACGTAAAATTACATCTTAATGTCATCAGAATCTGTTCAGATGTATAATAACTTACAGTGAAATACAGAGATGCTACTGCTATGGAGCTCAATCTCTCCTAACCCTTTGGCTTTTATTATTTATATATGTACATTATATATGTATGTGTGTGGGTGTATAAACCCAGAAATACATTAATTCTTACAGTATACGAATTTGTATTATGGAACCAAAACTGAGAGAATAAAGGAAAGCAAGCATTCTTTATACAGCTTGTATTATAACATTTTTAGTTACCATTTCTCATCTCTTCATTTATTCCTATGGATTTGAGTTACTGTATGGAGTGTTATTTCTTTACTCCAGTGTTGTGCTGTTGTTGTCATATATATGTTTATAAATTACAGGCCTATAACAGTAGTGTTTTATGCAATTACTTTTTAAGTCAATTAAGAAAAGAGAAAAAATATGCAATTATACTGACTTTTATAATTACCTATAGAAGTACATTTACCAGTGTTTTTTGTTTGTTTGGATTCAGATTACTATCTCATGTCATTTTCTTTCTCAGTCTGAAGAACTTCCTGTAGTATTTATTTTCATTGTGGAGGTGTAATTCACATGTCATACAATTCATCCCCTTAAAATACACAATACGGTGGTGGTTGGTATATTCACAGAGCTCTGCCACCATTGCTAAAATCAATTTTCGTATATTGTCATCATGTCCCAAGGGAGCCCTGTCCCCAGCTGTAGGTAACCATGAATCTACTTTCTGTCCTGTAGGCTCGGCTCTTCTGGACATTTCCTATAAGTGAGAATCATACAATGTGTGATTCCTTGTGTTTTCTTCCAGTTAGCATGAAAACTTAGGGTTTCACCCATGTTGTGTATATCAGAACTTCGTATCTTTTCATGGCTGAATAATTCTCTTCCTTTAATGTTCCTTGTAAGACATGTCTGCTAGAAACAAGTTTCCTCAGTTTTTATTTACCTAAGGATGTCTGTTTTCACCTTAATTTGTGAAAGGTAATTTGATGGATATAAGATTCTTGGTTGAGTTTTTACTTCCAGCAATGAGAACATGTTGTCCCCACTGCCTTCCAACTGGTATCATGTCCGATGAGAAGTCACTGTAAATCTTACTGGAGTGTACATGTATATCATGTTATTTTTCTCTTTTTGCCTTCAAGATCTTTATCTTTGGCTTTCAGTATTTTGCCTATGATGTGCCCAGATGGAGAGCCCTTTGTGTTTATGCTACTTGGAATTTATACAGTTTCTTGGATGTATGTACTGTTTTTTGGTCACATTTTGGGCATTTTCTACTATTAAATACTTTAAATATTTTTCTGTTCCTTTCTCCAATCCTCCTTGTATTCCCATTACACATGTTGCTGCACTTATTGATGCCCCACATTTCTCTGTGGCTCTTCGTTTTCCTTCATTCATTTATTTTTCTCTCTGTTCTTCAAAATCCATAATCTCCATGGATCTCGCTTTAAGTTGGCTGCTGGTTACCTCTGCCAGCTCCAATCTGCATTTTGGTTATTGTTCTTAACTCCAAGATTTCCATTTGGTTCGAAAGAAAAACAATTTCTACCTCTTAATAGTATTCTCTCTTTGTTGAGCATTTTTCATTGTACCTTCCTTTAGCTCTTTAGGCATGAGAGCTGGGAGGAGAGGGACCCCTGTGTCCCTGGCTGCCCCTCCCTGGAGTAGAGCCCTCCAAGTAGAGGTTCTGATACACAGTGCATGGGGTTGGTAGGTAAGGGAGCAAGTCATGGCTCAGATGCCACAAACTCACTATCCTTACCGACATTTACTCAGTTGTCCTGAATGAATATTTCTTAAAATGCTGTATACCTTTAGGATAACTTCTAGAGACTTTAGCTGCTTTAAAAATAATTTTTACCAGTTACTTTGTTGTTTTACAATTTGTCTTTCTAGAAGTCCTAGTCCTCTTCCACATGATCTTTTTAACAATTTTTGTTGTGGCTAGAAGAGTTAACGTAAGACCTACCGTCTAACAGATGTTTTAAGTGTTCAATATAGTACCGTTGGCAGTGCCGCACAGCAGATCTCTAGAGTTTATTCATCTTCCTTAACTGAGACTTTACATTCCTTGCTTAGTAACTCCCCATTTCCCACAACCCTTACCCTGGACACCACCATTCCACCCTTTGGTTATATGGACTTGACTATTTTACATACGACATGTTAAGAGCATTCATGCAGTATTTCTCTTTCTGTGACTGGCTTATTTCATTTAATGTTCTCAAGGGGTTCATTTATGTTGTTACATATTGCAAAATTTCCTTTTTTCAAGGCTAAATAGGATTCCATTGTATGTATAAACCACATATTCTTTACCCATTCATATGTCGATGGGCATCTTGGTTGTTTCCACATCTTAGCTATTGTGAATCACGTTGCAGTGAACATGGGAGTGCAGGTGTCTCGTTCAGAGCCCGATTTTAGTCCTTTTGGGTCAATACCCACAAGTGGGGTTGCTGGATCAAATGGTAGTTCTGTTGTTAGTGTTCTGAGGGAGCTCCTATCCTTGCAAGCTTGGAAACCCTGCTTTCAGCTGCTCTACAAAGGCAGGTAAAAGGGGATCCTGCATCCCTTTCAGTCAGCGTTCTTGAAGCTTTCTGTTGTGCATTTTTTAGATCAACTGGATGACTCTTCTGGCAACCATGTTATCACAGATGACACCAAGCCCCACATTCGAATGTGAGTTTGAACAGACTTAGAACCTGGGGACCCTACCAAAGTGGGGATATTTTTACCCTCCTTGTGTGCCCTCAGATCTCCTTCCTCACAAGGTCGTTAGCTTCTCTCTGGGAGAGAAGTGGTAGATTTCTCTGGGTGTATGTGGGAAGTTCCACCAATGTTTCTTGTTTCTGGGCATCCCATAGTTGGGCCCACGGGGACAAATGCCCAGGACCCTGGGGTTATAGGTAGAATTGGTGATGGCACATGTGAGGCTTGAGTATCCATGGAATGTGACGAGAGGGATGTGGCCATGGGTGTAGAAGCATGCCAGGCATCAGCATACACCTCCCCTGTCCTGGACCCCTAGAGGGGCACCTGAGGGAGAAGCCTGGTGACAAAGAAAATTGGAGGAAGGGAGTGTAGCTGGACGGTATCTAGAACACTTGTCCATGTCTGTCCGGGGTGACGAATACTCAAGCAGACGCATCTGGGAGATGACAGGTTTCCACAGTGCAGGGTTGTGACCTGAGAGCAGGGCACGTCACACATCTCCGTCTTATTTCCCATCTTAGTCACATGTGTTTGTCTCATGTGTTGCCTCATTTCAGACGCATCAAGATAGGAAACAAGTTTCAGGCCGAGATCCCGGAGCTCCAGGAGCGCCCTACGGTCGAGAACGTTGAACATGGAGCTTCTCTGGTCTGGAAGCCATCGGACAATATGATGAGCAATCCAGAAACACAGGATAGAGGTGGCTGAGACATGGGAGCTAAATTCCCAAGGGTACCCCCCCTTCCTTCATCTCCAAGGGGTTCCTCCTCCCAGCTCTCACCTGGACCAAGAAGCAGTATCCCTGGGTGGGGTAGCAGGCTGTGGGACCGGGACTTCTCCTCCCGCCCCCCATTCTTCTCGTGCAGTAACCATCCAGGTCATCCTGAGCAGGTCCCAAGAGCAGGGTTTCTGCCCTTCCTCCCTGTCCTTCCTGTCACTTACAGTGAAATACGGAAACATTACTACTATACAGCTATATTTCTCTGAACCTTCTTGGTCTAATTATTCATATATGTACTTTATATATGTATATGTATGTGAGTGTGTGTGTATATAAACCCAGCAATACATGAATTCTTATACGATTTTGTATTATGTAACAAGAACTGAGAGAATCAGGGAATGCAAGCATTATTTATACAGTTTGTTATATAACATTTTTAGTTACAGTTTCTCATCTCTTCATGTATTCCTGTGGATTTGAGTTACTGTATGGAGTGTTATTTCCTTACTCCAATGCATCTCCCCTTTGTTGTGCTGTTGTTGTCATATATATGTTTATAAATTACAGGCCTATAACAGTAGTGTTTTATGTAATTACTTTTAAGGTCAATTAAGAAAAGAGAAAAAATATTCAATTATACTGCATTTTATAATTACCTATATAAGTACATTTAGCAGTGTTTTTTTTTCTTTGTTTGGATGCAGATTACTAGCTCATGTCATTTTCTTTTTCAGTCTGAAGAACTTCCTGTAGTATTTATTTTCATTGTGGAGGTGTAATTCACATGTCATACAATTCATCCCCTTAAAATGCCCAGTACAGTGGTGGTTGGTATATTCACAGAGCTGTGCCACCTTTGCTACCATCAATTTTTGGATATTTTCATCATGCCCAAGGGAGCCCTGTACTCAGCAGTCACTCTTGTCCCTCCCCTCCCGACCCTGTCCCCAGCTGTAGGGAACCACGAATCTACTTTCTGTCCTGTAGGCTCGGCTCTTCTGGACATTTCGTATAAGTGGGAATCATACAATGTGTGCTTCTTTGTGTTTTCTTCCGGTTAGCATGAAAACTTAGGGTTTCACCCATGTTGTGTATATCAGAACTTCATTTCTTTTCATGGCTGAATAATTCTCTCCCTTTAATGTTCCTTGTAAGATATGTCTGCTGGCAACAAGTTTCCTCAGTTTTTATTTACCTAAGGATGTCTTTTTCCACCTTCATTTTTGAAAGGTAATTTGCTGGATATAAGATTCTTGGTTGAGTTTTTACTTCCAGCAATGAGATCATGTTGTCCCACTGCCTTCCAACTGCTGTCACGTCTGATGAGAAGTCAGCTGTTAATCTTACTGGAGTGTACGTGTATATCACGTTATTATTCTCTTTGCTCTCATGATCTTCATCTTTGGCTTTCAGTATTTTGCCTATGATGTGCCCAGATGGAGAGCTCTTTGTCTTTATGCTACTTGGAGTTTATAGAGTTTCTTGGATGTATGTATTGTTTTTTCGTCACATTTTGTGCATTTTCTGCCATTAAATACTTTAAATATTTTTCTGTTCCTTTCTCCACTCCTCCTTGTATTCCCATTGCACGTGTTGCTGCACTTATTGATGGCCCACGTTTCTCTGTGGCTCTTCGTTTCCTTCATTCATTTATTTTTCTCTCTGTTCTTCAAAATCCATAATCTCCATGGATCTCGCTTTAAGTTGGCTGCTGGTTACCTCTGCCAGCTCCAATCTACATTTTGGTTATTGTTCTTAACTCCAAGATTTCCATTTTGTTTTTTAAAAAAACAATTTCTACCTATTAATAGTATTCTCTCTTTGATGAGCATTTTTCATTGTACCTTCCTTTAGCTCTTTAGGCATGAAAGCTGGGAGGAGAGGGACCCCCTTTGTCCCTGCCTGCACCTCCCTGGAGTAGAGCCCTCCAAGTAGAGGTTCTGATACACAGTGCATGGGGTTGGTAGGTAAGGGAGCAAGTCATGGCTCAGGTGCCACAAACACACTATCCTTACCGACATTTACTCAGTTGTCCTGAATGAATATTTCTTAAAATGCTGTATACCTTTAGGATAACTTCTAGAGACTTTAACTGCTTTAAAAATAATTTTTACCTGTTACTTTGTTGATTTACAATTTGTCTTTCTAGAACTCCTAGTCCTCTTCCACATGATCTTTTTAACAATTTTTGTTGTGGCTAGAAGAGTTAATGTAAGACCTACCGTCTAACAGATGTTTTAAGTGTTCAATATAGTATTGTTGGCAGTGCCGCACAGCAGATCTCTAGAGTTTATTCATCTTCCTTAACTGAGACTTTACATTCCTTGCTTAGTAACTCCCCATTTCCCACAACCCTTACCCTGGACACCACCATTCCACCCTTTGGTTATATGGACTTGACTATTTTACATGCGACATGTTAAGTGCATTCATGCAGTATTTCTCTTTCTGTGACTGGCTTATTTCATTTAATGTTCTCAAGGGGTTCATCCATGTTGTTGCATATTGCAACATTTCCTTTTTTCAATGCTAAATAGGATTCCATTGTATGTATAAACCAGATATTCTTTACCCATTCATATGTCGATGGGCATCTTGGGAATTTCCACATCTTAGCTATTGTGAATCACGTTGCAGTGAACATGGGAGTGCAGGTGTGTCTTTGAGAGGCTGATTTCCATCATTTTGCGTCAATACCGACAAGTGGGGTTGCTGGATCATACGGTAGTTCTGTTGTTAGTGTTCTGAGGGAGCTCCCGCCCTTGCAAGCTTTTAAACCCTACTTTCAGCTCCTCTACATAAGCAGGTAGAAAGGGACCCTGCATCCCTTCCAGTCTGTGTTCTTCAAGCTTTCTGTTGCGTGTTTTCTAGATCAAGTGGAGGACTCTTCTGGCAACCATGTTATCACGGATGACACCAAGCCCCACATTCGAATGTGAGTTTGAACAGACTTAGAACCTGGGGGTCCTACCAAAGTGGGTTATTTTTACCTTCCTTGTGTTCCCCCACAGCTCCTTCCTCACAGGGGCGTTAGCTCCCCTCTGGGAGAGAAGTGGTAGATTTCTCTGGGTGTATGTGGGATGTTCCTCCAATATTCATTCTGTCTGGGCATCCCATAGTTGGGCCCATGAGGACAAATGCCCAGGACCCTGGGGTTATAGGTAGAATTGGTGATGGCACATGTGAGGCTTGAGTATCCATGGAATGTGACTAGAGGGATGTGGCCATCGATGTAGAAGCATGCCAGGCATCAGCATACACCTCCCCTGTCCTGGACCCCTAGAGGGGAACCTGAGGGAGAAACCTGGTGGTAAAGAAAATTGGAGGAATGGAGTGTAGCTGGACGGTATCTAGAACACTTGTTCATGTCTGTCAGGGGTGACGAATACTCAGCAGATGCATCTGGGAGATGACAGACGTTTCCACAGAGCAGGGTTGTGGCCTGAGAGCAGGGCACGTCACACATCTCCGTCTTATTTCCCAATTTAGTCACATGTGTAAGTCTCGTGTGTGGCCTCATTTCAGACGAATCAGGAGAGGAAACAAGTTTCAGGCCGAGATCCCAGAGCTCCAGGAGCGCCCTACAGCCAAGACCATTGCACATGGAGCTTCACTGGTCTGGAAGCCATCGGACGATGTGACGGGCGATCCAGAAACACCGGATAGAGGTGGCTGAGACATGGGGGCCAAATTCCCGAGGGTACCCCCCCTTCCTTCATCTCCAAGGAGTTCCTCCTCCCAGTTCTCACCTGGACCAAAAAGCAGTATCCCTGGGTGGGGTAGCAGGCTGTGGGACCAGGATGTCTCCTCCCGCCCTCCATTCTTCTCATGCAGTAACCATCCAGGTCATCCTGAGCAGGTTCCAGGAGTAGGGTTTCTGCCCTTCCTCCCTGTCCTTCCCGTCACTTACAGTGAAATACGGAAATATTACTACTATACAGCTCTATTTCTCCGAACCCTCTTGCTCTTATTATTGATATATGTACTTTATATATGTATGTTTATGTGAGTGTGTGTGTATAAACCCAGCAAAACATCAATTCTTATATTATACAATTTTGTTTTATGTAACAAAAACTGAGAGAATCAGGGAATGCAAGCATTATTTATACAGTTTGTTATATAACATTTTTCGTTACCGTTTCTCATCCCTTCATTTATTCCTGTGGATTTGAGTTACTGTATGCAGTGCTATTTCTTTACTCCAATGCATCTCCCCTTTCTTGTGCTGTTGTTGTCATATATATGTTTATAAATTACAGGCCTATAACAGTAGTGTTTTATGCAATTACTTTTCAGTTCAATTAAGAAAAGAGAAAACGTATGCATTTAGACTGACGTTTATAATTACCTATATAAGTACCTTTAGCAGTGTTTTTTGTTTCTTTGTTTGGATTCAGATTACCATCTCATGTCATATTCTCTTTCAGTCTGAAGAACTTCCTGTAGTATTTATTTTCATTGTGGATGTGTAATTCACATGTCAAACAATTCATCCCCTTAAAATAAACTATACATTGTTAGTTGGTATTTCACTGAACTGTGTGTGCAACCGTTGCTACCATCAATTTTTGGATATTTTCATCATGTCCAAGGGAGCCCTGTACTCAGTAGTCACTCTTGTCCCTCCCCTCTCGACCCTGTCCCCAGCTGTAGGTAACCACAAATCTACTTTCTGTCCTGTAGGCTTGGCTCTTCTAGACATTTCATATAAGTGGGAATCATACAATGTGTGCTTCTTTGTGTTTTCTTCCGGTTAGCATGAAAACTTAGGGTTTCACCCATGTTGTGTATATCAGAACTTCATTTCTTTTCATGGCTGAATAATTCTCTCCCTTTAATGTTCCTTGTAAGATAGTGTGCTAGCAACAAGTTTCCTCAGTTTTTATTTACCTAAGGATGTCTTTTTCCACCTTCATTTTTGAAAGGTAATTTGCTGGATATAAGATTCTTGGTTGAGTTTTTACTTCCAGCAATGAGATCATGTTGTCCCTCTGCCTTCCAACTGCTGTCATGTCTGATGAGAAGTCAGCTGTTAATCTTACTGGAGTGTACGTGTATATCACGTTATTTTTCTCTTTTTGTTTTCAAGCTCTTTATCTTTGGCTTTCAGTATTTTGCCTGTGATGTGCCCAGATGGAGAGCTCTTTGTGTTTATGCTACTTGGAGTTTATAGAGTTTCTTGGATGTATGTACTGTTTTTTGGTCACATTTTGCACATTTTCTGCCATTAAATACTTTAAATATTTTTCTGTTCCTTTCTCCACTCCTCCTTGTATTCCCATTACATGTGTTGCTGCACTTATTGATGCCCCACATTTCTCTGTGGCTCTTCGTTTCCTTCATTCATTTATTTTTCTCTCTGTTCTTCAAAATCCATAATCTCCATGGATCTCGCTTTACGTTGGCTGCTGGTTACCTCTGCCAGCTCCAATCTGCATTTTGGTTATTGTTCTTAACTCCAAGATTTCCATTTTGTTTTTTAAAAAAACAATTTCTACCTCTTAATAGTATTCTCTCTTTGATGAGCATTTTTCATTGTACCTTCCTTTAGCTCTTTAGGCATGAGAGCTGGGAGGAGAGGGAACCCTGTGTCCCTGCCTGCCCCTCCCTGGAGTAGAGCCCTCCAAGTAGAGCTTCTGAAACACAGTGCATGGGGTTGGTAGGTAAGGCAGCAAGTCATGGCTCAGGTGCCACAAACTCACTATTCTTACCGACATTTACTCAGTTGTGCTGAATGAGTATTTCTTAAAATGCTGCATACCTTCAGGATAAATTCTGGAGACTTTAACTGCTTTAAAAATAAGTTTTACCTGTTAATTTGTTGCCATACTCTTTGTATTTTCAGAAGTCCTAGTCCTCTTCCACATGATCTTTTTAACAATTATTGTTGTGACAAAAAGAGTGAACATAAGACTTACCCTCTAACAAATCTTTTAAGTGTTCAATATAGTATTGCTGGCAGTGCCGTACAGCAGATCTCTAGACTTTATTCATCTTGCTTAACTGAGACCTTACAGTCCTTGGTTAGTAACACCCCATTTCCCACAACCCTAAACCTGGACATCACCATTCCTCTCTTTTTATATGGATTTGACTATTTTAGATAATACATGTTAAGTGCATTCATGCAGTATTTCTCTTTCTGTGACTGGCTTATTTCATTTAATGTTCTCAAGGGGTTCATCCATGTTGTTGCATATGGCAACATTTCCTTTTTTCAATGCTAAATAGGATTCATTATATGTATAAACCACATATTCTTTACCCATTCATATGTCGATGGGCATCTTGGTTGTTTCGACATCGTAGCTATTGTGAATCACGTTGCAGTGACCATGGGAGTGCAGGTGTCTCGTTGAGAGCCCGATTTCAGTCCTTCTGGGTCAATACCCACACGGAGGGTTGCTGGATCAAACGGTAGTTCTGTTGTTAGTGTTCTGAGGGAGCTCCCGACCTTGCAAGCTTGGAAACCCTGCTTTCAGCTGCTCTACAAAGGCAGGCAGAACGGGCCCCTGCATCCCTTCCAGTCCGTGTTCTTGAAGCTTTCTGTTGTGTGTTTTCTAGATCTAGTGAATGACGCTTCTGGCGTCTGTGCATTCGAGGATGACACGGAGCTCAGCACTGAACCGTGAGTTGGAACAGACTTAGAACCTGGGGGTCCTACCAAAGTGGGGATATTCTTACCCTCCTTGTGTGCCCTCAGAGCTCCTTCCTCACAGGGGTGTTAGCTTCTCTCTGGGAGAGAAGTGGTAGATTTCTCTGGGTGTATGTGGGATGTTCCTCCAATGTTCCTTCTTTCTGGGCATCCCATAGTTGGGCCCACGAGGACAAATGCCCAGGACCCTGGGGTTATAGGTAGAACTGGTGATGGCACATGTGAGGCTTGAGTATCCATGGAATGGGACTAGGGGGATGTGGCCATGGGTGTAGAAGCATGTCAGGCATCAGCATACACCTCCCCTGTCCTGGACCCCAAGAGGGGCCCCTGAGGGAGAAACCTGGTGGTAAAGAAAATTGGAGGAAGGGAGTGTAGCTGGACGGTATCTAGAACACTTGTCCATGTCTGTCCGGGGTGACGAATACTCAGCAGATGCGTCTGGGAGATGACAGACGTTTCCACAGAGCAGGGTTGTGGCCTGAGAGCAGGGCACGTCACACATCTCCGTCTTATTTCCCATCTTAGTCACATGTGTATTTCTCGTGTGTGGCCTCATTTCAGGCACATCAGGATAGGAGGCGAGTTTCAGGCCGAGATCCCGGAGCTCCTGGAGCGCCCTCCTGCTGAGACCAGTGAAGATGGAGCTTCTCTCGTCTGGAAGCCATGGGACGATATGACGAGCAATCCAGAAGCACAGGATAGAGGTGGCTGAGACATGGGGGCCAAATTCCCAAGGGTAACCCCCCTTCCCTCATCTCCAAGGAGTTCCTCCTCCCAGGTCTCACCTGGACCAAGAAGCAGTATCCCTGGGTGGGGCAGCAGGCTGTGGGACCAGGACTTCTCCTCCCGCCCCTCATTCTCCTCATGCAGTAACCAGCCAGGCCATCCTGAGCAGGTGCCAGGAGCAGGGTTTCTGCCCTTCCCCCCTGTCCTTCCCTTCGCCTGCTTTTCAGGGACCTGTGAGGGAGACAGGAAAAGGAACCCCTCCCTGTGCTTTTGGGGACATGTCCTCCCCGGTATTCACTGACTCCCTGTGTCTCCCATCTCTCACGCTTGGCTGGGGACGTTTGCTGGGAACAGTGACTGAACTCTGCAACTTGGCCTGCTCCAGCACGATGCCAGGAGGGGGCACCAACCTGGAACTCGCTCTGCACTGCCTGCACGAGGCCCAGGGTGACGTCCCGGTGAGCTAGAGGCAGGGGCGGGATTGGTGGGTCCCTGGGAAGACCCTGCCCTGCTGAGGCTGGGGATCTGGTTCATGTAATGTGCCATCTGTGGGCTTTGCGGCTCATGAAAACTGAGAAAGGCCACCCATCCTTTTCCCCAGTGGCTGTGGGGTTGATGTCCTTGTCAGTTGTAGGGCAAGTGTGTAGATGGGGCTCAGTTAGTCAGTTATTTACCTGGAGCAGCAGCAGAGCACCAGGTTCCTCCGAGATCGCAGGGGCACAGGGAGTGGAGCCGAGTAGGCTGACTCAGGTCCTGCACTGATCTGGTTTATTGATGGAGCTTTATCTTTTTAATTAAAAACCCATGTACGAAACCCCTGATGCAACAAAAATATCTGCTTCCTCCAAGGACATGCTTCACCATCCTGAAGTTTAGAAAATAAAAAGTCCCACTCTGAGTAGTGGGAAGGGAGGTCAAGTCACCTGAGTTAGGGCCCCAGGAGTCAGTGTTGGCAACTGTACTTTTCCTCAGGTTGCAAGGCAGTGGGCGGCGCAGAGCAGGTGCTCAGCCAAGGAACCAGCACATGTTTGTTGGCCCTCATGAGTGTCGTGGCCCTGGGGCACGGCTCGCTTTGGGGCCCCACTCGGTCTAATGCTCTGCCTCCACCATTTTTGAAATTAACAAATTTTCTAAAAGGGGCCTGCGTTTTCATTCTGTGCTGGGCCCTGCAGGTTCCACGGCCAGTCCCGATCCGGTTTACACTGGTGAGCGAGACAAAATCCTTCTCTGTGGGGCTTACATTTTAATTTGAGGACAGTCAAAGGGAAATCTGTTTTCAAAAATTGTTAGTGGTTAGTGCTATGAAGAAAATACAATGGGGCGTGGCACAGGCAGGGCTCCTCCAAATGCCAGTCCTTGACGAAGGAAGGAGCTGGTGCCGGAATAAATCCGCACACTGCTTCCTTCATCAAGAAAACCCTACTGAGAAAAACCCCAGCTGCACTCAGCAGTATGCGTAGTGACAGAGCCGGCATGTCCACTGCAGTTCACAGGCTGCCGCCAGTCCACGGCCCCACCATGCGCTGAGGAGCCGTGGAGCGTGGGAGTCTTTAGCGGGGCCTGTCAGTGCTTTTCAAATGAATGAAAGAATGAAGGCAGGCCTCCACCTCACCTTCCCTCCCTCAGAAAGTAGCCTGTTTTCCTTCCTGCTCTAGGTGGCCCTAGAGACCCTCCTACTGAGCGGACCCCAGAAGCCGCCGACTCACCCTCTCGCCAACTATCACTACGCAGGTACTGGAGCGAGGCTGCGGGGGTGGGTGTGCCCGGCTAGTGCCCGGAGAAAGGTGGTCTCGGCGGCAGGCTCTGCTTGTGCCCCTGGGTGTGCTCTTGGGGCCCTCCTTCTCCTGCCTTTCCAGAAGGGCCTTTCCTCTCCAGGGGACCTCAGGGGCTGCCTCTCTCTCCTGGCTGGGTCCTCCCTTCCCCCTTCCAGGGGTTCCCTCACCGTCTGTGCCCAGCCAGGAAAGGTATCCCCTGGCCAGGGAGAGGTGAAGGCGGGCTCAGATGCAGTGGCTGAGCACCCCAGCCTGGGAGTCAGGCAACTGGGGGTCCCTGCCTCCCGTTGGCAAGTCTGTTAACCAATGGAAGCCTTGTTATTGCATCTGTAAAGTGGGGATAGTACTGATCCTAACCTGCTAAGGTTTTTCTAAGGATTGTATGAGATAAAACAGAATTCTTGGCACATCATTGGTACTCGGTAATGACAACTTTAAAAAGGGCAGGCTGCATTTCAGCCGTGGCTGCGGCCGCAGAACTGTCCTTCTCCCTCCTGTTTCTCCGATAGGTTCAGACGTCTGGACCCCCACAGAGAAGGAGCTGTTTAATAAGGCATTCCAAGCTCATAAGAACAACTTTTCCTTGATACACCAGATGGTAAGGTGTATGTGGGTGGCCTGGTGTAGACAAGGCCTCATCTCACACCGCTGAGCCGAGCTAGAGCTGGAGGGCCTATCTGGGTGGCACGGTGTTCACACTGTAAACTGCTTGTAGTTTATAAAGCCACTGATGTGAACAACTGCAGACAGTACAGAAATGCCATCACGTGCTCAAAGCCCTCCACACCCATCCCCGTCGTCCTACTTCTGAATGATGACCTCTGACTTTGGTTGGGCACCTCAGGCATTTGCCCGTACAGATCTTACGTGCACATACACATGTATTTAGAAAAGGATGCGAACATACTACACTTAATGTCTGCTGATGTTTTTTGTTCTTTTAACTTGATACACACAAAACTGCACGTAACCAAAATGTAAGATTTGATGTTTATACCTGCAAAACCATCACCATGATCAAGATAAGAAACACATTCATCACCCCCAAAAGGTTCCTCCTGCCCCCGTGATAAATCCCTTTTTCCTACCACCCCTGTCCCTAATCACCTCCTTATCTTCTTTCTGACACTATAAGTTAGTTTGCATTTTCCAGTGTTTTCTATCAATCCTGCAGCATGTGCACTGCTTGTCTGCCTTGTGTGGCTTCTTACACTCAGTATCACTATTTTGAGGTCCATCCATGTTACTGTATTTTTCTTGCTGAGGAGTATTCCATTGTGTGGATGTAACACAGTTTGTTTAATCATTCACCTACTGAGGGACATCTGCGTGGTTTCCAGGTATCTGCAATTATAAAAAAAGCTGCTGTGAACATTCACATTCAAATCTCTACATGACCAAGTAGTGTTGGTGGCGGGGCGGGTGGTAAATACTTAGGAAAGGAATGAGTGGCTCACATGAGAGGTGTACACTGAACTTTTTCAAGAAAGTGCCTTTTCATCTACTTCTTTCAGGTGGTTCCTTACCCAGTTTTGGTTCACCTCATATGCACATGCTGGTCAGCACATTGCTGAACGCTCGAGGGGAGCGCCCCCCAGATCTGTGGAAGTTTCATCTGTGCAGCTCTCTTCCCTGTCCTGCCTCGTCCTGTGAACTCTCACCACCTTGTTCTCCCAGAATCCCCCCTCCCATCTCAGCTCAGGAAGCCCACCGGGCTCTGCCCGGACCCCTCTCCTCAGACCATGGCCTGGAAACTCTCTCAGGGTGTAGTGTGTAGGGACAGTGGGGGCTTATTTTCTGTCTCTCAGAAAGACTTGTTCTTGTCTTGCCTAGCGTCTCACCAAACATCATTTCAGACATTTTGACCGTTTCTTCTCATTGTTTTCAGTGGGAAGGTCAGTGTAGCTCCTGCTGCTCCATCTTGTTTAGAAGCAGAAGTCCGAGTTCTTTTTTTTTCTTCTAATGTAGTGATATTTCTTAGGCAGAGGATTTACTACTCTGGCTCCTAGTCTTTGAAGATATACAGAGCTGAAAAAATTTCACATGGAGAAAGTATTTTCTGAAGTGAGCCCCACATCTTAAATGGCCAATTTAATTTTCCTGAGAAATAGCTTTCCTAGAGCAATTAAACTTTCCTGTTCTGCTTTGTTTTTACAGAAGTTATTACTAATGGGGTCCATTCTCAGTGGGGGGAGAGCACATGTTGGAGTCTCAATGCCCAAGTATCCGACTGTGCCCTCAAAACCCCCTCCTCCTCTCGTGGGCTGCCTACCTCTGCACTGCAGGGCGCTGCCTGGCTGTTGCAAAGGCTTTGTGGTACCTGCTGATGAGGGCATCCTGCTGCAGGGAGTCGCAGTTGGTAAATGCATAGCCATTAGGCCTGACGTCACAGTGAGCACCTGTGTAGGGAGCCCTCGTGTACATCTTCCCATAGGGAAGGCCTCCCGGGATTGACTTAGGGCTCAGAGAGCGTGCAGAGCTTCGACGGTGCTGGCTACGGTGGCTTTACCCTGAGCAGGACTCTGTGCTTCTGTGCTTCTTGTAGCCCAGGGACGTGCCAAGCCCAAGGGGAGAGACATTCCAGGAGAGCTTTCAGAAAGTGCCTAGCCCCACGGCGAGGGGGCGTATGAGGCAGTGCCCAAAGCCCGCTGTTTTCTTTCATCAGGTCCAGACAAAGACCGTGGCCCAGTGTGTTGAGTACTACTACACCTGGAAAAAGAGGGTCAGGTTTACTACCTGTTCTCGGGCCCCAGGACTGAAAAAGAGGGTCAAAAGAAAGCTGGCCGAGGCAGACCCAACAGAAGCAAAGGTAGAGGATTCTGGGGCAAGGGGGTCCCACTGGAGTTCAGTGCTGGTCTGAAGACCTACTGACCACCCAGGTCGGGGTGGGGAAGGGGCCCCTACAGAGGAAAGCATCACCCTCAGAAGGGTGGAAGGTGGGCACCCTGATGTCATTTCTGCTCCTTCTGCAGGCCACTTGCAACCCTAAGAAGAGACCCAACCACCATCCAAACCTTGAGTTGAAGACAGCGACGGAGAGTGGCAGGGGAGAATCCGTTATCACCGCCAGCCCAAGTGCTGCTCCCAAGCGGACCCCTGAGCCTCCGGGGCGCGTCCAGGGCCAAGGCGCTTTTCCCTGTGGGGAGTGTGAGAGGTGGGCACCAGCCCTGTCCCCGGATGCACCCGCACAGCCTGCCCTCTGTCCCCGTGGCCCTCAGCCCACCTTCCCCCTGCTCTGACCCGTGTCCTCTGCTGACTCTCCAGGGTGTTTGATAAGACCTGTCATCGCAATGCCCACATGAAGCGGCACCGGCTTCAGGACACCGTGGAAACAACTGACGGGGAGGAGAGGCCAGCGAAGGCCCTTAAGCTTGAAGAGGAGGAGAAGGAGGAGGAAGGGGAGACGTGGGCTGACATGGTCCCCTTGCAGTGGTGATTTGGGCCGTGAACCGGGGCCAGGCAGCGTATCATCGGGATGAGGACCTCGGGCCATCACCTCTCCCTTTAGCCTCCCCGAGGTGTTCAGGGCATCCCTCTGCCTCCACCCCCACCCCCAGGACCCCCTGACCAGCTCAGCTTGTCCACCTTAGACCGATGGGCACCATGACGGAGCAGCGCGCATCATGGTTTCCATACACACACCATTTACGCTGCATCTGATTTTTCCTGCTCTTCCAAGTGTGTCCCAGGGTCACGTGTCACAGTTAGGCTTCCTAGTCTTTTTCTCCAGTGATCCTTTTGATTATATCTCAGACCCAGCATTCCATCACAACCAGGGAGGTTATTTAAGAACTATTGGATGGTTTACTCCACAGGAACACATGAGTTTCAAAGCCTCACTCACTTGTTTCAGTAAAATGAAAAGGGCAGCTCCTTTTACACGTGAACCTGCTCAGCCAATTTACAACGTAGCCTTCAACTTGTCCGGGCTGAGCAGAAATCAACCGTGCAGACTGAGTATGTTTCCTCCTTCCTCTCCCATTACTTAACTTAGTCATGTCTCTTCCTAGAAATAGTGCCATTTTATTTCTCATCTCTTCCATATGCACCCCACCCCAAACAAAATCAACCAACCCACCCCAAGCTTATATCTCCTTTAATGCCTGCATCCTGACTGGGCCGCACTTCTCCCGGCATGACTACAGGGCGACTTGAATTTTCGTTTTGCTTTCCCATGTCGGGGACGTTAAACATCTGACTGTTACTGGGCAGTTCTGGTGACCTCCTCCCAGAGGACATGGCTTGCCCGTGAGATTGCCTACAAACTCCAGAAGTATCTATTTCTTTCAATAAATAAGTTCTTTTTGTATTGTTTATAGGCAATGAAACAGCCACAAAATCTTCTTTCTATAGGGGTTTTGTAGTGCTAGTGGAGTTGGCAAGTTGGAAGTGGTGGCAGTGGCGACAGTGTACGTGTGTGTGTGTGTGTGTGTGTGTGTGTGTGTGTGCGCTTCATTTTCCTTTCTTCCTAATGCAACAGTCTTTATAGCCCAGGAACAGTGTGGCCATTCAATCCTGGGAACCGTTTAAAGCAGACTTGGGACATGAATTACTGACGGCCTCATTTCAGCACAGTACTCCATGATCAGACCTCCCTATGTATTTTGCAGAGCTCAGAATTCGAAGTCACACATTAAGTTTTGTGAACATTGCTAAAAAAAAAATCACACCAAGATCACTTGTTGAACCCACTGAGTGTATTTTTCTTCAATCATCTCTGTTAAGATCAACATTAAGAAATCCACATTTGTCTTAATGGACTTCCCCTGCTTGAAACTATTCCCATTTAATTATGACACATTTGCTAAGATGGTTTAGGATTCCTAGCCTTGCCAAAGTTATGGATTCTGTTTCCTAGGGAAAGAGTATTTATTTAACACTTTGTGTATTTACAGTATAGTGCCCTGAGGACCAGATCAGTTTGGAAGCCTCCGGGTAACCCATTTGTATACACACCATGACCGCTGGCCCAGGCTCCCACACACTCAACGCTTCTCCTAAACTGGTGTCCCTAGTGCCTGTATTAGAGAGAACGAGTTCACCTCATGGCCAGGAGCAGATCGTGATATTCCATGGTCCCAACCGAGATGAATCAAAGCCCTGGAGGTTGGGAAGATGTCTTAATGGTATATTTGGTCTTGAACAAAACTACTGCTTCCATTTGATTTCTTCCCTCCTTTCCTTATCCGGATGATTTTCATTCTTACCTCACCCATCAACTTGTCAATAGGAGAATAGGAGCTATTTCCCTTCTTTGTTTGGGATTCTGGCTGCAACCCAGGCACCATTTTCCAAGGAATTAATGAGCCCTGCAATGTCCTGGCTTGTGACCACTGGCCTCTTCCTTTGTTATATTACATCTCGCCAGGGAAAGGACTGAATGCAGGAGCAGGCAGTAGACTGCTGCTTAATGAAGAGCAAGCTGCTATTTTTAGGGGAAAATACCCTAAGTTCTTTTACTTTTACCACATGGAAAAAGTGTCTATTTAAAGCTGAATCTTAGGCTTATGAAGAAAGCCGCAGAGGCACAAGTATTTAAGAGTTACAGAGACCGAATACATTGTCAAGGGCTGGAACGGAGCACACAGTCTGGTCGGGTAGGAACTCAGTTTGTCCTCCCACCTGCCCCCCAAAGCCACTTTCCCTGCATCAGCAATGAGATATCACCAGGTGACCCAGTTTTGGGTGAAGGGCAAAAAGAAGTCAAAAGGTTAAAGTGAACTTTTTCCCCTATTCCTTAGAGGCAAGGGGTCAAAATTATGAGGTGTTGTTTACCGTGCTGCATTAAAAAAAAACATGTTCTGACCATCTGCTGGGTATCTAAGATTGATCTGGGTATTAGCGGCAGAGTATTCATCAAACAGAATCTTTATACTCAAGGAACAGCCTAGTTGAAAAGGACTGGAATGAATGAATGAATGGGTTAATGAATGAAAGGAGCGGTGAACAAATGAGCCTAAAATGGATTTTTTTCACTTTAGGATCACTCGTTTATGGTCACAGCAGGTTGGGTAACATCTGTAGCTTATTTGTTTTAGATGTAGATCCATGTAAACCCAATCTCTTAACATGATCATAGGCTTTTTTTCCTTTTTTTTATTAAGGTATTATTGATATACACTCATATTGTTCCTTCAGTTTTGCTTCATTGTTATACTCCACAAATGAGGGGAATCATTTGGTATTTGTCTTTCTCTGCCTGACTTATTTCCTGAGCATAATACTCTCTAGCTTCATTTACATTGTTGCAAAAATGTTGGGATTGGTTTCTTTCTTATGGCTGAATAGTATTCCATTGTGTATATGTACACTAAACAGTGTGACGAAGGCTCTTAATCAATGTCTCCTCACACTTGATGAGAGGAAGTGTTGACTCCCGGAACCACCTAATCTTTTATTTTTTTCATATATGGATCTAATTGAATTTAACTAAACATGAGAGAAGAGGTCAACATTTCTTCTCAGTTTATAGTGAGGGGAAGAAAACTATGAAATGGCTTAATACTATTTTTTTAGGGTAGTGGTCTAACTTCTTGCTAAAGGTAGCCACTTATTTCTGAGCTGGTATAATTTTCTAATTTTTAGAAGTAATTTCATTCATACATCTAGAATTGTAGTTTTCTTAAAATGTCTGACGAGAAAAAACCCACAAAATATTTTTGTTGTTGTTTTTCCCCTGACAGACTACATCACTTTTATTGGCTTAATGATTTGGGGAATATTTGATAACAAAGCAAGACTTGAAGGGGTGAACTTTATTGCACTCATTTATTTTGCTAAGGGGTCAAAGAGAGTTGAAATATTTATCTCTGTCGTGTATCTTCTACACAAGCTCCAATCATGAGGACTGACTCATAGTCACATGTGAAAAGATTCACACCTCTGAAAGAAAAGTTTGCTTAATACCATGTTTGTTAAGTTATTGGGCCAGAATTTTTTATAATTAGTGTAAATAATAGTGACAGAGTGTAGAAGGAACTTAAAGCCCTCTAAAATTAATTTTAGAAGTCAGCTTTAAGACTTGCTTATAGAAAACATCAGAATTTCACAAGTAGAATGGTTACATTTTAAAAAAATTTATACACTAAGAAAACAAGACCAGAGAAAATACTAAACTGCTGAAAAAATTGTAACTAGGATCAAAATCTTCAGTTTTCTAGAGTAAAGCTATTTCTATAATCCCCCCAAAAGTGGTAATAGTTCAGATAATTAATATAGAATTCTCTTAATGAATAAAGTCACAAAAGGCATTGATAATAATGATTATTCAAACTAGAACCAGTATCCAATATTACTTAGAAGTTCATCAATTGATATATGAATAGCTAAAAAAGACTAGATACATATATACAATGGAATACTATTCAGCCATAAGAATGAAATCTTGCCTTTTGGGACAACCAATTAGTCCTAGAGGGTATCATTCCTGGAGGCTATCATGCTAAGTGAAGTAAGTCAAGCAAAGAAAGACAAATACCATAGGATCCCCCTTATATGTTGAATATAAAAATCAAAACAGAAATAGACTTATAGACACAGAGAAGAGACTGTTGGCTGCCATAAGGGTGGCAGGTAGAGAGACAGGAGAAATAGGTCAAGCAGGAATAAAAATTAGGATGTCTGATATCTTGATGAGGATGATTATTACATGAGTGTATATGTATATGTCAAAATTCATTGAGCTGTACACTGTGTGCCTCAGAAAAATAATTATAATAATTAAAAAAACTGAAACTTGAAAGCTTTTCCATTTGCTATACTCTTCATGTTATTTGCTTGTTTTTTTTTTTTTTCTGTAGGGGAAGAGAATAAACTCTTATTAAGCTAATACAATGCCCAGACACTGCACTTAGCATTTTGTTTATTTTAATATTATATTTAACTCTTAAAGGAGCCTCTTGTATCCTTTCATTCCATTTTCAGTCACGGAGACAGAGATTCAGATTAGTAAATGTCCCCCAATAATGCAGATAGTAAAGTGGCATAAAGGTTCTAAACATGTTTTTTACTTCAAAGCCCATTCTCATTTTTCTATAGAATAACTGTTACCACATCCTCCATAATCATATTTTTTGTTAATTATGTGATATTTCCTAGCTCCGATTTCTTTCAGTCATTAAGTATTCTCTTGCATTCACCAAATATATTTCCTTTATCAATTTATGATCAAAGAGATATGTTTGTAGGCATTTATATTATTTATTTCCTGAGCAGTATTCTGTTCTTTCTACTTCCAATTGCATGAATATCCCTTCATTAAACAAGGTGGTCAAAAAGACATTTTATTTTTGAAATGACATCTTGCAGAGCACTACTGTGTGGATACTGAGCTCTTAAAATCTCAGCTTTGATAATGTTACAGGAATTAAACCAGAAACCCAGAGAACTTGTCATCATTGAATGACAAACCAATGATTAGGTAAAGATTTTTTTCCGATGAAGCAGTGATCCTTAATAAAAAATAAACTGACTTTTCCTTTACAGCAAATTTGCATTTAGCCTGATACTTGATGGCATTTGTTTTAAACATATATATATATATATAGGACATCCTCAAAGTTTACTTTGTAAGTATGGGGAGAAAAATTTAACAGATGGATTAACCAACACAAGAAAAGTACATGCATGTTTGGGGTCAAAATAAATTGAAAATCCTTTGATTCTTTTAACTGTTGATTACTCAGCAATCTAATGAGAGATTAATAAAGATACACATGTAAGGCTGCAGTGATAGTTTCGGATTAATGAAATTAGTAGCTAATCCCTCACAGTCAGCTCCATGTCCCAAAGACACTGGGGACAAAGACAAGTACTTCAAAGATGTGATACGTTCTGTTACCCAGGATGTGCTCTCATAATGGTTTGATATCTTCTAATGAAGCAATAAAAGGAAATTATCACTTAATTGACTGTTTTAAGACATTAACTAAGACAAATACTATCGGATTGACAGGGAGTCCATATCATAAATTTCCTGGCATCAAGCTCCTTTTCCTTCTTTCCTTTTCCATTTCCTTCCTTTCCTATCTATCCATCTGTCCATATCTTTCTCAGATACCATTCCTTTCTTATCCATCAGGGATTTGACACTCTGGCTTGAGATAAATAGAATTCTCACTGAAAGTACTATCTTATAAGGGACAAAATACAGAATAACAGATCTGGGATAGATTGACAGTCATTTCCTGATAATACAGACAAGTATTATCCTCTAAAGCTGTTTTCTGCTACTTAAAGAAGCAGTATCCATTACAAAAGGAATATATGAGTCTACCTTTAAAGTATGGCTCCACTGGAAAATGTTTTGTTATTATGACTGTTGCAAATAGAAGCCTTTTCCTTTGGCTCTTTGAAATTGAAGCAGTTTCATTTCACTTAAGAAGGTTATGTGAACACATTTAAATTGTTAACGTGTAGTTAAATCTTTCTTCCAGGGAGAACAGAAAATTTATTTATGTCCATTTCTATGTATAATAATCTTGAGCCAGGATTTTCTGCTATACATTCTTAGTACAAAGCCCTGCTTGTGTTCTCTGCACCTCATCCATGCATAGTATTCAGATTTATCAGAATAATCACTTTTAAATTTCATGGTGGTCAGTTCCCTTGCTCATGAACTTCTATTCATATCTATTAGGTTGGCAGAGAAAAAGTAAATCATAAGCTAGGCATGTGATGACCTTGACAAAAGAAAATTCATTTCTTTTCATTTTAGATATGGATGTCTGAAAAAAAATGGGAGCAATTGAAAACTGAACATTCTACTCTCCCACCAAGGAATGATCTCTATCGCTTTACTAGGATGTGTGCTTGTAGAGATTGCATCATAAAAAGGTTGTAATAGTGATCATCAACTTTTTTTCTCTTGCATTTTATTTTCTTGGGGAACAGTGGCTCGCCTACTCTCAATCCTTTGCACAGAATTCTAGGTTTTGAATCAGCATACACTATATTTCTGAACACAAACACTGACTCAGGGTTAGGTATTTGACTCCTCTCTAGCAAATTTGCCAGAATTATATAGAAAAGATTCCTTTTGGGTTCACAGCCAATAAGAACCATGGAAACCTGGAGATGCTAGAAGCCATTTCACCAATATGTACATACAAAAAGGAAAGAGCTTACCTGAGACAAGAAAAACAAACAAACAAAAAAAAACAAAAGCAGAGCCAGGGTAATGAAAAACATTTCTGATGACATTTTGAGCAGAAGGACTCAGTTGCATCCAAAATCATTTACCTGAGTTGAAAATTTCTTTTTTTTAAAGAAAGTTTGGATTTTTTATGATCAAGAGCTGAATAAACACCATTACGAAATATCTCTTACCGTGATCTCATTAAATGTATTATAAATCAAGAAGCTTTTGAAGTGACTTTAAACTATGAATTTATAGTAAATGATGCTTGATTTACTACATATAAAGCAATTTTAGGGAAATAAAATCAAGATAGATTTATAACAAAAGTAGTAGTTCACCGCATGTTTTATTTTATCATTTTTGGTTGTAATACTTTGTATTTTAATTCATATTCAATTTTATTATATGTTTATATTTATATAAATATTCATATAAATACATTTTTTAATTTGTATTTAATTATTTAAACAATATTATTTTCAATCACATGTCTACATTTTTGTTAAATTATTAAAAGATATATAATCATTATCTACCTATAAACCCTGCCCTCACACATTCCCAGTTCCATCTCATCAAATGAATGGCAGTTATATGGATTTCCATATGTAGATTTATTAGGTATATTTATAAAACATTGTGTTCATATACAAGTAAACATGGTTATCTATCCTTTCCCCACCTGATTTTTTTTTTAACTCAACAGGTATGTACTTTACACAATTTCCCCCTTACTTACTGCATTTTCCATGTGGGCTAGTAATTCCCTAGTTTCTGTGTATAGATTAGGCCTCTCTGCTTAATTCTAGACCCGCATATTTAATCACCTAATTGACATCTGCACTAGGATAAAAAACTGGCATCTCAAAATGAAGCTGTTTCACAATGAGGTCAGGAGGCCTCTCTTTCCACAGTTCTCTCTCTGACTTTCTTCATCTCAGTCACTGACAGCTCCATTCTACACGTTCAGGCAAATGACGTCACCTTTGTCCTTTCCCCTTTCTCATGCGGGTTCCAACAACGAACCCTATTGGCTCCATTTCCAAATGTATCCGGAAGTCAACTGCGGCTCACCATCTCCATTTGCCAACCGACATTGGTAAAAGACACCATTTCTCCCCTGGACTACTGCAGTAACTTTTGATCTGGGTTCCCTTTCTATTTGCCTGAAACCTATTCTAAATACAACAGTCAAATTTACTATTATCACCTGCAAGACCCTGCATGGTCTGCACCTCCTATTAGTTCTCAGACCTCCTGTTTTCTGATCTCCTTTTTGTTCACTGCCACAGTCTCATGCGTTTTCTTTCTGTTCCTCTAATACACACAGCACGCTACTGATTCTCTCCTTAACTGACTTGCTTTACTTCTTTCCTCATACCCACTGAACTCTGTTTCAGTATTTTTAATAATTTAAAAATTGTTCTTTAAATTTCTATGTATTCAAGTCAATGTTAAATAATGATGATTATTTTCTGTATAGTGCTCTAGGTATTGAGGACTATTTATTTTCTCCCAAGTGTTCCTTTAGCGATATCCCAGAAATTCTTAAATACAGTGTTTTTAAATTCATTATATCTATTTTGTAGATTTCCTATTACATTACTCTACATTTGCTCCACGAACCATGACTTATTAAAAAACATAGTATTAAAATTTAAAGTTACCATAAAATTTTATTTTCTGGTTATACTACTGTCATTTTTATGTATCTATGGTCACAGTATAGTTTCTATATTCTCTTGATAGATATTAAAATTTTATCTTTGATCTAATATATGATCAATTTTTATTGTGCTCTAAAAGAAATTATAACATCAATTTTAGAGAAGTTTTATATAATATGCATATTGTATATTTATATATACTATGTATATAAAATTTTATATTTACACAAGATATATACATATACACAAATACATTAATCTATACATAGTAAAGTATATGCATATAAGAACCAGTTAGCACTGCATTAAGTCATTTTGTTCCATACTATTATTTTTTCAGTTGATCTCTGAGTGAAAAAACTGAAATTAACTATTGTTTGATTCTGTTTCTTCTTTCATATTCTAAATATTTATTTATTATTATATAATACTGTTTTTCTTAACTTTGTTTTTACTTTTTTGGTACAGCTGCAGAATTTCTTTTATTCATTAAAGTATGTTTTCCTGTACAGATTTTAATTATGTTTTAGGAGAATTTTTCATGTCAGATTTTTCTTTTTAAAGTAATGTGAAATTAGTTTCCCATTGATTTTAGCCCATTCAAACTTACTTGCTGTTCCAATTATGGTTTCATATTGCATCATGTTACATTTACTTTTAAAAAATTGTATTGATTTTTAAACTGTGTGTTTGCTTAAATTCTTTTTTTATGGAGATTTTCTGATATTTAGGAAAGTTTGCATTTTGTTGTAGTAGCATCTTTATGATAATATCCTAATTTAAAACCATTAGTCTTTTATTAATTCTATATCATGAAAATTATTACTGTATTTTCTCTACTGTTTTGTCTCTTACCTCTTAGCTACATCTGGTTTTAGAAAATAGCATTATTTTTATTACTTAGCTTTGCATTGCCAATGTTAGCTATTTATTTCCAGATACTTTGGATGAGGTAATTAGTGAACTTATTCTACTTTCTGTCTTTTTTTCTCTCACATTTTCCTTTAACTTAATCACTTAGGCATAGTGAGGTGTATCACTTTTACATTTTTTTCTATCACCTTATAACTGAAATATATCTTAAACCTTATTCCACAGTTTCATATATTTAGTGCTTACAATCTCATCTTGTACATAGTCTCTTGAGATTTCCCATAGTTAAGTTCTTGTAGTTTACTTAAGAAGTACTCTTGAGGAAAAACATTTTTTCAAGTCTTTATGTATGTTCAGGTTTTACAGTTGAGGAGTATTTTTACTGTATATGAAATCCATAGTATCACTTTCTTCTGAGTATATTATAACTTTGCTGCTCTATTTTCTGGTATACAAATTTAAAGAATTCCGAGGCTAGCTTAATTCCATTTTCCTTCAAAATAGACTTTATACTTTGGCCTTGCTTCCCAAAGATTTCTTTCTATGTCCTTCCTGGGTTCTTATTGTTCTGCCTTGTGGCTGGAGTAATCCAAATCCCAGAAAGAAACAGGTGACCACTCAGCTGGGGCCACGCAAATGAGGAGACTCTAATAAACAGATTATTACAGCAAGTAGATAGATGGCGAAGCACCTAAGGCTGACAAGAGTGGAAAATGCATTATGCCATCTAGACCTGAAAAGAGGGAACTGCTGGAGCCCAGAGGAAGCAGCAACACATCTACTGCTGTACCTTTAGTGGAGGAACACAGCATACCAGCATCCTGGCTGGGAGAAAGCTGGGGAACAAATGTCCTGAACTTAATCTTCTCCTGCATTTCGACCTCCTGCCAGCACTCCCACCAGCCCACTGGCCAATCAACGAGAAGGAGCAAGAGAGAGCTGCTGAGAAGTTCTCAAGGACCACCCTCCATGTGTACCTAGCAAATTAGAGAAGAGAGAAGCATGTATCAGGAACAGCAAATAACAGATATCCAACACAAGGTCATTATTCTTAATCAGCTGGTAAATCTTTTCTGCTCTATTTCTTGTTTTTCTTCTGGTATCTTTCCATTCTGTGTTAATTCCTTTTTAGTATTTATCATACTGAATGAGTCTTCCTGATTGAAGAATGGAAATATGGCCATGTATTGTGTCAAACCACTGGAAACTGCCATCTTGATTAGCTTTAACTGGTAGAATATAAAGATAACAGGATTCAACAGATAGAGGCTCATTCATTTCCATGACCCTTTCTCTCAGGTATACATGATACACGTACACTTCCGGGTTCGCCTAGGCCTTGTCATTCTTGTTGAACTCTTTCTTTTTTAAACTAGATTGGGTCTCTTGGCCTCTGCTGCCACGCTCTCTCCTGTGGCGCTTCAACATGCTATTGCAAGTGAGGGTATATTTGTGCACCTTGAGGTATTCCCTTCCCATTTGTAAATTCTTTTAGTACTTTTGGCCATTGCAAGATATCTCAGAAAGCACTAACAAAAATACACCCCCACTACTGAAATCTCTGTCCAAATTTCTTTACTTCTTTCCATTCCAATTCTGCTTAATTCCAGCTGCTTTTGAAATATTTAGACTTATTTGTTAGTCTGGGGATTATAGTTGCTTTTGCTTCTCCAAAACTGGAAAATTATTTTTATGGTGCCACATTCCGACCAACATGTAAATATTGCATACAAAGTTATGTGTAATGTCCAAGCTTTAGGGATACAACAACGTGTGCTAGTGAATCTTACTTATAGTCTGTATAGATAGAAGGATTGGTAGATATTTATTTATTAATATTTATTTATTAATAAATGGATTTATAGAGAGATGGGCAGAATAGACAGTTTATATTTTTAGGTCATCATGATTATTGTCACAGAGCTGTATTTTGGCTGAAGATTTGTTCACTAGGGCTGGATCCCCCTGGCTGCACCATTAACCCTGGGTGGGGCTTGCTCTAGTAACCATTGATTGGCATGAGGGTGGACAGGGGTATGTGAGCTAATCTAAGCCAGCCTGGGCTGGGGCACCATCTCTGCTTAACAAGCTCGTCTTCCTAAGACGCAAATTGACCCAAACTTGTTTCTTTTTCTTTTTTTTTTTTCCTCCTTTTCCATTTTTTTTTCTTTTTGACAACGGCCGAGGCACAAACGCACAACAGAAAACACAAAGAAAAGGTCTTTGAGGTCTTGACTCAGAACTAGCTTTTGCTCATTTATGACCACTGTGTATGTACAAACCAAAAATTAAGGTGTAGGAAGTCTGATCCAGCTATGATGCACAGACATGGAAATACACGGTAAAGGCCATGGACACAAGGAATAATGAACAACTGGAACCAATAATGCAATTACCCAGCAAACTCCCCCTCCTTGCAATGTGCCAATAATAGCTTACCAGAGATTTGAGGCCAACCACGTCTTAGCGACAGAGCTGCAAGCGAACACAATTCTACATAGCCGAAACTGACACGCTCTAATATTGTCAATGCATAGTTTTGAAACAACCAGTGGCCTAACCATTAATATATCCAGTAACTTCTCTAACCAGAGATCCATCAAGCACCCTAAAATTCTAGTAATATTAGTAAACTATAATAATTGTATACTGCAATATTAAAAAATGCAGTAATTGAAAGAACTTTTTATTCATTCTCTGCTTTGCATTAATTGAATAAATCTAAATTTATCAGGGAAGTCCTATAATCAATTTACTTGCTGCTTAATGCAGAGAATAAACTCAGCAATTTAGAGAAATTTTGAGAGAACAAGTGTGTAAAAATTCTTTTAATGCATTTTCCATGAAGGATAAAGGTTTACGCAGTTCTTACAGAGTCAGGTTTAACTACTAAACTCTGTGGTGTGGTCAGGGTAGGGTACTGTACTTGTCAGTACCTGAGGCCATTTATTAAGGTCTTGTTCAGTCTGCCTATGTTCTATAATTTTGTCAACCAGGACATTGTAAGAAAGTACAACAGCCCCTAAATAGCAGTGAGAGAGACAAAAAATTTCACTAACGATTCTTTTCCGTTAATACCATAGGAGAGATTTAGTCCTGATTAGTAAAAATAAAGGAAGCTGTTGTTATTCACTGAAAAGATTAAGGAAGCCTGTGCATGTATGTATGTATGTGTATATATATGAAATAAGCAACAAATTGCAATTATGCAAACACTGGCTGTTATAGTAAGCAATAAAATATGTTAAAGTACAAGTCTATTAACACAAGATTTCTCTTAGAAGGTCAAAGATTACACATAGAAGAAACTAAATAAGATCGCATACTATACTTAATCTGGAGAGTTACAGAAGCTCCACTGGTGATGTATAAATAAAATAAAAAATCATGTTACTGTGGAAATTAGTCATTGTACTACTTTCAAATTTAAACATTTTTCTTTATATCAACTACCAATGATTGTTTTTTTTCCTGTTGCAAGTTAACTTATTGTGAAATAACTCCAAGCTGTGTCACACTGACCACCTCATCAGAATTTTCCTTCTCTCAGACACCTTTCCGCTCATATGTGCTTTGATTCACATGCACCTACTACAGGAAGTGAGCTGTGACACCCTGTGGTCTACACAACATTGTAAAGCTATTGAATTATTGGAATGGAAATCAAAACAGTCTCAAGGGCTATACTCAAATAGCTGCCTATTTGTATTTCAAACAATGAAGTTTGGGGCGGTAGCATTCTCTTTTGCATTTTGCTTTTAATTTACATATGCATAACATATATTCTTTGGCATGAACAGTTCATTCATGATTGAATGGAAGGAGTTCTGTCTCTAGGAGAGCTGAGTAAGGTCCTTCCAACTCTGCTGCACAAACACACACATTTCTCCAATAAACAGTAATAACTTACTAAGTATTTAGATAAGTCTTCTTAAAATAATGACAAAGTCCACAGGGCTGGGGTGAAGTCAAAAAAGTATTAACTGATACTCCCTCCATTGGATGACGGCTCTTAACTCTTACATGCCACTTAACCTGAGATGCATCTTCTGTCAACTAAATGGGTCTAATATTCTTTCCAGTTTTAAAATTCCCAAAATGTTGAAACACAAGCAAAACAAATGTAGTCAAGCGCTTCGTTTCTACTATAAAGGCATACTCACTTTTAGTAAAGGCATCTTTCACTCCACACCTAGGAAAATCCTCGGCATCCTTTCTGTTATCAGCGTGTAATCGTCCAGGTACAGCCTTTAGGTCCAACAACTGCAGTAAGTCTTTCTATACTTTCTTCACAGTCCGATCTTTATTTCCAACATTTCACTGATTTTCTTTCTTTTTAAAAAGCACACATATCTCCTAAGTAATATTTCTATAATTTTAGGCTTAACTAACTGATGTTTTTGGATTAAAACAACATTACTAATTACATTAAAATTTATCTCATATAAAAGGAAAATTCTTTTTGATGACAATGAAGCTTACTATACTCCAGAAACATTTAATTAACCTGTATTGAGTAGTTTTAAATCTATGGTGAATATTAAGTAACACTTAATCTTGAGCCATGAAATGCTTTCTGTGGGTGTCAGCTTCACAGCAGAGCAGCTAAGGCAACGTCTGGGCCACAATTAACCTGAATGTAAGCTGTGCGGTTAGAAGGTGCTCTGCAGTATTACATGAGCCTGGTTACAAGCATTCTAAGGGTTTTCCTTAACCAAATTTTAATTACTGATTCATGTGGCATCTATAATAACTAAATTTCTGCCCCTGTAAGAAATGACACTTAGAATGTGGCTACATATGTTATTTCCAATGAATTTAGCATTTCCTTTACTTTTCAAAGCAATAAACTGTAATTGTGTAATTTATTTTCAAGTACAATAAAGGGAACTTTGCTTTTCCTTTTTTGGTTATAGGGGATTTTTGCTTTGAGTTTACTTGTGAAAAGAAAGGTTACAAAAGCACTAAAATTTTAATATTTTATTTTAATGGTGGCTGTTTTTATATCAAGGATTCAGAAATAAGATGAAATACAAAGAATATAAACAAGAGAACACCAAAGCATAAACAGGTCATTTGTAAAAGGACAGACATTACTGTGATTTTTTTTCCCCACGTTTCTTGAGTTGATTCTGTTTTTATGTATACCTGACAGGAAATTCTGGAAGGCACTAAGCTCCTTTTTCACCAGAGAAGACATCATTTTTTTTTCTTTTAACATTGACCCTGACCTCTGTGCACAATGAGCAAGACAGATAAACATTTAGATGGCTGGCTTCAACCCAGTAGCTCATCTTTATAACTCCTCGTCTCACCCACTGCTGCAAACAAGGATTATCTTTAAAATATTAAAGCTATAAGCCCAAGACACTATGATGAATTGAGAGTTTGTAATCTATACATACAAATACTGTCTAAGGACAGCAAATCAATAAGGTGCAACACAGGAATAAACAGGGATGGGGCTCTTTTTGTCAGGAAGATAATGATGACCATGGAAAGCACAAAGAATACATACTCAAATAAACACAACCACAGAGTTATCTTCAAAAAAGAGAAAATTTTATCCACATTCCCAAGTAGAAAATTTTGTTTTTGACTACCTAAATATGGGAACCTCTTTGTTTACTATTGTTATTGATAAGGGGTATTGAATGAACATGAAAGCGATTCATCCTCTCATTTTGACCCCTAATAGAGCTTTCTCTCAGACTGCTTACATTCACAATTAGAACAGAGAGATTAAAGCGCAAAAACAACTACAATGGGAGAAGTTTCTCAAAGCATATCAGCTAAATCCAAAGGTTTAGTGAATTCTCAAAGCTCAATTGCTAGCTTTTTTCTTGACTCAGTAAGGACTATCAACTATGTGAACTTGACAGAGTTATTAGCAATGGTGCATTTCAAGATAACACACAGAAATTTTGTTACATCTGAATATGAGTACGTGTTCATATTTCTGTTAAGACATAAAAGCTAACAAGCTAACCACAACCCAAGCTAAGTAAACATCAGATAAGAGTAAAGGAGAAGGAGGCAGTGAGCTTATTTATTAGAATGGATCTGAGCACAGATTCTGGGACACGTACATTCAAACTTCCAGAAGAAAAATCAGAACACAGGTTTTATAGTCATCACGTCATCTGTTATACATTTGGGATCTAAAAGCCGTATCTCCAATGCCTCCTCTGAGGATGTACTTTAATTTGGATAATGCTTCAGGACGCAAGCTTTTGCCTCTAGAACTACTTATAGGAAGGTTTGAGTTTGGACACATTTCCTGACGCAGAACCTCAAAAACAGATGTTTGATCGATCAATCAATCAAAGAGCTGTAATCATATTTAAATCATACATACCGTTGATACCTTGGGTACAGAAGCCTGTAGATGTTCATACTTCAGTTCATACAAGGGGGTCAGTAAACTATGGAAAAGTGCCTGTTTTTGTAAATAAAGTTTATTGGAACACAGCCATGCTTGTTCATTTCCATATTATCTATGGCTGCTTTTGTGCTGCAACAGCTGAGTTGAGTAACATACAGACTATATGGGCTGCAAAGGTGAAAATATTTATTATCTGTCCCTTTACAGAAAAAAAGTTTGCTGAACTCTGGTCTATCTGAGTTGTTTAAGCATAATTTGTTTAAGCAAAATACAGATAATTTGTTTTGCCAGATTTTCCTCAATAGTCTATACTTGAAGTTTTTCTGAGCTACTCAGCAACAAATGAGTCTTTCAATCCAATATTAAGTAAATGGGTTTCACAACTACACTATTATTGACCATTCCAAATTCTTTTCCAAAGTGTAGTGAAATAAGTCACAGAGAAAAGCCTTTAGTGTCTTCTGAACTTATATTTGGTCCTATCTTTATAGACTTATGTGACAAAATGTGCTAGATATTCTTTTTGGTTATCAATAACTTTTAATAACTTTTCTTTCAAGAATTTGGGTAATTTCTAATGTCAAATAGGATCTAGATAGACATGGTCACATTTAGAAATAATGTTAGATCAGGCCTAGCTTAAGCGAAACATCAAACGAGCATGGCTGTATTTAAATAAAACTTTATTTACAAAAGTAAGTGGTACATTTGATTTTACCTGCAGACCATAGTATGCTGACCCCTATTTTAGGTCTATGGTTGCCAAGGAAACTGGCTATTGGCCAGGGGTTATGCAAGATTAACTCCTAATATGTGGGGAAACACAACCTTTTTGAGTGCCTCAATAAACAATAATCTAGATTACAGGAAAATTAGAAATACAATAAAAGCTTAAAAAATATGGTCATTGAAAAAGAACACAGAATAAATTGAAGTATACAAAGCTTTTCTGACATGAAAAAGAAATCAAGATTTTCATCAGAAATAGGTCATGATTCTTCTAACATAATTAAGGTAATAAAACTTATGATTCTAATGAACTTGAAAAATTATAGTAAAATCATACTTGCCCCCAAATTTCAAAATAAAAATGCATACAAATGAAAACACTTGGGGACTGATCCTACCCAGTGGTGTAGAAAAAGTCTGAACCCACCTCATCCCACATACACACCATTTCACACTTATACACAGAGTAATTTATCCTAAGGAAGGAAAGAGGCCTGAATGAACACCTAGTGCACAATAAGAGAATAAAAAAAGACCACATAAAAAATCCAGGTGAGATGGAGACATCGTAGCAGAGGAAGCCCCACCTCCAGCCCAGCTCTGTGTTAGGAAAGGATATCGCTGAGGGACTGGAGCACAGAATAACCTTCTCTGGGGAATGGAATAAAAGCCACAGTTTGTGGGTCAAAGAACAACCATACCATCAATGTAAGAAACCGTTTTTAGAACTAAAGCACCCACCAAACACCGGGGGACCTGCTAGAACTTGCTCTGGGACTACAGGTGCTAGTGCACACCCTCATTTATGTTCCTCCACACATTGTTACTGCAGAAGGGGCAGGGTGAGTACCAGTGTTTACATTTCCTCCCCATATTGCTGGTGCAGACTGAAGCAGCACGAGTGATACTGTTTCTGTCCTAAACCCATATTGACAGTGCAGGTGGGAGCAGGGTGAGTACCACTGTTTACATTGCCCCTCATGTAGCTGGTGTAGACTGCAGCAGACTGAGTGATCTTGTGTATGTTCCACACCCATACTGACAGTGCAGAAGGAGCAGGGTGAGAACATCATTTATGTTTCCCATGCATATTAATAAAAATATGTCACTGGCAAAAGCAAACACATAGCAAAGGCTGTAGATCAATCACTTAAAAGCTAGTGTGCAGATAAAAGACAATAGTAGTAAATCAGTCACTTCTAAAAATTAGTCAACGGAATCACTAAATAAAAAGGAACAAAAGAAGATGTCATATACGTAAAATGTGGAGGAGGCAAAGTAAAAGGGGACTGATGTTAGAATGTGTTCCAATCTAAGTTACCATCAACTTAACAGACTATTATATACATAAGATGTCATAGATAAGCCCTGTGTCAAACCAGAAGCCTACAATAGATAAATAAAAAAAGAAAGAAAAGGAATCTACCGATAACACTAAAGAAAGTTATCACACACAAAGGAAAAGAGAAGAAGAAGAATGGATTAGAGAAGATTGGCAAAACAACCATAAAACATTTAACAAAATAGTAAAAGTCTATCAAAAATCACTTTCAATGTAAATGGACTAAATGCTCCAATCAAAAGACACAGGGTGATTGAATGGATAGAAGAACAGGACCCTCAACTTGCTGTCTACAAAATACACACTTCATACCTAAAAACACACAGACTGACATTAAAGGGATGCAAAAAGATATTCTATGCAAATAGAAATTAAAATAAAGCTGGAGTAACAGTACTTACATAGAACAAAACAGACTTTAAAACAGGACTATAATGAGACAAAAAGGACATTATATAATGACTAAGGGCTCAATCTAGAAAGAAGACATAACAATTGTAAATATCTACACACCCAGCAGAGGAGCACCTAAATATATGAGGCAAATATTCACATGTGTAAAAAGAGAAATTGATAGTAACAATAACAGTAGGAGAGCTTTACACCCATTTACAGTAATGGCAAGATCATTTAGAAGAAAATCAATAAGTAAAGGGTGGCTTAAAATGACACATTAGAACAAATGAGCTTAATAGATGTATACAAAACATTATATCCCATAAACTGCAGAGTACATATCCTTTTGAAGTGCACATGGAACATTTTCCAGGATAGATCACGCTAAGCCACAAAAAAGTTTCAAAATTTAAGACTGAAACCATACCAAACAACTTTTCTGACCACAATGGTATAAAACTGGAAATCAATTACAAAGAAAAGAACTGGGAAAATCACACACACATGGGAACTAAAAAGATGCTACTAAACAACCAATGGATCAATGAAGAAATCAAAAGAGGGAATAAAAAGAAATACTTGGAAAATAATGAACATAGAAAGACAACAATTCAAAATCTTTGGGATAAAGCAAAACCAGTTCTAAGAAAGAAGTTTATACCATTACAGGCCTATCTCAAGTGAACAATGTAACCCTACACCTAAAAGAGGTAGAAAAAAAGAACAAAATGCCCCAAGTTAAGAGGAAGAAGAAAATAAGAAATATCAGACTGGAAATAAATGAAATAGAGACTATAAATATATATATACAGCAGGTCAATGAAACTAAGGGTTATTTCTTTGAAAAGATAAACAAAATGATTAAACCTTTAGCTAGACTTATCAAGAAAAAAAGAAAGGGGACTCATAAATGATATCAGAAATGAAATAGAAGTTACAATTGACACCACAACATCTGTAACAGATTATTCTGAAAAATTATATGCCAACAAACTAGAAAACCTAGTAGAAATGGATAAATACCCAGAAACATACAATATTTCAGGACTGAACCAGGAAAAAATAGAATATCTGAATGGACTCATTACTAGTAATAAAAATGAATCAGTAGTAAAAAAAATTTCCTGGTGGAGCCAAGATGGCGGTGTGAGTAGAGCAGCGGAAATCTCCCAAAACCACATAAAGCTATGAACATATAACAAAAACAACTCTTCCTAGAATAAAGACCAGAGGACACAGGACAACATCCAGACCACATCCACACCTGCGAGAACCCAGAGCCTTGTGAAGAGGGTAAGATACAAGCTCTGGTCCCGTGGGACCTGAGTGCCCCTCCCCCAAGCTCCCAGCAGGAGAAGAATAGGCAGAGCGGGAGGGAGCCCAGGACTGCTGAACACACAGCCCCAGCCACCCGGACCAGAGCGCAAACACAGTGCGTGCGCGGGGCCCTGGATACTAGGAAAACAGGGCAGCAAGAACAGTGAGCGGGTACTGGAGGCCTGGCGCTAGAGGACAAAAGAAAAGCGAGTGGCCATTCTTTTTTTTTTTCTGTTTTGTTTCGGTGAGCGCTTTTTGGAAGTCTTAAAGGGATAGGGACCCCAATACTAGGGAAACAGGGCAGCAAGACCGGTGAGCAGATGCCTGAGGCTGGCGCCAGAGAATAAAGAAAAATGAGCAGCCATTACTTATTTATTTATTTTTATTCTTTTTTAATATTTTTTAAATTTTAAATTTTTTATTTTTTTGTACTCGTTTTGTTTTGGCGGGTGCTTTTTGGAAGTTTTAAAGGGGCAGGGTGGGACACTTAATCCAGAGGTAGGGAATCCGGCGATCTCTGGGCACCCTAATCCCCTGGTCTGCAGGGAGCAGGGAGGCCCCTTATGGAGATAAATACCCTCCCAGCCACTCCCCCTCCAACGCAACTCCACCACTTTGGAGCAGCGGCCCGAGCCAGGCCACGCCCACAGCAACAGCGGAGATTAACTCCATAGCAGCCGGGCAGGAAGCAGAAGCCCTGGCTGTGCGCAGCTGCCCAGCACAAGCCACTAGAGGCCGCTGTTCTCCCAGGAGAGGAGGGCCACAAACCAACAAGAAAGGAAGTCCTTCCAGCCGTCACTCGTCCCAGTTCTGCAGACTATTCCTATCACCATGAAAAGGCAAAGCTACAGGCAGACAAAGATCACAGAGACAACACCAGAGAAGGAGACAGACCCAACCAGTCTTCCTGAAAAAGAATTCAAAATAAGAATCATAAACATGCTGACAGAGATGCAGAGAAATATGCAAGAGAAATGGGATGAAGTCCGGAGGGAGATCACAGATGCCAGAAAGGAGATCGCAGAAATGAAACAAACTCTGGAAGGGTTTATAAGCAGAATGGATAGAATGCAAGAGGCCATTGATGGAATTGAAACCAGAGAACAGGAACGCATAGAAGCTGACATAGAGAGAGATAAAAGGATCTCCAGGAATGAAACAATATTAAGAGAAATGTGTGACCAATCCAAAAGGAACAATATCCATATTATAGGGGTCCCAGAAGAAGAAGAGAGAGGAAAAGGGATGGAAAGTATCTTGGAAGAAATAATTGCTGAAAACTTCCCCAAACTGGGGGAGGAAATAATCAAACAGACCACGGAAATACACAGAACCCCCAACAGAAAGGATCCAAGGAGGACAACACCAAGACACATAATAATTAAAATGGCAAAGATCAAGGACAAGGAAAGAGTTTTAAAGGCAGCTAGAGAGAAAAAGGTCACCTATAAAGGAAAACCCATCAGGCTAATGTCAGACTTCTCGACAGAAACCCTACAGGCCAGAAGAGAATGGCATGATATATTTAATGCAATGAAACAGAAGGGCCTTGAACCAAGGATACTGTATCCAGCATGACTATCATTCAAATATGACGGTGGGATTAAACAATTCCCAGACAAACAAAAGCTGAGGGAATTTGCTTCCCACAATCCACCTCTACAGGACATCTTACAGGGACTGCTCTAGAAGGGAGCACTCCTAGAAAGAGCACAACACAAAACATCCAACATATGAAGAATCGAGGAGGAGGAATAAGAAGGGAGAGTAGAAAAGAATCTCCAGACAGTGTATATAACAGCTCAATAAGTGAGCTAAGTTAGGCAGTAAGATACTAAAGAGGCTAACCTTGAACCTTTGGTAACCACGAATTTAAAGCCTGCAATGGCAGTAAGTACATATCTTTCAATAGTCACCCTAAATGTAAATGGACTGAATGCACCAATCAAAAGACACAGAGTAATAGAATGGATAAAAAAGCAAGACCCATCTATATGCTGCTTACAAGAAACTCACCTCAAACCCAAAGACATGTACAGACTAAAAGTCAAGGGGTGGAAAAACATATTTCAAACAAACAACAGCGAGAAGAAAGCAGGGGTTGCACTACTAATATCAAACAAAATAGACTTCAAAACAAAGAAAGTAACAAGAGATAAAGAAGGACACTACATAATGATAAAGGGCTCAGTCCAACAAGAGGATATAACCATTCTAAATATATATGCACCCAACACAGGAGCAACAGCATTTGTGAAACAAATACTAACAGAACCAAATGGGGAAATAGACTGCAATGCATTCATTTTAGGAGACTTCAACACACCACTAACCCCTAAGGATAGATCCACCGGGGAGAAAATAAGTAAGGACACAGAAGCACTGAACAACACACTAGAGCAGATGGACCTAATAGACATCTATAGAACTCTACAACCAAAAGCAACAGGATGTACATTCTCCTCAAGTGCACATGGAACATTCTCCAGAATAGACCACATACTAGCCCACAAAAAGAGCCTCAGCAAAATCCAAAATATTAAAATTCTACCAACCAACTTTTCAGACCACAAAGGTATAAAACTAGAAATAAATTCTACAAAGAAAACAAAAAGGCTCACAAACACATGTAGGCTTAACAACATGCTCCTAAATAATCAATGGATCAACGAACAAATTAAAGTAGAGATCAAGGAATATACAGAAACAAATGACAACAATAACACAAAGCCCCAACTTCTGTGGGATGCAGCGAAAGCAGTCTTAAGAGGAAAGTATATAGCGATCCAGGCGCACTTGAAGAAACAAGAACAATCACAAATTAATAGTCTAACATCACAATTATCGAAATTGGAAAAAGAAGAACAAATGAGGCCTAATGTCAGCAGAAGGAGGGACATAATAAAAATCAGAGAAGAAATAAACAAAGTTGAGAAGAATAAAACAATAGCAAAAATAAATGAAACCAAGAGCTTGTTCTTTGAGAAAATAAACAAAATAGATAAGCCCCTAGCCAAACTTTTAGAGAAAAAGAGAATCAACACAAATCAACAGAATCACAAATGAGAACGGAAAAATCACGACAGACTCCACAGAAATACAAAGAATTATTAGAGACTACTATGAAAACCTATATGCCCACAAGCTGGAAAACCTAGAAGAAATGGACAACTTCCTAGAAAAATACAACCTTCCAAGACTGACCCAAAAAGAAACACAAAAGTTAAACAAACCAATTACAAGCAAAGAAATTGAAACAGTAATAAAAAAACTACCCAAGAACAAAACCCCCGGGCTGGACAGATTTACCTCAGAATTTTATCAGACACACAGAGAAGACATAATACCCATTCTCCTTAAAGTTTTCCAAAAAATAGAAGAGGAGGTAATACTCCCAAACTCATTCTATGAAGCCAACATCACCCTAATACCAAAACCAGGCAAAGACCCCACCAAAAAAGAAAATTACAGACCAATATCCCTGATGAATGTAGATGCAAAAATACTTAATAAAATATTAGCAAACCAAATTCAAAAGTATATCAAAAGAATCATACACCATGACCAAGTGGGATTCATCCCAGGGATGCAAGGATGGTACAACATTTGAAAATCCATCAACATCATCCACCACATCAACAAAAAGAAAGACAAACACCACATGATCATCTCCATAGATGCTGAAAAAGCATCAGACAAAATTCAACATCCATTCATGATAAAAACTCTCAGCAAAATGGGAATAGAGGGCAAGTACCTCAACATAATAAAGGCCATATATCATAAACCCACAGCCAACATTATACTGAACAGTGAGAAGCTGAAAGCTTTTCCTCTGAGATCGGGAACTAGACAGGGATGCCCACTCTCTCCACTGCTATTTAACATAGTACTGGAGGTCCTAGCCACGGCAATCAGACAAAACAAAGAAATACAAGGAATCCAGATTGGTAAAGAAGAACTTAAACTGTCACTATTTGCAGATGACATGATATTGTACATAAAAAACCCTAAAGACTCCACCCCAAAACTACTAGAACTGATATTGGAATACAGCAGTTGCAGGATACAAAATTAACACACAGAAATCTGTAGCTTTCCTATACACTAACAATGAACCAATAGAAAGAGAAATCAGGAAAACAATTCCATTCACAATTGCATCAAAAAGAATAAAATACCTAGGAATAAATCTAACCAAAGAAGTTAATGACCTATACTCTGAAAACTACAAGTCACTCTGAAGAGAAATTAAAGGGGACACTAACAAATGGAAACTCATCCCATGCTCGTGGCTAGGAAAAATTAATATCGTCAAAATGGCCATCCTGCCCAAAGCAATATACAGATTTGATGCAATCCCTATCAAATTACCAGCAACATTCTTCAATGAACTGGAACAAATAATTCAAAAATTCATATGGAAACACCAAAGACCCCAAATAGCCAAAGCAATCCTGAGAAAGAAGAATAAAGTAGGGGGGATCTCACTCCCCAACTTCAAGCTCTACTACAAAGCCATAGTAATCAAGACACTTTGGTACTGGCACAAGAACAGAGCCACAGACCAGTGGAACAGACTAGAGACTCCAGACATTAACCCAAACATATATGGTCCATTAATATTTGATAAAGGAGACATGGACATACAGTGGTGAAATGACAGTCTCTTCAACAGATGGTGCTGGCAAAACTGGACAGCTACATGTAGGAGAATGAAACTGGACCATTGTCTAACCCAATATACAAAATTAAATTCACAATGGATCAAAAACCTGAATGTAAGTCATGGAACCATTAAACTCTTAGAAAAAAACACAGGCAAGAACCTCTTAGACATAAACATGAGTGACCTCTTCTTGAACATATCTCCCCGGGCAAGGGAAAGAACAGCAAAAATGAACAAGTGGGACTATATTAAGCGGAAAAGCTTCTGTACAGCAAAAGACACCATCAATAGAACAAAAAGGAACCCTACAGTATGGGAGAACATATTTGTGAATGACAGATCCAATAAAGACTTGACGTCCAAAATATATAAAGAGCTCACACGCCTCAACAAACAAAAACAAATAATCCAATTAAAAAATGGGCAGAGGAACTGAACAGATGGTTCTCCAAAAAAGAAATACAGATGGCCAACAGACACATGAAAAGATGCTCCACATTACTAATTATCAGAGAAATGCAAATTAAAACTACAATGAGGTATCATCTCATACCAGTAAGGATGGCTGCCATCCAAAAGACAAACAACAACAAATGTTGGTGAGGGTGTGGAAAAAGGGGAACCCTCCTACACTGCTGGTGGGAATGGAAATTAGTTCAACCATTGTGGAAAGCAGTATGGAGGTTCATCAAAATGCTTAAAACAGACTTACCATTTGACCCAGGAATTCCACTCCTAGGAATTTACCCTAAGAACGAAGCAATGAAGTTTGAGAAAGACAGATGCACCCCTATGTTTATCACAGCACTATTTACAATAACCAAGAATTTGAAGCAATCTAAATGTCCGTCAGTAGATGAATGGTTAAAGAAGATGTGGTACATATACACAATGGAATACTACTCAGCCATAAGAAGAGGGCAAATCTTACTATTTGCAATAACATGGATGGGGCTAGAAGGTATTATGCTCAGTGAAATAAGCCAGGCAGAGAAAGACTAGTGCCAAATGATTTCACTCATCTGTGGAATATAAGAACAAAGGAAAAACTGAAGGAACAAAACAGCAGCGTAATCACAGAACCCAAGAATGGAATAAGAGGTACCAAAGGGAAAGGGACTGGGAAGGATGGGTGGGTAGGGAGGGATAAGGGGGGGTAAAAAGAAGGGGGGTATTAAGATTAGCATGCATGGGGGGTGGGAGAAAGGGGAGGGCTGTACAACACAGAGAAGACAAGTAGTGATTCTACAACATTTTGCTATGCTGATGGATAGTGACTGTAAAGGGGTTTATAGGGGGGACCTGGTATAGGGGAGGGCCTAGTAAACATAATATTCTTCATGTAAGTGTAGATTAAAGATAACAAAAAAAAGAAAGAAAGAAAGAAAAGGGGGATTACTCCCTGATAGGATAAATCTAACTGTAAATCAAGATTAATGCATGCTTTAAATATCCTTAATTTTGATCACTTAAAGGGTGTCAGATGATTGGCTATGGAGGTACACTTTTCTGATAATATTCCTTTATCTTAAAAGAAAAAAAAAAAGCATTTCCTGTGTGGTGACCTCCAATGAGTTCTACACAATGGTATAAAGGACATATCAAAGTGTGGGCAAAGCGTCTGTTTGTGTTTATACAGAGGATCAAAGCCTAATTTGGCTACCCAGAAAATGAACTAAGATACGATATGAAGAAGAACTTTCAACATCAGCACTCTCTGGAAGAGTCATACCAGAAGATGATCATCAAAAAACCTCAACAAAGATCCAGGCGATGCTGCAGTTGTAGCTGCATTCATCCCACCGGTTCCTGGACTTGCCATTGGAATGAAGAAGGAGATATCTAAGCTGGCCTGTGCATACAGTAAAATAACAAATTTGACTGGATCTATACTGTTGGAACTCAACCAAGAATTAGGAGAAGTGCAAGTTGCAGCGCTCCAAAATCTTACAACTACAGACTATCAACTGTTAAAAGAACATATGGGATGTGAAGAGTCCCCAGGAATGGGTTGTTTTAATTTGACTGATTTCTCTCAGACTGTTCAAGTTCAGTTGGACAATATCCATCATATCATAGATAAATTTTCACAAATGCCTAAGGTGCCTAACTGGTTTTCTTGGTTTCACTGGAGATGGCTGGTAACTATAGATCTGCTTTGGTTATGTAACTGTATTCCTATTATGTTAATGTGTGCACGCAATTTAAGTAGTAGCTTAAAACCTATACATGCTGAAGTTACTCTACAAGAAGATATGTCAAAGAAATAATCAATCTTCCCATGTTTTCTTCCATCTGCTACCTCTATAGCTTTTCTTCTTCCTTCCTAACTACAACCCTTAAATAGAAATCGTGCCTCAAATCGAACTTAACGAGTATCATAATTCTTCCAAGTGATAAAGACACCTCAAGAGAAATGCTGGGCATAGAAGCCACAGGGCATAAATCTGCAAAGAAGTAAAAAGCTAACCTTTTCAAACAATATGGCTTCTCTCTCACTTACCAACTTTACATTTCCCTGTATGGCCCCGGAAGATGACTGGTTAGCCAGAGACGGGTAAGATTCCTCAAGGGAGGAACAACCTAAGACAGGCACAGTCGCAGGGGGGCCATCAGGTGAGAAATTGGGGATCAACAGAGGTGAGGCTTAGAACCTCTCCCCCGATGTTTTGAGAGAAATCTTCTGCATCCGTGGATGTTTTGTTGCCCTTGTCTAGCTTGGATTAACACTTAGTCTACAGGCACACACCTGATCATCTACATTTGCTCTCTTACAGCACTAAACTATGTTTTCTACCTTTATCTTGCATCTACCTACCACTTCAGCATTTTATTAATAATAATAATAATAATAAGGGAGAAATGTGGGATTCACATATAAATCAAGTATAAAAATCAAACGAATATTCATTTTTGACCTGTTTATAGTTCATAATGCGTGATCAAAACCGAAAGTTTCTGTGATGACTGCCCTTGTACTGTTCACCATGTAAAGAACTTGTTCACTATGTAAGAATTTGTTCACCATGTAAGAACTTGTTTGTTATGCTTCAGAAGATTGGAGACTGATGAGAATTAGGCTTGGGGTGGATTAATGATTGTGCATTGAGCATTGAGTCCCCTATACAGAATTTTATTTTTGTTAACAACCATCTGATCAATAAATATAAGAGATGCCCTCTCAGAAAAAAAAAAAACCTTTAAAAATAAGCATCTTATTTTACATGCCTTACTGTGTGACCTTGAGCAAGTTCCTTTGCTCCTCTGTGCCTCATGGTCTTTCATGTGGAATGAGGATAAAAAATATAAACTATTTCCTTTGGTTATCGTGAGAATTAAATGTGGAGCATATAAAATATTTAGGGATGAGCTCGGCTCACAGTACGTGCTCCATGCATGTTTTGTATTATTGTTAGCATCCTTCGCCCACATCTTCCTGTTTCCCTTTCTTCTCTCTCAATCCTAATCTCCTTTTCTTGTTTTGAGCCACTGAAGGATCATCACTAGCAGATGATGAGCACCTGCCCTTCTGCAGTTTCTGCACGTCCTCTGGCTTTTTCTGAACTCCAGGAGCGCCTATGATCTGGGTGACTGACAGTTCATCACAGAGAACCCTGTGATGGGTTTTCTACTGGTGTCGGAGCAGTTATTCCAATCTTCCCTTGCTCCTCTCTGCTTTTATTACCATTATGTCTCATCAGGCACTAAGCAGTGACTAAAGGCCTTCTCTCTCATCAGTGATAGTGAGAAGGAAAGGCAGCTACTTGCTGCTTCTGCTCGTGATAGACCCAAACTGCTCAGCTCGGGGCAAACACCTCTTGGCACTACTCCTTGAGGTCGAGAAGAGAATCATTATTCATGAGGTTTTGGGCACTGCGCTAGTAAATTAAATGCCTGGAATATAAAACTAAACACAATGTCTGTCCTTGCCCTTAGGAAGCTTACCATTTGCTGGGGAATATGGACAATGACACGACAATAGATCTCAGTGTTGCAAGTACAGGGTGCTGGGAAGCGCATGGGAGGGACATGAGCTGGGGGATGAGGGTCCAGGGAATGAGAGCTTAAAGGAAGCTTAGAGCATTGTGCAGAAAGAGACCCAAGGCAGGCCTGAAGCCTGGCTATTGATTTTAAAAAATACAGTCTCATATTAAAATTCTGGAATGTTCTGAGATTGTTTCTTGCAGTTATATTGTACCAGGTGGGCAACATACAGCCACACCAGAGAGTAGTTTTTCCACACAGGAGACTAGCAAAGCTGAGCTTTATGCCTGGCAGAATCCACCCTCCAAGTGATCATATCATCAGCAAGCCTGTGGAACTTGGGGCCAGGGAATGCAGAGAGGGGAGCTAGCTTCCACAGCTGACCGCATCTCTTCCCAGCCGTGCATCGACTGATGTCACACTGGTGACTGGATATTGGCCACAGTGGGGGGTATTTACACCACAGCAATTGGAAAATGCAACATACCAGGGCTTTCTTTTCCAGGGCCAGTTGTTGAGACATTTATCAGCACACCATCGGCAGGATGTACCACCTCACCAGTCTTTGTGTCTTATGCCACTAAAGAAACTTTTCTCCATTACTTCAGACACCTCTTGTACAGCACTTTAAATCTTCTGGGTCCTCTTCACACTCTAGCTACTGCTGCTAGGACCAACTTCGTGCAGGTGCAACCTGGCCGTGTCGGGCCCTGCCTCCTGGCTCCAAGAACATGCTTGCAATGGCAGTGAGCAAAGCAGGCTATTATTAATGAATGGGTTTTCAAAGGCATGCTTCTCAGCACCGCAGGCCTCTCATAAGCTTATGACCACGTTCGGGGAAGCACAGACCTAGGAGAGGGGCTAAGTCATACTCACAAAACACTGAGGGAAGATCCAGTAACACAACAAACCTAAACTGCATCTAATGATATAAACAGAGAATGATGATGCGGGGAAGCCTGCCAACATAGAAAACAGGGCAAACAAAATCAAGTTTTAAATAATAGAGCAACAGAGGATTCTACAAAATCGTAGCAGGAAAACAACATAAAATTGATCTGAACAGAGAAATGATCTCGGCTGGGGTAGCAGGGACCAGCCCATGTGTGCTCTTAGAAGCTTCCTCCAGGGAAGACCTGAAGAAATACAGCTTGATTAAGAAATACAGTTAGAGCCTTGGCAAGGAGAGAAGGACAGTGAGGGCAACGTCAGGCATCGCCTCTCAGCTGTTCTTGTGCTGTCTTGACTCTGCCTCAAATTATTTTCTTTCTTCAAGATTATTTTCTTCCTTTCTCCATGCCAACACACTTAATGTCACGTTCCCCTTTTCAGTCACATGTAAGTTATTTCAAGATTCAGAGCCCCTAAGCATTCGACTCTCTTTACAAGTCGTCAGCAACTTGTAAACATAAAGCCCAGCCCCCCAACAGACAGAGGGTGATTTATGGGGGTCTGCAGCCACGTAACTATTCCAGCAGAGCTGGGTTCCTCCTGTCTGCCACCAGCATTTCCCAGGAGCCTCTCCCGCTAGTGAGCCAGCAGCACTAGTGCCGATCACCCACTTCCAAGTCTGCGGCACCCCTCGCTGGCCCTCCTTCATAGTGCACCGCCTTCTGCCTCTCCAGGGCCTACTTCTGGGCTTGGTAAATAGGAGGTGCCCAATCAGTGCAAGTTGGTTTCCAAGTGAAGGAAAAAGGATTGCATCCAACCACATGGAAATGGAAAAGAGTATTTTCTTAAATAAAAAATGGGTCAAGGATGGAATTCCTGTGCAGCCCAAACAATATTGAAAGCACACTTCTTTACCCAAAATTTGTATACTAGTTAAAAAGTCAAGAACTGCTCTAAGTCTCTAGGGAATTTAAGAAGTGTTATGGACTGAGTGCCTCCGCTCCAAAACGCCTCTGGGTTGCAGCCCCACCCCACAATGATCCAAAGCAAATACTTGCTCCATTTTGTCATGACATCATGTCCCTCCTCACTCAAGGATCGTAACATACTCCTAATTTGCTCACGTAAGCTCATGAGCAGGCCTGGGGTACTCACAATTACAAGTGTGTGTGTGTGTGTGTGTGTGTGTGTGTGTGTGTGTGTGTGTAAAATGTGTAAGAATAAAGCTAGGAATGGGGTACATTAAAATATTAACTGTTTAGGTTGGCACAATTATAGGTGATCTCTTTTCTTTGTTTCTATTTTCCAAATGTCAGATATTGTGGCTACATGATGTTTATATAATTTATTCTCTTGACTGCAAGAAAGACATGAGGTAAACACATAGGCCAGGAGCACATAGACGTGCTGCACACGTACTCACCAGATGCCGCGTGAGCCCCGGGAAAGGCAGCCTGGCTTGGGTTCCTGGTCCTACTACCTCGTACAAATCACCTCAGTCCTTCTTTTTAAAGATCTGTACAATGGGTATAGTGCCACCTGTCCTGGCCTGCCTCTGTGGGTTTACTGTGGGGCTCAATGCCCATGAGGTAAGTAGAATGCTGTGCAAACAGAAGGTATATGGATGGGTAGCCTCTTTGAATTGTCACCTTTAGACTTCCCAGCACATCCTCGCATTCAGTGGCTGGGATAGTGAAAGTGGTCATGTGGAGTATGCCCACATGCCAACAAATAAAAGTGTAGTGAAATTAGCCCAGCTACTGCCTACTTTATAGCCAGTGGGGCAAGACAGAGAGGGAGGCGGAATGGCTCAAGGACTGACCTTGGAGTCGGGGAATCTGTGCTGCCACGTGGAGTCTTATCAGCTCTCCTGGCCTCAGTCTTTCCATCTGAAACTTGGATGTAACTACACTAGTCCCGGAGGGCTGAGGTGAGCATCACATGGCTTAATCACCGTATTCCCATCCTCACCCAGCTGATACTGGGTGAGCAAACTCACTGAGTGATACTGTGTGTGAGTGTGCTAGAGAAACTGCAAATGACGCCTGTTTAGGAAGAGAAGCGGAAGGGAAGAAACATAGGAAGTTGTATTAGGCGCCCACTTGGTGGCATTTCTAGACAGCATGGAGTTTGCAGCTTACACATGGCTTTGCAACAGGCTTTAAAACTGGCAGGGAGAACAAGGGTTATCAGCCCCATTTCACAGATGCAGAAAACTAAGGTTTGCAATTCAAAGTTACGTGCAATCAAAGTCACCCTGCAGGTGGGCACTGATGAGCCAGGCTCTTGGAAACCAGTCTCTTTCCCTCAACCAGGGCGCCTCCAACTGGGGAGAGGGGGCCGGCAGGGTGCTGGGACCGCGGCAGAGTCAGCCCTGTCCCAGGGGTGTGAGGCCCTGGTGATGAGCATGTCTCTGGGAAGGAGCCAGACTGAGGGTCAAGTTTTGACTCCATCGCTTCTTGGCTGTGTGACCTCATCCAGGCCGCTTCACTCTCTCTCCAAGCCTCAATCTCCTCATCTGTAAAATGGGGAAATAAACCCTGCAGGATGCAGGACTGCTGTGAGTCTGATGAAACAATGTCTATAAAATGCTAAGGACAGTGCCTGGTACAGAACATCAAACTGTAGCCACTATTGTTACTTTGGCACTTCTCCAGGGCTCCACAGGCAGCTGCTCAGAACCGACTAAATGACTAACCAGAGCCTGGCACTTCCCTGGCAGCGCATCCCGAAACAAGCTACCAGTTTAAGAATCAGACACGAGGTGGTTGGAGGACCCGAGGATCCACACACCAGCATGTGGTTATCATTTGTGCTGCTCAGAGCTTCTGTTCCGTAACGCAACTCCCACAAATGCCTTTGGGAATTAACAAAAGCATAAGGCGAGAGCACCAGTAAGCCTGCTGGCATCATGACAGTGGCAGATCAGGGAGGAAAGCAGCCCTGGGAGGCTCAACTGCAAGAGAGAAAGGCAGGGCCCACCATCCCAACCCTCCTGAGACGGTCACACAGGCTGACTTTTACGGCATACAGGGCGCGCCCGAGACCTCGCCGGCATCTTCTCATGACATTTGCACAACTCCGTAGAGTAGGCACTGCCATTAACCCCCTTCAACAGAAGAAGAAAGCAAAGCCTAGAAAAGAAGTGGAGTGACCCAAGAACTCACAGCTGTACAGGAGGAAAGGAGGTGGAGGAAGGAGGATTTGAACCCATTCTGGAGGCTGCCCTTTCAACCCTGTGCCAGACTTTGAGTCTTCAGCCCTTTACAGTTCACAGCATACTGTTCTCTTGTTGATCCTCTGGTTTGAAGTGTGCCTCACCCAGCCACCCACCCTGCCCTGAGGTCCTAACCCCCAAACCTCACAATGTGAGCTTATTTGGAAACAGCATTGTTGACGATGTAATTAGTTAAGATGAGGTCCACTGGAGTAGGGTGGACCTTAATCCAGTACGACGTATCAGGGGAAATGCGGAGGCAGACACGCAGAGGGAACCCCTGCGAAACGGAAGGCAGAGAAGGGGGTGACACTTCTATAAGCAGAGGGACACCAATGCTTGCCAGCAAGCCACCAGAAACTCAGGGAGAGGCCTGGAAGATTCTCCCTCAACCCTCAGATGGAGCCTTGGCGGCACTTTCTATGGCAGCCCTCGGAAACTAATACACAGCTGCTCTGGGAGAGAGGGTCAGTTCTATCTATAGGCGGGGAAAGGAAGGCTCAGAGAAGTGAGGGGTTAGAGGCCAAGCAGCCAGCAGGTGAGAGGTTAAGAAGCCCTCTGTGTTGTTCTCCTGTTCAAATGATTGTCGCATTTGATTCGAGTTGCTCCTGCTTTTTATGATATGCCCCATTTTGCAGAGTGCTTGACAGTTTACAGGAGTTCAGTACACATGGACTCAATCGCACAATAACCATGCAATCTTTGGTAATGGCAGGGGACGTGGCAGGAGCCACATCCTCGGGGGGAGGGCAAGTAAAGAGGGAGGAGGGTGGGTTCCCGAAGGTGGAAGTTTAGGCAGCATCCACCGCACGTTCGCCTGCCTGGACGTGACCTTTGTTCCTGCATCCCTTATGTTCTAGCAGTCAAATGACCTTGGTCTGCAGCACAGTATCCCTCTTGTCTGGTCTAGCGAATATAAAACAGTCAGAATCCAAGATGAACACATTCACAGGTGCCTCAGAAAATACCTGAAAACAGTCCAGGTGCCACCTAGCAACTAAGACATGGGATGCGGTTCCTCCATCACTTTGGGCGGCAAACAGAAGCGAGCAGGCATTTCCAACCTAAGGAAGCAGCAGAATCTTGCCTGGGTCTTTTAGAAACACAGCCAAGAACAGCCTCCATCGACTTTGTCCTTGGCTCACAAGGAAATCCAGTTCTGCCATGTATTTTCAGCCAAATGACAGGCTTGAAGGCAAGAGCGACCAGTTTTTTCTTAACAGAAATGTATTTGGAGATGAGCTCCAGACCTCCAGCAAGGAGCGCTGCGCTGGAAGGCACCCAGTTCTGCAACACGCAGGGGTCTCCGGTGAAGGCGAGAGGGTCTGGTGAGGGCCTGCAGGGCAGAAGCTGCACCAGGCTGACAGAAACGCCGGCCCCGAGGCCCCGGAAAGCTTCTGCACAGCCCTTCTGTGTTCTCCTTGCTTGGGGTCTTGCCTAAGAGTCCCTCGCCCCAAATATCTCAACTCTGGGGCACACACTTGCAATGTGCTGTAAGCAGAAGAGCCGGCAAGCACGCACTGTCTGTCGAGCATTAGGTCAGACACCTTTTGTGCCTAAAGTCATCAGATTCCTTCGCTTAGGAACTGCTGGGAGATACCATTATTCTCTCCATCTGCCATAGGTAACTGTCCACGAGGGGAGCAAGCCCGTGGGACCCAAAAGCTGGAATTTCTGACCCGGGTTGGGGCCTTAGCAAGTTTGGGGGATATCGGGGATGTTTCTGCAGAAGAGCCAGCACCATTGCTGAGTCCTGAACGGTAAGCGGGAATTTTGCAGGAGGACAGGGACGGGGCAGGGCGTGAGAGGTTGAGAGAAGTGCATGAATAAAGGCCAGGAGGCAGCAGAGACTCCGGTGTTGGAAGAACCGCAACGGCCCGGCATGGCTGGGGGGATGACGGTGCAGTCGGGCAGCTAGTGGGAGCATCTGCCTGCCCAGTTTCCTCCCCCCTGCCCTCAAGGCCCAGCCTTGCTGCCCTCCCCTCCCCTTTATGCTTGGCTGGATGCAGCTTCTTCTGTGCTTGGATATGCCAACCCCTCTCCCCCCAGCCTCCAGGCCCTTGCCCGGGCTTGGTGCACGCCGAGGTCACATGCACTCAGCTCTCTCCCCTGTCTCTCTGCGACTGGAATTGTCTGGCTCTTCACCTTCACCACCCTGGCTGCTCCTGGAGTGCAAGCCCTGGTGTTCTCACTTGTGAAGTGGATTTTAAAGCCCAGCCTTTGCAAGAATGTGCTGGTTGGATGACATATTAATTTCCAATTGTTGCTGTAACATAGGACCACAAACTCGGTGGCTTAACACAACACAAACGGACTGTCTTACAGTTCTGCAGGTCAGAAGCCTGAAATGGGTCTCTGCGTTCAAGTCAGGTGTCGGCAGGACAGGTTCCTTATGGAGACTTTAGAGGAGAAGCCCATTCCCGCTTCCGTCAGCCGCCTGCGTTCTCTGGCTAGTGGCCCCGCGTCCCATCGCCGTTGCTCTGTCTCCTGTGCTGCATCCCCTTCTCTGCCTCTGGCTCGCCTGCCTCCTGCTGATGAAGACTCTTGGGATTGTATCAGGCCCACCCAAAATATCTAGGGCAATCTTATCATGAAACCTTCGACCACATGTGCAAGGTCCCTTTTGCCATATAAGGCAACACACTGAAAGACCTCAAGGATTAGGATGTGGCCATCTTGAGGGGCCATAGTAAATCCTCTAGCAGTGGCGGTAGGAACAAGCACCCAGCCCTCTCCTCTCATCTCCACGTGACCGTGGGCTCGAATCGCCTGTGGACAGCCCTACCTGCACGTTCTACCATCACTTCAAGTCAAACTCACGTCTAAGCGTATCAGTTTTTGCACAGCAGCTTCCGCCCTTGCCGCTGCTGACTAAACTGGTAGTGCCGGCACCCCCTCTCCCGGCCTCCCGGGTTAAAAGACCACCGTCATCTCTGACTCTTGCTTCTCCTTTGGCTTTTGTTTCTAGTGACTCAGATACCCCTCTTCTCTCTTATTCCACTGCCCCCACTTCTGTCTGGGGCTTACCTCCCGTGCCTAAATGTGTCCCGTGGCCCCCTGGCCAGACCCGCTGCCCCAAGTCCGTGCTCCAAACTGATGTGCACAGGGGCACCACACATTGCCTGCTTTGAAGCGATGCTTTTAAATTACTCTCCCCACACCCAGGTGTGCCTCCAAGGAGTGTCTAAACCTTTAAAGGAGGTGTATGCCAGCCAGTTGCCACCTGCCATAGTTAAGTGGAATGTCCACGGTTTCTTCTTAAGTCTTTCTCTGAGTTCGAGTTTGGGCATCGGTTTCAGATGCTTGGCTTCATCCTCTCCAGACTTCCCAGGCTGGCGCTGGAGTTGAAGCCTGCAGCCTTTTTGAAACTGACAATCACACCCCCACTCAGCCTCGCCTCTTGGGTCATTCCACCTTCTCTGCTGCTGGTGTTCAACATTAATTTTCCTTTTATCAAGTCAACCTTTTGCTCTGACACAGATAAGGGTGCCTGGCAAGCTCAGCATCACATGATTTTTCCTTCATTTATTCTTTTAAGCAGACCTATCTCTGTGTATAAGTTTTGCGATGGCATACGATGAAAGATACCCATATAATTAAACCATGACTATTAACATGAAGATAAAAATGCAGGGGTCACATAATGAGGAATTAGGGGCACTTACATCAAATAAGTGAGTGCATTTGGATAGTGGTGTTCACAACGGTCCAGGTAAGGAGAGATCCACAGGGAAGGGCGTGGGTAACATAGTTTAGTAAAAGGCGAATCGTGCCAGGTTGCTGGGAGGCGAACTTTTTCTTACCTTCAAACAGAAGGATGACATCGTCTCACCGACCAGCTTCAGGAGACTCCTGCCCAGATGAGAGCGTCTTGCATGTCTGCGTGGTCCCACAGGGGAACCTCTGGCCACGTGTGGCTACTGGCCTTTGAAACATGCCTGATAGAATTAGGGAATTGGATTTTTAATTTGACTTAATCTTAATTCACTAAAATTTAAATAGCCACATGTGGCTAGTGCCATGCATATCACAGAGCTCAATCATAGATGTTTATGTAAATAATGTTATAGAACACTGTAGATAATGCCTTTAATAGAAGATATTGTTTTATAATAAATTATATCAATTATTGTATTATTAATTATAATTGTTTTATTAATATATGATCATTGTTCATTATTTTATTAGATCACCAAGCTCTCCATGCAACCCTGTAGCAGTTTGCTGAGGCTACCATAATGAAAGCTCCCAGACCAGGAGGCTCAAACAGCAGAAGTCAACTTCCTCACAGTCTCCAGGCCAGAAGGCCAAGGCCAAGGGTCAGCAGGGCTGGTTCCATTCCGGGGCATCTCCTGTGCCTGCAGGTGGCCATTTTTTCATGAGTCCTCACATGGATTTTCCCCTGTGCATCAGTAGTGTCTGTACATCCTAATTCTCCTCTTTTTTAGAGGGACACCACTCAGATTAAATCAGGGGCACCCACAGGCCTCATTTTAACTTCTTTAAAGGCCTTCTCTCTAAACACAATCACATTCTGAGGTCCTGAGGGTTGGGGCCTCAACAAATGAACTTAGGAAGCCCATTTCCACTCAGAACAGGGCCCTCTGCATACTATTCAATGGCCGGTGGGAAAAGACACTGAATCGGAGGCCATGGCCACACAGCCCAGCTGTGGGCCTTCCCAGTATCATGCTTGGGACCAGGATGGGCTTCTGGGAATGGAAAGATCACATGGTGAATGCTCAGCCCCCCTCCCTCACCCACAATATCAACTCAGACTCCTGTGCTTGGCAGCAAAGCCCTCCAAGAAACGACTCCATTGACCAGAACCAGCCTATTTCCTCTCCCGCTCAGCCAGTCGCCTCTGCTTTGTTAGGTCACTCCTGTCAGCCCTAACCCACCCCAGACTCGCTCCGACTTCGGGGATTTGGTTCGCAGTGTCCCTCCTGCTTGTAATACCTCGTTTTATTTTTTTCACTCTGACTCTGTATCCTTCCAATCTCAACAAAGTCCCACCTTATGCTTGAAACCGCCTCTGGACATTCACTCTCACTTAATATCATTCTTTGTCATTTTCAAATCCGGTGGCACCTGAAAACACCCCATGACTGAACGCTAAGCTTCTCATTGTTTCATAGGTCTTAGTGCTGCTCCGAAACTAGATCATAAACTCCAGGGTCAGGAAACAAAGCCTATTCCTTCTGTAGACTTGACATCCTAAAATAGTACAGCAAACAGCAGGTGCTCAATAATGTCACTGCTGCTTGGTTGACAAATATAAGTATTTTTTTGTCCCTTTCTCACTTCTGAACTGTTTGGAGAGATTAACTTTTTTCCATCTTAAAGTACAGTTGCACATTTAATATCTGGTAGCAAATCTGGGTCTGGGGCATATCCGCTCTGCTTCATGTATTAAATTTACAATAAAGTCAGGACAGATGGCTAAAAAGATATATATCTTTTTATATCTCTGATATTATTAAATCTTCTAGTTGGAGGGCTCAGAGAGCCCAGGAAAGTTTTCTTTTAATCTCTATAGGCTTTATATTCTGTAGATGAAATTATAGAACTGGCCTGAAAAGCAGTTGGTGAAATCGTTCACCAAAGGGTAGGGGGAGGGAACATTATACTCCTCCTTCTGAGGGTCACAAGTTATAAACATGCTCAAGCTCTCCAAGCCCAGAAGAGCTGTGTGGGCCTGGCAGATAGCTGAGTTTGGCCCAACTGCAGTTCTGAACAGAGGCCTGTAAATATTTCAGAAAAGAACCCTCAGGAAGTTGGTGGGTGTTACCGAAGAGTGGCTGTGGACGTTCGTGTTGGCAAACAGGCAACAGTTGTCTGTCTCTGCCCTGTGGATTGACTCGCCTGCTGTGGGACCTAGGATTCCTTTGTTTTCCTGGTGACTGTCTTAACCCATATGGCTTCTTTTAAACCACTAGTTCTCAACTAGGGGAGGTTTTCCCCCTCACCGCCACCCCCATTCCAAGTAGGGTGGCATTTGATAATGTCTAGACATACCTTATATTGTCACAGCTGATGGTGGAGATGCTCTAGGCTTCTCACAGGTAAAGTACAGAGATGCCACTAAACATACTACCATGCAGAGAAAGGATTAGTCAGCCACAATGTGAGTTGTGCCCAAGTTGTCTAAAGTAGTAATACCTTGTTTTAGTATAGCTGGTTCATTCATTCAACAAACACTTGACTGTCAAGCAGAAAATATTAAAGTGGTCATATCTTCCTGTATTCACCTACTTAATCAAGTATGCCTGTTTAATGAGCAGCTATTCTGTACCAAGTACTGGGATCTCGAGCAGCACATTCAAGGGCTTTCTTCATTTAGGTCTTACATTCCCCTGGAAGGGAGACAGAATCTAACCAAGTCAACCAACAGATGAACGAGATCATTTCAACCAGTGATAATGCAATGAAGAATATCCGGCAGGGTAAAGGGAGAGCAAATGACCCGGGCAGACGTGGCTGTAGGGGATGCTACCTTCAGGAGGGGCCTTGGGGGGGCCTCTCTCTATTGGTGGCATGGAAGCTGAGACATGCATGAGAAGCAAGCAGCTCTGTGACACTCTAGAGGAGTGTGTAAACTAGAGGAAGCAACAGGTTCAAAAGCCCAAGACAGGAAAGCCTTGGGTGGGTGCCAGGAACAGAGACGCGTGCCACAGAAGCTGGGATAGTGGAGGTGAGGTGGGGGGAGTGAGGCCGGTGAGAGGGCGGGAGTTAAGACTGGGCAGGGCTGCACCAGGCAGGGAAAGGCATGTAGACGCCGTTTCAGGGCAGTGTTAGGCTGTGGGAGGATTTAATCAGGGTGGAGGCGACCTGGGCGAGGCGGTGATGAGCCCACTAGGGCAGCTGGGCAGAGAGTGCCCTGTGGGGTCAGGCAGGAGGGGGGCGTCCAGCTCCGGCTACACTGCCATGAGCAGAGATGAAAGGAAGTGGGTGAACTGGGGAAGTGTTTGCAATGAAGTCCCCGGACTCGCTTGCATCTGACCCCTTACTCAGTCAGCCACGGCTGCCGGCTGTAGCTGCCCCATCCCTGGTCTCTGTGGGTCCTGAGAACCTCTGGTCTGCGTCCTCAGCTGAGCCACACTGACGTGCCCTTGGCTGCCTTACGTGTCTCAGCTGCAGCTGGCCAGGTCCCCCTCTACTCAGAGCTGAGCTTAGTTTAGTGCCCCCTCCCATCTGGATTGAAATCTGGACATTGGACTTCTGCAGCTGGAGCCTGGAACCATGCCTGACAATTTCTGCTGCTTCCCTGGAGGGTGACACCCTTGGGACCACCATGTGGCACCGCTGACCCTGCAGCAGCCTCTCATGGGAACTTAGACGTCTGTCTGGCCTCTGCTGACCCGGAGGCTCTGCGCACCACTCCTTCCTTTGCTCACAGTAATCCCTGGGAAGGGGCCACGTCACTGTCCCTCGCCTCCACCAAGATCTCTCTCTCCTCGTCCCTTTGCTCTTGAGCGTCTCTCTGCCTCGACGCTCTTTTTCCAGTGTTTTGCCTCTTTCATGTCCCAGCTCAGTGACACCTGCTGTTCTGTAAAGTCTAAAGTCACTGTACCGCATGCATTCTCAGTGGGAATGACACCCCCTCAAACGGGTAAAGACTGGTTCTTGGAGGATGGAAAAAATCTTATAAATAAATCTGCAAGCAGATATATAAAGATATATATACAAGACATAGATGGATGATATGTAGGTAGAGTGATAGATATACACAGATGGCATACTTCTGTTTCATAGAGGGGTTTGATTAGGGGGGGAAGTCTGTCTCCCTGGGGGGTAATAATGAAAAGGAGATTGCAAACTGCCTGCCCCTCCCCTTACTTGCCAACATATTCCCTTATTTAATTCCTTCCAGGAACTTACTACAATTGGCAAATACCCTGCTTATTTTTGTTCTCATCAGTATTTGCTGCCCCTTGCAGCCTTCTGAATGTAAGCCCCACGAACCCAGGCCAGGTGACCCTCTGTTCACCGCTGTACCCCAGCACCTGCGCAGTCTAGGCACACAGAAGTTAGTCAACACGTATTTGCTGATACTCAATTACCTCCATGACCAGGGAATGATTTCAAATACTAGAAGAAGGACCCACTAGCCCAACTGGACCCCTCTTGGATTTCAACCCCTCACTTAAATATTACCAGGTCTGTTGGGTCCTTTTTAACACAGGGTTTAAGGATAAGCCTCCCCATCTGCCCCAGAGCCGCATTAATCTCTCAGCCTTGGTCTTGACTATTCCGTGTTCCCTTTTCCCTGACCACTTAGAACCCGGTAACCATGCAGTCCAGCCTGTCTCTACACCACTGAGGTACCACAGTGAATACGATATGGATATCTGACTCATTAAATCAGCATTTTCAAGAAGAGCATTACAATAGGCTACCCATCTTGGAAATTACTCAGCAGAGGGAATGCGTGATTATGTGATTCAGTTTAGCAATGACCTGATCCCGGTGAGCATCTGCAATAGAAAAAGAGACCCTAAGAAAGCAAACCAAAATGTTCACAATGTTGACCATCTCTGGAATGTGGGCTTGCAGTTCATTTTCTCCCTGTGTTCTTGGTTAATTTAGGACTTCCCTACAAGGAGCGTGTGTTTCTTTTATCATAATAAACAAAGGTTTTCGATGGTTGGGTTTTTTAAAGACCATGACACCGCAGTCTCAGGCATAGATACAGGCGTACTCTGGGCCCATAGATGCAGGACCAGTCCTAATAGGTTACAGGGTGACCCCACAACATTTGGGGGTGATTTCTGTATGTATTGAAGCTTTTGGACTTTGGCAATCCTGCTGTTTAGGCAAACAGCCCCAGCTTTCTTGACAGGACAATACCGACCATCCGCTGCACAGAAGTTCCTCAGCTTTTTCAAAGGTGTCCCTGCCTCCCAGAAGTACAAAAAAGCACTTGTACTGTAAGGTGCTCACCGCACAGAATGCAGAAACCAGCCAAGCAAACAAAAAGGATATTCCACGTATTTTAAAGTACTTCCCAGGGGCATCCTGGCTCCCTGAAGCTGACATCATGAAATCCTGACACAAGAAGATTTCTTAAGGAAACGCCTCTTGAAACCTACGCCCCAGCCCTTCATTTCCTCCTCGCAGGGCTGCCGTGACTGGCTTCCCAAGAGCTCAAAGTGTCCTTTGTCCTGAAGGGCTTTCTAGACCCTGGCTGCTCCTGTGGTGCCGGAAACCAGTAATACATCCAGTTCCCGCTTCGCTGTCCTTCAAGGTTCCATTAGGGGTTCTTGATTTTTTTGTGATCGAGAAATGCTTTCAAATACAAGAACTCCTGGCAGATACAAAAAGACTCAGTGCAATACTAGATCCGGCGATTCATTCATAATTACAGTGCCCGTGGGGCAGCTGGCCAGCGAGGCCGCACAGAGGCGCCGAGCATCTGGGTTTAGACCGGTTCCAGCCATGAGCCACTGTCGGCCCTGACCTGGATCTCATATACCCACAAGGTGACCGAAACGGCTCTGTAGCAATGTTCACACTCCCGTGTAGCCGAAGTGAATTGTATTGGACACACCCACTAGAATTTGCTGGCCCGCTTGGGAAGGGTTCAAGGCAAAAATGGTATATTGAGGCGCATGGCTGGAGAACCATCACAGACCTTAAGGTGTTCCTTACATCCACTCTCCTATAGGACAGGGACTCTTAGGACTCTCATTTAAAACAGACAAACCTGGAGAATAGTCATTTGCTAAAAGACTGTATCTGGCTGCCCAGGTCTGCCTAGATGGAAAAGAAGAGATTATTTGCTGGGGAAAAATGCCACGCTCACCTCCTCCAGGGCCCACATGGAATCCACCACGGGCTTGGTCTTCTTCTGGTTGTAGAGCCCGATGAGCTTGTCCACCACTCCTCGAATGAGGCCTGCACGGCCCTGTTTGAAGAGCACATTTACAAGGGAAAACCCCGCGATGACTGTTCTCTTCGTACCGCTTGATGGGGTTCACTTTCTCAACCTGCCACCCCTGGAAGGAGAGAGGGTGCCACGTTACAAGGACTCGAGGCCAGGCCGGGTTTGTTGCACTGCAGGGTGAACAGGGCTGCAGGGACCAGGTTCCCGCTGGCCACGTGGCAGCTCTAACTGCTGATGCATCTTCCTAAGCATCCATTTGGCCAGGCACTATTGTGAGCGCACGGTGATGCTTATGAGAAGAATCTAGGTGGGAACAACTACGAGGCCTTATGTCACTGGAACATGAAGGCATATGATGAGTGTCACCATCAGCTGTAGGGCTGAATGCTGGCTCGACAGCACGCTCCGTTTTACTGGCTGTGATTCATTTTTCTCAGCTGCATACGGTGGCAGGATATTGCCTCCGAGGTGTCCTGGGAGGATTGAGTGTAAAGCGTTAGGCTTAGTGAATGGTGGTGGTGGTGGTGACAGGGTCGGTGAAGGGAGTAGAGTGGCAGAGAAGTTCCAGAGTGTGGCGGCGACTCGGTGGGAGTGACGCTTCTGACTACAGGAGCGGGTTTTCTAGCAGGGAGTGGTGGCAAGCCTGCAAAGGTGGGTAGGAGTCCGTCAGATGAAGCAGAGTGAGGCAGGGTAAGGGAAGAGGGAGCAGCACGGCAGGGCCACCAGGCCCTCGTATCAGTGCTTCTCACCTGGGGGACTTTGGACCCCCCATGGGACATATGGTAATGTTGGGGGCCTTCTTTTGCTGAGATGCCCGGAGGGAAAATCAATGGCATCTAGTGGGTAGAAGCCAGAGATGCTCCTAAACATCCTACAGGCACAGGAAAGCCCCTCACACAAAGAATTATCCAGCCCCAAATGTCACTAGCCCCAAAGTGCTAGGTGGGACACACTTAAGTAGCAAAGATGGCTGCTCTTTCTAGTCTCTCATCTCCCACAAGAAAGTAAGTAGGTAATCCATTAACAAACTACAGAAATGGTTATTTAACTGCTTTGTTCTGATTTAATGCATTTCCTTGGGTGCAGGTTAGAATTTAGGAATTCAAAGTTCCAGTTTCTAGAGGGTTCTAAGAGGTGAAATGGTTAGTATCAGCTTAATGTAGAAGGCAAAGAGGAATGTGATGGTCATTTGTGAATATTTATAATATTTACATTTTTACTTTATTTGTATCTTGCTATTTCCCAGGATTGGGAGGCTCACAAAAGTAAAAGATCTTGACATATTTTTAAGTGGGAAAATTGTATCGTTAGCAAAATATGTGTGAGAAAGGTTGAAAACAGGAGTAAGTTTCATGCACAAATTCTTTACCAGTGTACATTTCCCCACAGCCTGGAGGCTGGGGAGACATGGATTTGGCCATGAATGGCTTATGCAAAAGCAAAGGTAGGGAAATGGTTAATAACTTGATTCACAGGGTGTCTGCAATCAATGCTCGTGAAAGGAATGCTTGCTGAACCCATGATTGCTGCCCAGTTGTGGTTAAGTGAGTTCAAGAGCTGAATGCCTGGTTTTGAAATCCCAGTTCTGCTACTTACTAGCTGTGCAACTTTAGGCAAATAAGGTATCCTTTCTGTGCACAGTTTCCCTTCTGTACCTCATGGGGTTGTCATGAGGAATAAATGTGTTAATACATGCAGAGTATTTAGAACAGTGTCTGACATAGAGTAGGTTCTCTCTCAAAATAAAATTGTTATATTATCATCTTAAGTTGGAAGAAATGTTTTGATTTTGTGAGTAAGAGCTCTGAATTTGGAGTCAGAATCTCTCTAAACATTAACTTCACCTGTTATTATCACCATCACTATGGTCTAAAAGCAAGTGGCATGTTTGACAAAGAGTTTAACAAGCTCTACAAGTTTTAAGGTGGAACATGGTTAAGGGAGACATTCCTGTGTGATGCCAAATATGTCTTTAATCTCTAAGCCTTTTTCCAATGGATAAAAGGAAGTACCTTTCTAGAACCTTCCAGAGCAAAGTCACCATTCCACTCCTTGGCATGCCCTATCTTCAGTTGGCTTCTAACTGACCAGCCAATAAACGGACCAGGCCTCTGAAAGGCAACACTGTTCACTCTTGACCTCCAAGTATACATAAAGCATCCTGGAAACCGGGACTCCCTCTTCAGCCCGGAGAACCTCAGCCTCCTTCCTGGCTGTTCCGTGAGCGCCCTCATGGAACCTGGGCACGCTGCAATTACTTCATTAACACTGTGTGTTGTGACTGTGCATTTAGGGGAGGAAGGGAAAACACTTCTTACAACTGTATTTAAATAGGGACCAATCTGGTTACCCACAGCAGGCTGTCAGCATCACGTTAATCACAGCCACAGCAATGAAACAGCTGTGAGCGGCGCAAAGCCCGTCTCCAGGGAACACGCTCCTGATGGCAGGGAACACGCTCCTGACGGCATCCTTCCTTAGATTCTGTTCTTGCTCCCTTGCAGATTCTGTACTTGGGCTGATCCTTGACCTGAACTTCAAAGTTCAAATGCAAAGGCAGGTCCTCTAATTCTTGTCACAGGGTAGGGAGCACTAATCATTCCAGAATCAGGGAATGCCTGGGGGGTGATGCTTTTGGCAGTCAGTGTTGGCAATGAGGGGGCATATGGACACCCTAAGAATAAATTCCATACCCATTCCTATGGCCTTCCCTGGCCACCCTATTCACAATGCCTCCATCCTGTTGTTCACTATTTCAGAGCCCATTTCTATCCCTTGCAGAGGTTTTATGACTATTTATATTCGTCTTATTAATATGTTCTACTTATTTCCGTTTGTTTCCCTCATTAGATATAAGTTACAGGGGGTCTAAAATGTACCCATTTCATTGACTGTCATACCCTGGTGTCTGGCACATGCCACAAACAGTAGGTGCTCAGAAGATGCTTGTGAAGCAAGTGAATCAATCAGTGTCGCGCTGGCTGCTTTAGGAGGCTGAGAGGAGACAAGACAAAAGCAAGCTCTTATGAGAAGCAGCGATCCCCTGTTGTGGGGGTGGGGGTAAGAACTGAAGTTCAAGCCCCAACTGGTTTAATTCTAGCAAGTGTTGCTCTCGGTGGGAATGTAGATCTGAGTAGGTTCCTAGTGGGGTGAATGCCCAGAGATGTTACCTCTCATTGCAGACAACATAACCACTGTGTTCAAAGCATGATTATTTACACTAGGGATTCACAAACTTGCTTTTGCCCAAAAATCACCCCAAGAGGTAGCTAAAATTGTAAGATCCCATTTGTATCTCCACTTCAGAAGTATGGAGATAAAGAGAAATTTCAAGTATCCCCAGAAACCTGGGCAGAAAGTAGCCAAACCAAATGGTCAGTCTTTCCAGGGAGCACATAAAATGCACCAATACTAAGTTTATTTTTGACCAATGATTAAAAACACCAACACTTAAGTCATCTCTGTTAAAATGAAAAGGAAGCTTTCTTGAGTTTATCTGACAATCTCTGTGCTTCATTTAGACAAAAGCAACCCAAGTGTATATACAGTCTTGCCCATGTGTAGTGAGAAGGGAAGGAATGCGGGTTTTACTGAAAATGGATGGTGTAGATGAGGGACAAACATGATTTAGTTCATCGGGTCAAATCCTTGGATGGGAGAGCTCACAACATGCAAATCACTGCATGACCAGAGCACGGTCGACGTGCGCAGATACTTACTGATTTTGCAAAGCTAAAGAAGCTCTTGGTCTCTCCAGTCACCAAATTGGATGAACCTGCAAATGAAAGATTCCCAAGTCAAGCTATTGCTAATGAAAATCAGTATCTTTTGCTACACATGGAAGAATGGCAGTTCTTTGGTCAAGAACTTGAAAATAAATGTAATCCAGCCTTGGAAGAAAAAGGGAAATGGATGGGCGGCATCCAGTTGACTTAATTTTAGCCAAGTGTCACTGGCTCAAAGGGGAGGTGATATTTCTCAAGGTGATCATGTCATTACTTTGGAAACAGGTATGTTGCAAAACTGTAGGTGATGTAGGTCATAATAAAATGATGAGTTGCTGAAATGGTTGGTTCTGTTCTTCAAGACTAAGAAGTGAATCCCTGCGTGATTCTCCTTTATGATTTGAATTTGATTCCTTGAGAAGTGAGGAGGTTGGACTCTGACTGGAACTGGGTACTTGCGTGATATGAGAGGTAGGGCTGAGCTAGAATTTAGATGGATGGAAAAAATAGGGTACAGAAGAGTAGGTGAGGGTGAAACAGGTTCAGAAGCCAAGGAAATGGTGTAACCAACATACTAGTTCCAAAGAGGTCTAGGCATAAAGGTGAAAACCACTTGAAGCAAATGTGTGAGAAACAGATTTGCTAATGGAAACAACAGTGTTCAGAAGGCAGATGAAAGGTAGAGTTGGGAAAGATCCCTAAGGTGCTTTTACAAAGAGAAAAGACCCCTTCGTGGGATTCCTGGAGGTGAGAGGGATGAGAGAGCTTTTAACACATCAGATACCATATTGGTGCCCTTTCAAGGAGTTTCCTGCCTTTCCCTAAAGATTGGGAGCAAGTCCTTCTCAGAGAACTGTTATTTAGTGAAAATACAATGTCTTAAACTTAATTATTTGGCCTGTGTTAAAAAGTTAGTTAATTGCTCCTCCTGCTTTTATGGGGTAACTGCCACCAAACATTACGGTACCAGACTTTGATTACTTAGCAATCAAGAATGATTGTAATCTATTAGGTACTTATGAGATGATCTAGTTGTATTCTGCCGATATGATAACTGGTAAATAAGTAAGGATGAATCAATTATCCATCTGCATTTGACTCACATGTTAGCCACATCCGGTATCCATCCCTACATTGTGCCTTGACATTTATAGATTCTTTTAGCAATAGCAGTGATTTTAAAATTATGTATCCACCTGCAAAGACTATGAAATGTGTGGCCACTATTGAGAATCCCAGAACATTTCAGCAGTGGGAAGCTTATTCCTTCTACCTGCCATAAAGATGATGACAAAAAGATGCTGGACCATCTGTACTTCTCAAATACCTTTTGTAAGCTTCTCAGCTTATAGCAAGGAAATGAGTATTTTTTTCCTGAGTTGTACAGAGCTAAGGCTTAATTTTCTATTGTACCTGCAGGGGACAGAGGTGCCAAAAATCTGAAACATCATATAATCTTAGTATCATTCAGCTTTAGAATGTGACATCTTGCTTCAGATATGCTTTTTTTTACATGATGACGACTAATGTGTGCATGCGTGTGACAGAAGAGAAGAGGGAGAGGAAGCTCTGGAACCTCATTCTGCCAGAGAAAACCTTTCATAAGCCCCCTAAATCCAAGAGCATGTAAGTGGCTGCAAAAGCAGATGTGCACGCCCACCATCCAGGGCTTCTTTCTTGACTGAGACATACAGGAGTAGGTCAAAGGGAGGAGGGTCTGCACTTTGCACCTTCATCTCCAGGACTAAAGAACCTCCCTGAAAATCCTCGTATCTCAGCCGCTCCTCCCCATCCAACTGTGAGTCCTTCATTCCTTCATTTTGAACCTCCTTTGAAGCCACTAATATTTCCCATCAGCACCTTCTGTAGTCAAGTCCCAGCTCAGTAACTATACTGGCTTGGCCTTGCTCTATCCTGTTTAGAATGAGGAGTATTCATGGGGGTAATAGGGCAGTAGGCACATATGTTACTCTAATAATTGAAAATAACAGCAATAGTCATATTATAGAAAACATGTAAAAATTAAATCCCCCAATCTCATTATCACAACATATCAACATATTTCATTTTCCAGAGCCTTCATCTGTAAGCACACGTGCAGTGTCCCCTGTCACTGGCCATGTCCCCTGCTTCTCTTGAGCACTTGCCATATAGAATGTAGGTTCCCAGTGGTTTGAGAAGGCTGAGACCTTTCCCAGTGTTGTCCCCACAGAGGCAATCCAAAACAACGTCCACTCCTTCAGCAGAAATTCTAGATGGTGTGAACACAAAGAAAAATTCTGTTACCTGTCAGGGTCCAAACTGTCATTCCCTTTCCCTCCTTGTGTCCTGTCGTTCACTCCCAGAATCACAGTGAGAGCTCTCAGAATTGCAATAAAGAGGGCCAGAGTCCAAGAAGTAGATTTACCCTCCCGGGTACAACTATAATAATTTCTCAGGGTTGGAGATGGCTCAGAATCTGGCTGGTGGCTGATAATTAGGAATCAGCCTCCGGTTGAGAGAACAAGCTTGGGCGTCAGTCAGTTTGAATTGCTGTCTAGCCATTTCACTCAACTTCAGAGCCTTCGTTTCCGCCTTTGTGAAGTGGAACGAGCAAGTTGCTTTGTCAAGAATGAAATGAGGTGACAAATGAAATGCTTGGCCTACTGCCAGCCACATAACCATCACACCATAAGTCAACTCCACAGGCATGTTCGGGGAACCAGAGCCAGGCTCTGTCCAAGGTGCTGAAGAGAGAGCAGCAAACATAACCAACAAGTTCCCTGTCTTCATGGGGCTCCTGATTTA